>NC_064854.1:70806571-71116987 GCF_024139225.1 Suncus etruscus | reverse complement strand
TCCTGCCACCAATGTTCCGCATTTTACTCTTCTTCCACCGTCTGCCTGTCTTTGGAACAGGAATTCTACTTCTCTATCTCATTATCATTGTGATGGTAGTTGTCATACTGTTAATGTTCAAATTACACTGTGCTAAGCTTCATATCATGGGTTGGTTCTTTTGGCACTCATCCCTATTATCTCTGGATATTATTATTATACTTTCTTTTACTTAGTTTCTGCAAATAAGTAAAATTATTATGTCTATCCCACTCTCTCTGATTCATTTCACTCAGTTTATTAATCCCCAATTCCATCTATTTATAGGCAGATTTCATAACTTCATTTTTCCTAACAGCTTCATAATAGTCCATTGTGTAGATGTACCAATGTTTCATTAACCACTCATCTGCTTTGGAGCACCTGGGTATTTTCCTAGAGTCTGACTAATGTAAACAGCACTGCAGTGAACATAGGAGTGCACAGTAAGTTTTAGTATTTTGTGTTCCTAGGTTAAATCCCTAGGAGTGGTATTTGCTGGATTATATGGGAGCTCAATTTATAGGTTGTTTTTGTTTGTTTGTTTTTGTTTTTTGAGGAATATCCAGACTGTTTTCCAGAAAGGCTGGGCTTGCTGGCATTCCTACCAGTAGTGAAAGTAGTGAATGAGAGTTCCTTTCTACCCACATAGACACCTGCATCAGTTATTCTTTTTTGTGATGTATGCCAGTCTCTGTGCATGAGATGATACCTCATTGTTGTTTTGATTTGATCTCCATGATTATTAAGGATGTGGAGCATTTTTTCATGTGCTTTCTGGACATCTATATTTCTTCTTTGGGGAAGATTCCATTCCTCTCTTCTTCTCATTTTTGGATGGGGCTAGATGTTTTTTATCTTTTTCAGTTCTGTCAGAAACTGGATGTGTGTGGGCCATTTTCTAAATACTCTAGATTATTCTATTGAGGTGAGAATTTGTCTTATTCCAATAACATGGTATTTTAATAATAACTATTACTTTGTATTACAATTTTAAATTGGGAAAAATGATGCCCATCCTCTATTTCCTAAGAGTTGCTTTAGCTATAGGAGGGCATTTATTGCTCAAAATGATTTTCAGGAGTCTTTGCTCCAATTCTGTGAAGAATATTATGAGTATTGTTAGAGAGATAGCATTAAATCTGTACAGTGCTTTGGGAAGTACTACCATTTTAATCATGTTAATCCTCCCATTCCCTAAAATGTTTCCTATTTCCTTGTGTCCTCTTTTATTTCTTGAAGCAGTCTTTTGTAGTTTTCATTGAATAGGTCCTTCACTTCTTTAGTAATGTTGACTGCAAGGTATTTGAATTTCCATGGTACTATTGTGAATGGGATTATTTTAAATAGTCTCTATCATTATTTGTATAGAGTAAGACTATTGATTTTTGATTGGTAATTTTTGTAGCCTGCCACTTTTTATAAAAATCTATTGTTTCTAGAAGCTTTTTGGTAAAGTATTTAGGATTTTCTAAATATAGTATCATGTAATCTGCAAACAGTGAAGCTCAACTTCTTCCTTTCCTATCTGGATACATTTGATATATTTTTCTTACCTAATTGTTATGGCAAATACTTCCAGTAGTATGGGGAATAGGGGTGACATCTTTGTCTTGTGACAGATTAAGAGGAAACGCTTTCAGCTTTCTTCATTGCATATATTTGCAGTGGCTTGTGGTATATGTCATTGATATACTGAGAAAAGTTCCTTTTATTCACATCTTGTTGAGCATTTTTATCATGAACAGGAGTTGGACATTATGAAATACTTCTATGCATTTATTGATATGGTCATATAGTTTTTATTTTTTATTTTGTTGATATGGTGTATTTTGTTGATTGACTTGGGTATGTTAACTATCCTTACATCACTGGAATGAATCCTACTTGGTCATAGTGTATGGCCTTCTTGTTGAAACTTTGGACCCTATTTTGTAGAGATCTTTGCATTTGTGTCCCACAAGGTTATTGGTCTGAAGTTCTCTCTCTTTTTTATTTTTTGGCATCTCTGCTTCTGGTATCAGGGTCATATTAGCTCTGTAAAAACTATTTGGGAGTGTTTTCTGTTTATTCAATTTCCTGGAAGAGGCTGAAAAGAATTGGTAGCAGCTCTTCTTCACAGGGTTGTTTACTAGTGTTTTATCTCCAGGTATTAAATTATTTTCTCTGTGTCTGTTTGTAACTCATTTATAATTTCAATTCTGGCATCTGAGAAGGTAGTTCGTACCATTTTATCCTTTTGATTTTATGGAGGTATGGCTATGCATGTTGTCTATCTTGAAGAATGACCCATGTGCACTGGAAGAGAATGTGTACTCAGTTTTCTGGGGCTGGAGAGTCATATATATGTCATATATTTTTTATCTGCTCTCTTTCATTTCTCCCTTCAGAGACAGTATTTTTTGTTAGGTTTGTTAGGTTGCCTGGTTTACCTATATAGGTGTGACAGGGTGGTGTTTAAGTTTCCCACTTTTATTGTGCTGCAATTGATACCTTTCTTCAAATATATCAGCAATTATTTTAAGTATTTTGCTGGGTATGTATTGGGTATGTATTTATTTAGGAGTGTGATTCTTCCTGTTTTCATATTCCTTGTTTATTATGAAATGTTTATCTCTATACCTTCTAATCTTTTTAAGTCTAAAGTTTGCATCATCTGATAGTATGGCTACTCCAGCCTTTTCAATACTAGATGGATGTTTGCTTGTAGTTTTTGGTATCCAAAACCTTTTTTCCACACATTGCACAGTTGCCCTTCTTGTATGCACAGCCCTGGCAGTAATGAGAGCCAGGCTGGTGAACTGAACTTTTACAAATTCTGCAGGTGGAAAACTTGTTCTTTCCATATGGATCAAACCTTGCCTTTTTTGAAGTCAAAGTTTTATTCTCTTTCAGCTTTCTTCCACCACATTCCATGGTATTGCGAGCACCATCCTTCCATGTATCCGGGGTAATGACTATGCCAATTTCCTTCTCACACTTCTCACAAAACATCGTCCCATCCAGAGGCCAACTCGGTTGGGGGATACCTGCGCATCGCACTCCAGCCTTTGTAAGGGCATTGTTTACTTGCATGATTTTCTCCAACCCTTGACTTTGAGTCTATATTTGTTCTGACTATTGATTCATATGTGTTTCTTGTAGAAAACAGAACGTTAGAGTCAGATTTTTTGATGAATTTTCCCACTCTGTGTGTCTTATCTGGTGAATTTAGTCCAGTGATGTTGAGAGAGATGATAGTCATGGGATTTAGTGTCACATTTATGTAGACGTATGGAGTGCCTATTGGTCTGTCTTTTCTTAATGTAGAATTTCCAGTTTGTATTTTAAAATATGTTTTGATATGTAAAGTTTCTGAGCTTTTGTTTATCCATGAATAATTGGATTCTTGCTTAAACCTAAATGCTAGACTGACTGGGTAAAATACTCTTGACAAACCATACATTGAATGAGACAAACTCATTCATTAAGTTTTGTCGTTATATCCCACCATTATTTTTGGGCCTTGAGTTTTGTTTTGAGCAATCATCTGTCAATTTCCTTTGTATACAATTTCCCTTTTTAATCTTGCACCCTCATTATTACTTCCTTATTTGTGGTATCCATCATGTGGCTATGATATGTCTTGGGGTGCTTTCCTTTGATCATTTTTAGCTGGTACTCTTTGGGCATGCAGGATTTGCTTGCATGCACTATTTTGTTCTGGGAGTTTCTCTGCAATGATATCCTTGACTGTTAATTCTTCTTAGACATTTTATTCCTAGGATCTTATATTGTTTCAATTGAGCTTATCTTCTATTTTTGTCTGTTCACATACTTTGAAGATATTTTCATTGTCTGATTAGGTTTTTTTTTTAAGGCTCTTTTCCAATTTCTTCTCTTGTATGGAGTTGTTATGTATCTACTCTTCCAGTTCACTCCTTTTGTCCTTTTTCATGGGTACACTCTCAAACAGTTTCTGTGAAGATACTATCACTCTAGTACCTAAAGCAGACCACCAAAAAATTTACAGGTCATTATCATTGATGAACATAAATGCAAAGACCCTCAACAATATAGTAGTAAATTTAACCTAAAGTTTCATCAAAAAGGTCATACAGCTTAACCATGCAGGAATCATCCCAGAGATGCAGGGTGGTTTAACATACGGAAGTAAGTAAACATAATTACACCATATCATTAAAAGAAAAAAAAATAGAAATCACATGATCGTAGCAATAGATGGAGAGAAAACATTTGAGAAGTTCTAGCACCCATAAAAACTTTCAACAAGATGGGAATTGAAGGCACATTACTCAATATAGTCAAATACATTTACAAACAGGCCAAGGTAAGCAGTATACACAATGGGAATAAAAACCTGAAAATATTTTCTCTAATATAAGTCACAAGACAAGGTTTCCCACTCTCACCTTTTCTATTCCGTATAGCACTAGAAGTACTATCTAGAGCAATTAGGCAAGAAAAAGTCATCAAGGGCTTCCAGATAAGAAAGGAAAAAGTGAGGGGCCAATGTGATAGCATAGCCAGTAGGGCCTTTGCCTTACACACAGTCAACTCAGATGGACCTAGGTTCAATTCCTGGCATCTACGGCAATATGGTCCCCATAGCCTGCCAAGGGCAATTTTTGAGTGCAGAGCTAGGAGTAATCTCTGAGTGCCAGTGGGTGTGGCCCAAAAAATCAAAAAGAAAAAAAAGGAAGTCAAACTCTCACTGCATTATACTCTATTTAGAAAATCCTAGACTCTCCAAAAGTGCTTCTAGAAACGTACATTTGACAACTAAAGAGGCAGGATACAAAATTAATATGCAAAAATTCCATGGCTTTTCATATACAAATATTAATAGAGAAGAAATAATTATTAAAAAACAATCCCATTTACAAATGTGCCTCAGAAAATCAAGTTAAGTAAAATGATGAAGGACATATACAAAGTAAATTTTAAAAAATCAAAGCAATTTCTTTTGTCTAGACATGAATGGATATGGGGAGTACATATTATGCTGAGCAAAATGAGTCAGAGAGAGAGAAGTAGATATAGAGTGATCCTACTCATTTGTGGTATATAAAAAAAGGAAAAAAATAGTCTTATCCAGAGATAATAGAGATAAGGGCCAGGTGGACCAATCTGGGTAGGAAGATTGCCACAGATAACAGAAGATTGCAGTTAGGGAATAAAAGAGAATACTGTGACAATACTAGTTGGAACTGATCACTGGACAAAAATCTGGGTGATAAAATTAGATAAAGTGATTTCTATGAAAATATATAAAAGAAAATTCAAAGGAAGAAAGAGGGATAAAGAGAGAGAGGAGAAAATATTTGCCACAGAAGGCAAGAATGAAGTCATGAGGTTAGATTAAGGGAACTGGGGACATTGGTGACCAGAAATGTGCACAGGTGTTGTACATTGTATTACTAAAACTCAATTATGAACATCTTTGGAACTGTAAAAGAACTATTATTAACAATCTCGTAAACCACAGTGTTTAAATATGTAATTTTTAAAGTTTATTCACAATAGCAAAATGGCCATGTTTTCTTGGGAAGGTGATTTACCTAAATGTATTTGTGGTAACTGCTAATTTAGCATGTTATTGCCTCACTAGAACATAAGGTAATTTCACAAATTATTCTCAAAATTTAAAACTCCCTACTTTATTTATGTTGAATTGCCAACCTTCCCCAAAAGGGAAGGGGGTCTCTTCTCAGAGTATTTCTTTTTTTTTTTTTTTTAATTTTTATTTGACCAAAGTGCATTACAAATCTTTCACTGAATCATTTATGGTACAAAGTGACAATGAATGAGGGGCATTCCCACCACCAGTGCTGTCCTCCCTCTACCCCTGTTCTTGACATGTGTCCCATATCTCCCTCCTTTACACCCCAGAATGCTAGTGCAACTGGTCTCCACTTTACAGCTTGTTGTAGATTGAGCAAACATTCCACCGTCATTGGAGATAAAAAGGATAAGAAAAAAGGGAGAAAAAAATTAGGTAACAACTACCAAAAAAAGAAAGAAGAGAGAGAGAAAAAAAAAAAGAAAAATGGAAGTAAAAAAGAAAAAAATGCACCTGGCAAATAAAAATAAATAACCAAATAATAACACAAGAGTGAAAAAGAAAGAGAAAAGTGGAAGAAAAAAGAGAAAGAAAATAAAGTTAAAAACTAATCAAAACAAAACAAGAAAAAGTAGGGGTGCTGGAGTGGCAGGGTTTGGAGTTCCCCCCAATTTTTTTTCTAGAAAAAAATTTCTCATAGGGCAAATTCTTAACATTAAGACTGGTTTTCAAATGTTAATGTGTATTAAAATCATCCAGAGAAGTTGTTAAAAATCTATTATTCGATCTACTTCCAGAGTCTATAATTCAGAAAATATGGGGTAATATAAGAAAATAATTTACTTTCCTAGACTAGCGGGTATTACAACCAGCAGTAAAAGAGTCTCTTTCTGCATCCATGCCACCACAGATGTTCTTGTTCTCTGTGATGTATTTCGGTCTTTGTGAGAATATATCTCTGAGATATCATCTGTGATATCTGTTATTGTTGTTTTGATTTACATCTTCCAGGTGATTAGTGATTAAAAGTATTTTTAATGTGCCTTTTGGTCAGTTGTATTTCCTCTTTGGCAAAATATTTATTTATTTGCATTTTTGGATGAGGTTATATTTTGGGGGGGGGTTTACTTGTGTCTTGTATATCTTAGACATTAACCCCTCATCATATGGCTAAATAGTTTCTCCCATTCTGTGGGTAGTCTTTGTATCCTAATTACCATTTCCTTTGAGTTGCAGAAGCTTCTTAGTTTAATGCAGTGCTTCTCAATTATTTTCTGTCATGCCCCCCCCCCCAGGAAGAAAACACTTTACATGTTCCCCGCGCGACTGTAAATAGTATCTTTATTTAAAAAATTTTTAACCTGCAAAACAAAAATATATAAAATAATTTGAACTGATTTTTTAATCAGAGGTGATGTCTGGATTAATGGCTACAATGAGCACATTTTGCAATGCATAGCTTTTCGAAACGGGGTTTGAAACAGGGCACAGCAACTCTCAGCTCCAGAGATATACAAAGACATAAACATGGGGCTTAGCTTGTTATGACAGTGTTTGCCCAGATCAAACGTACCCTCCTTTAAGGAGCCTCGAGCGCCCCTGGGGGGCAAGCCCCACGATTTGAGAAGCACTGGTTTAATGCATTCACATTTGCTTATCTTTGCTTCCACTTGCTTGGTCAGTGGTGTTTTATCCTTGAAGATGCCTTTTTCTTCAATGTCTTGGAGTATTCTGCCTATTTTTTCCTCTATGTATCTTATGGTTTCAAGATTAATATCAAGGTTGTTAATACATTTTGATTTGACTTTTCTGCTTGGGAAAACTGGTTAGCTACATGCAAAAAAGTGAATTCAGAGCACTATTTAACACCACCCTTCACCCATGAATATTTCCTGCCACCGAAGTTTCCCTTTCTCTCCAACCCACCCCTGCCTGCCACTGGGGAAGGCATGAAATACTTTACTTTATATTGCTTATTTACAAATAAAGTTGTAATGGAATTATTAAAAAATAAAACCCTTCAGCAAAAGAAAATTGTGTGAAAATTATTATATCTTACAATGGAGAATTAAGACAGAAGGTTTACTTAGTTGTTTGTTACTGGGCGATTGGTCTGTTATTGGTCTTATTTCTTAACCTTATAGTCTTAACTTTATTGTTAAGAAATGGTGGTTTCTATGCTACTTTGATATCTAATATGGTATGTTCCTACTATTTTAGTTGTATTGAACATTTTTAATGTATTTCTCAGGAATTCCAAGTTCTTTAGCGGACATGACAGTGTCTGTAGAATATATCCATAGTTTCCAGGTCTTTTGAAAGTACCAAAGGGCAAGGGTTGGGAGATGGCTGCTTATATTCACTTTGAGAAAACTTTATATTTCTCTGCCCCAATTCTGGTATACCTGGAGTTTTGGACAGTTAGGTATCTCTACAGAAATCAATGCTATTTGTTGGGCCTTTGGTATGACAGTGAATGTGCATTGTTGGAGCAGATGCAAAGTCTTTGCAGAGTGGGGACTTATTATGTCCTTCATTTCCAGCTAGAAGCTGATATACCAAATATACTATCAAAGATATTATCCATTCCTCATCAAATTTCTTGTCAAATATTAGTTGATCATGTAAACAGGATTTTTTCTGGCTCTGTATTCTGTTACATTTATTTATGGTTATCATATGCTGATATATTAATTTATACTGTTATTAATATGGGTTGAAATAGGGAAGTGTGATATACCCAGCTTTGATCTTTCTCAGAATTAATTTTCTACTTGAGACCCCTATTGGGTTTAATCTAAACTCTAAAATTTTATTCTTATTTCTGTGAAAAATGGCATTGAAATTTTTGGACTCTCAAGAAATGACAGGTGTGATATTTATTCTGAATTTGGTTTCATAAAAGTCATTCATTGTAATATTCTTTATATGTTGCTAATATTTGTTAGTTATTTTATAGATTATATTCTTTGGAGTCCTTTATTTTGCTTTTATGTCACAAATACCTCCTCTGTTTTTATTTTCAATATTTTCATGAGGTGGCACTTCGCTCTTGATAGTTCAATTTTTTTTATTCTCTACATATTTACTTGTATCAATAAAACTGGTGTCAATTATAAATGAAACAGAACTTGTCTATAGCCAAATCGTTTTTTGTTTCACATATTGATGGGACTAACTTTTTTTAATCATTCTCCCAATGCTAAAGGAAAGAATGTAAGAAATGATCAATAAAATAGAATCTTGAGATAGATTTTGTTTGTTTGTTTTGGGGGGACACATCCTGTGACGCTCAGGGGGTTACTCCTGGCTCTATGATCAGAAATTACTCCTGACTCTCCCAGGACCATATGGGATGCCAGGGGATCGAACAGTGATCTGTACTGGGTCAGCCGCTTCTAAGGCAAATTCCCTACTGCTGCGCCATCGCTCCAGCCCCTTGAGATAGATTTTCTAAATAGACTTTGTCTGCTTATATACTTACATTTCCTTCCTTCCTTCCTTCCTTCCTTCCTTCCTTCCTTCCTTCCTTCCTTCCTTCCTTCCTTCCTTCCTTCCTTCCTTCCTTCCTTCCTTCCTTCCTTCCTTCCTTCCTTCCTTCCTTCCTTCCTTCCTTCCTTCCTCCTCCAAAACGTCCCTCCCTCTCCTTTTTCTTCTTTCTTTCTTTCTTTCTTTCTTTCTTTCTTTCTATCTTCCTTTCTTTCTTTCTTTCTCTCTTTCTTTCTTTATTTCTTTCTTTCTTTCTTTCTTTTTCTTTCTTTCTTTTTTTTTTCTTTCTTTCTCTTTTTTCTTCTTTTTTTCTTCCTTTCTTCTTCCTTCTTTCTTTCTTTCTTTCTTTCTTTCTTCCTTCTTCTTTCTTTCTTTCTTCTTCTTCTTCTTTTCTTTTCTTTCTTTTCTTCTTTCTTCTCTTTTCTTCTTTCTTTCTTTCTTTCTTTCTTTCTTTCTTTTCTTTCTTTCTTCTCTTTCTTTTTTCTTTCTTATCTTTCTTTCCTTTCTTTCTTTCTTTCCTTCTCTCTTCTTCTTTTTTCTTTCTTTCTTCTTCTTTCTTTCTTTCTTTCTTTCTTTCTTTCTTTTCCTTCCTTCCTTCCTCCTTCCTCCTTCCTTCCTTCCTTTCCTTCCTTCCTCCTTCTTCTTTCTTCTTCTTCTTCTTTCTTTCTTTCTTTCTTTTCTTTCTTTTTTCTTTCTTTCTTTCTTTCTTTTCTTCTTCTTTCTTTTCTTTCTTTCTTTCTTTCTTTCTTTCTTTCTTTTCTTTCTTTCCTTTCTTTCTTTCTTTTCTTTCTTTCCTTCTTCTCTTCTTCCTTTTTCTCTTTTCTTTTCTTTCTTTCTTTCTTTCTCTTTTTCTCTTTCTTTTCTTTCTTTCTTTCTTTCTTTCTCTTTCTTTCTTTCTCTTTCTTTTTCTTTTCTTTCTTTCTTTCTTTCTTTCTTTCTTTCTTTCTTCTTTCTTTCTTTTTCTTTATTTCTTTATTTCTTTCTTTCTTTCTCTCTCTCTCTATTTCTTTCTTTCTTTCTTTCTTTCTTTCTTTCTTTCTTTCTTTCTTTCTTTCTTTCTTTCTCTATTTCTTTCTTTCTTCTTTCAAATTCTTTATTTACACTTTATAAAAATATCTTTAAGCACCATGTTTGTAGTTGGACATTAATTATACAAAATAACATCCCCCTTCATCAATGCAACCTTCTCACCACCAATGCCCTCCATTTCCCTCCTCCCTCACCCCTTGACTGTATTCGAGACAAGCACATTTGACAGAGATTACACTGAATGTATAGATAGCTTTGGGTAGGATATTTTTTGTAGCTTTATTTGTATAGTGCTTTGTAGTTTTATTTGGATATGTCTTTCTTTTCTTTAGTTAAGTTGATTTTAACTTGCTTTTTTTGCTATTTGTTTATTTATTTATTTTTATTCAAGTGTTGTCCTTAAACCACGTGCTTTATTACCTTCAAGTTTTTTTAATAATGTAAGAATGATTCAAGTGACCTTCGAAATAGCTATAAAAGCAAGTTAGCTGCTGAAATAGTCAATCTAAAAATAATTTTTTGAAATTAGTTGTTAGAGAAAATGACACATGTTTTAGAACATTTAGCTTTTTAGTTAATCGCCAGAATAATAAAGCATGACATTTAATGTAATGCCAGAGCTCTAATTATTTTCTATGGTGATCAGAGCCACTCCCTACACACCAGTTGACACACATCTACTAAATAGTCCCTAAAGAAATGCGCACTTTGTTTTTCCAGAGTCTCTTCTTATATTGTACTTTTAGCTCAGTTTAAAACCCTTTTTACTCCCCTACCCCAATATATATATATATATTTTTTTTTTTTTTTTTGTGAACAGCAGATGGTGCTCAGTAATGCTCAGTAATGCTAGAGAGAGGGTTAGGTACCTAAATACATATTTTACCATGGGTTGTTGTGCTTGATTTAGTAAAGTAGCTGATGAATATTTACAAGAGCAATGAGCCAATACATAGTCTACATTAAATTTTAAAAACGTGTTTGACAAAAAATAGATAGAGATTCAGCAAGTTGAATACTTGTTGAATTCGAATTAAAATGTTAATTAAAAAGGAAAATACAAAGAAGTTATAAAAGATCACAATTATTTAATCACTTACTAAAAAACAGGTGTTGAATCTGTTAGTTGCAATAACTGAAATGTTAAAGATAAAAAACCCAAGTGAAGCTCAAAAAGCATAAAAAACTGAGTTAAATTTGCCTTACCTATACTTTCTTAAATCGAATATTTAATACCTGCATCACTTAGTACAGAAAAAAAGATAAAATGAAGGGTACTAATGTATATTAACAAGAATAGAGAAGAAAAATGAAGCATTAGCATAGAGCATATCTTTTAGAATTGCTTTCCTCAGATCTTTAGTCCTCTGTGTAGTTGTACTGTACAATGTATAAAATAATACTATTTATTCTATTGTTAAAACAAAAGTAACAAATCATGCAAATGCTCAGGTGTACATATAGTCTAACACCTTAAGCTAGGAATCTAAGACACTGAAAATTTATATAGTTTATCCAATGTCAATGACTTGTAAATGACATTGTGAACTTGGCTGGACTCCTTATTCCCTGTTCACTTTTTTTGTTTTTGTTTTTGGGTCACACTCAGCAGCACTCAGGGGTCACTTCTGGCTCCATGCTCAGAAATTGCTCCTGGCAGGCATGGGGGACCCTATGGGATGCTGGGATTCAAACCAGTGTCATTCTGCTTGAAAGGCAAACTCCTTACCTCCATCCTCTCTCCAGCCCCTTCACTTTTCTTGATACAAACTACTTTCTTTTACAAATATTCTAAAAGACACGGGCATGTTAGAATTCTCATTCTTGAGAATGACACAAAATGACTTATTTTCATATTTTTATTTACTGAAAACTGGAAAGAAAGTTTGAAATGTTTGGTAATCAACAATATGCATAAAATGCCAGGCAAGACTGTGGTTTTCTATGGCAGCACATGCCTCTAATAGTTGGTGTGGTACAATCTGCCATATATCTTGGTTGAAAACTTGTTAAAACCTACACTACAGGAAAAGCATCCCTGTATAAAACCAACATATATAAGTGCTGCTCTACAAATAATAAAATAAAAATAATTTCAAAAGCCAGAGTAATACACAGTAAGTAGGGTGTTTGCTTTGCATGTGGCAGACCTGGTTCAATATCTGGTATTCCATATGATTTCCTAAGCCTGCCAAGATTAATTTATTTTTTTTGACCTTTATGTAATTTTTATTTTTTTATTTAAACAACTTTATTTCATACATGATTGTGTTTGGGTTTCAGTCATGTATAGAACACCACCCATCACCAGTGCAACGTTCCCATCACCAATGTCCCAAATCTCCCTCCTCCTCACCCAACCCCTGCCTGTACTCTAGACAGGCTTTCTATTTCCCTCTTACATTGTCATTATTAAGATAGTTCAAAATATAGTTATTTCTCTAACTAAACTCATCCCTGTTTTATGGTGAGCTTCATGAGGTGAGCTGTAACTTCCAGCTTTTTTCTCTTTTGTGTTTGAAAGTTATTATTGCAAGAATGTCTTTCATTTTCTTAAAACCCATAGATGAGTGAGACCATTCTGCATATTTTTCTCTCTCTCTGACTTATTTCACTCAGCTTAATAAATTCCATGTCCATCCATATATAGGAAAATTTCATCACTTCATCTCTCCTGACAGCTGCATAATATTCCATTGTGTATATGTACCATGGTTTCTTTAGTCATTCATCTGTTTAAGGGTATCTTGGCTGTTTCCAGAGTCTTGCTATGGTAAATAGTGCTGCAATGAATATAGGTGTAAGGAAGGGATTTTTGTATTGTATATTTGTGTTCCTAGAGTATATTCATAGGAGGGTATAGCTGGATAGTATGGGAGCTCGATTTCCAGTTTTTGGAGGAATCTCCATATTGCTTGCCATAAAGGTTGAACTAGACGGCATTCCCACTAGCAGTGGATAAGAGTTCCTTTTTTCTCTCCACATCCCCGCCAACACTGCTTGTTCTCATTCTTTGTGATGTGTGCCAATCTCTGGGGTTTGAGGTGGTACCTCAAAGTTGTTTTGATTTGCATCTCCCTGGTGATTAGTGATGTGGAGCATTTTTTTCATGTGTCTTTTGGCCATTTGTATTTCTTCTTTGTCAAAGTGTCTGTCCATTTCTTCTCCCCATTTTTTGATGGGATTATATCTTTTTTTCTTGTAAAGTTCTGTCAGTGCCTTGTATATTTTGGAGATTAGCCCCTTATCTGATGGGTATTGGGTGAATAGTTTCTCCCACTCAGTGGGGGGCTCTTGTATCTTGGGCGCTATTTCTTTCGAGGGGCAGAAGCTTCTCAGTTTAATATATTCCCATCTGTTAATCTCTGCTTTCACTTGCTTGGAGAGTGCAGTTTCCTCTTTGAAGTTGTCTTTAGTCTCAATGTCCTGGTGTTTTTACCTATGTGTTGTTATATATATCTTATGGTTTTGGGTCTGATATTGAGGTCTTTCATTTATTTGGATTTAACCTTCATACATGATGTTAGCTGGGGGTCTAAGTTCAATTTTTTGCAAGTGTCTAGCCAGTTGTGCCAACACCACTTGTTGAAGAGGCTTTCTTTGCTCCATTTAGGATTTCTTGCTCCTTTATAAAAAATTAGGTGATTGTATGTCTGGGGAATATTCTCTGAGAATTCAAGCCTATTCCACTGATCTGAGGGCCTGTCTTTATTTCAATACCATGCTGTTTTGATAAGTACTGCTTTGTAGTAGAGTTTAAGTTGGGGAAAGTAATTTCTCCCATATTTTTCCCCAATGATTTCTTTAGCTATTATAGGGTATTTATTGTTCCAAAAGAATTTCAAAAGTGCCTGATCCACTTCTTTGAGGAATGTCATGGGAATCTTTAGAGGGATCGCATTAAATCTGTACAATGCTTTGGGGAGTATTGCCATTTTAATCCTGCCAATCCACGAGCAGCGTATGTGCTTCCATTTTCGCGTGTCCTCTCTTATTTCTTGGAGCAAAGTTTTATAGGTTTCCTTGTATAGGTCCTTCACATTTTTACTCAAGTTGATTCCAAGATATTTGAGTTTGTGTGGCACTATTGTGAATGGGGTTGTTTTCTTAATGTCCATTTCTTCCTTATTACTATTGGTGTATAGAAAGGCCATTGATTTTTGTGTATTAATTTGGTAGCCTGCCACCTTGCTATATGAGTCAATTGTTTCTGGAAGCTTTTTCGTAGAGAATTTTGGTTTTTCTAGGTAGAGTATCATGTCATCTGCAAACAGCGAGAGTTTGACTTCTTCCTTTCCTATCTGGATTATCTTGATATCTTTTTCTTGCCTAATCACTATAGCAAGTAATTCCAGTGCTATAGAATGGTGAGAGAGCACAGTCTTGACTTGTGCCAGAATTTAGAGGAAAGGCTTTCAGTTTTTCTACATTGAGGACAATATTTACCTCTTGCTTGTGGTAGACCGCCTTAACTATATTGAGAAAGGTTCCTTCTATTCCCATCTTGCTGAGAGTTTTGATCAAGAATGGGTGTTGGACCTTATCAAATGCTTTCTCTGCGTCTATTGATATGATCATGTGATTTTTATTTTTCTTGCTGTTGATGTTGTGGATTATGTTGATAGATTTATGGATGTTAAACCATCCTTGCATTCCTGGGATGAAACCTACTTGATTGTAGTGGATGATCTTCTTAATGAGGCATTGAATCCTCTTTGCCAGGATTTTGTTGAGGATGTTTGCATTTATATTCATCAGCGATATTGGTCTGTAATTTTCATTTTGGTATCGTCTCTGTCTGGTTTAGGTGTCAAGGTGATGTTGGCTTCATAAAAGCTATTTAGAAGTGTTCCTGTTTTGTTTTGTTTTGTTTTTTTTTTTTTTTTTTTTTTTTGATTTCATGAAAGAATCTTGCCAGGATTGGTAAAAGTTCCCCTTGAAAGGTTTGAAAGATCAACAGACGAATGGCTAAAGAAACTGTGGTACATATACACAATGGAATATTATGCAGCTGTCAGGAGAGATGAAGTCATGAAATTTTCTTATACATGGATGTACACGGAATCTATTATGCTGAGTGAAATAAGTCAGAGAGAGAGAGAGAAAAACGCAGAATGGTCTCACTCATCTATGGATTTTAAGAAAAATGAAAGACACCCTTGTAATAATAATTTTCAGACACAAAAGAGAAAAGAGCTGGAAGTTCCAGCTCACCTCAGGAAGCTCACCACAAAGAGTGATGAGTTTAGTTAGAGAAATAACTACATTTTGAACTGTCCTAATAACGAGAATGTATGAGGAAAATGGAGAGCCTGTCTAGAGTACAGGTGGGGGTCGGGTGGGGAGGAGGGAGACTTGGGACATTGTTGATGGGAATGTTGCACTGGTGATGGGTGGTGATCTTTACATGACTAAACCCAAACACAATCATGTATGTAATCAAGGTGTTTAAATAAATTAAAAAAAAGAAAGGTTTGAAAGAATTCATTAGTAAGTCCATCTGGGCCTAGACTTTTGTTTTTGGGCAGACATTTGATTACTGTCTTAATTTCCTCAATATTGATGGGTGTGTTTCGATATGCTATATCCTCTTCATTCAACTGAGGATTATTATAAGAGTCCAAAAATTTATCTGTTTCTTCCAGGTTTTCATTTTTAGTGGCATAGAGTTTCTCAAAGTAGTTTCTGATTACTCTATGGATCTTTAGCATATCAGTAGTGATCTCTCCTTTTTCATTCCTAATACGAGTTATCAAGTTTCTCTCTCTCTTTCTTTGTTAGTTTTGCCAGTGATCTATCAATATTGTTTATTTGTTCAAAGAACCAACTTCTGCTTTTGTAGGCCTTTTGGATTGTTTCTCGGGTTTCCACTTAATTGATATCTGCTCTCAGCTTTGTTATTTCCTCTGTCTCCCTATTTTTGGTTCCTTTTGTTGAGTACTTTCTAATTCTACAAGTTGCATCATTAAGCTATTCAGGTATGCCCTTTCTTCTTTCCTGATGTGTGCTTGCAAAGCTGTAAATTTTCCTCTCAGTACTGCGTTTGCTGTGTCCCACAGGTTCTGATTGTTTGTGTCTCCATTGTCATTTGTTTCTAGGAAAGTTTTGATTTCCTTTTTGATTTCATCTCGGACCCACTGATTATTCAGTATTAGGCTGTTTAACTTCCAGGTATTAAATTTTTTCTTCTGTGTTCCTTTGTAGTTCACATATAATTTCAGGGCCTTGTGTCAGCGAAGGTAGCCTGCATAATTTCTATCCTCTTGATATTATGGAGGTATGTTTTATGTGCTAGCATATAGTCTATCCTGGAGAATGTCCCATGTACATTAGAGAAGAATGTATATCCAGGCTTCTGTGGGTGTAGTGTCCTTTATATATGTACTAGGCCTCTTTCTTCCATTTCTCTTTTCAGGTCTAGTATATCCTTGTTGGGTCTCAGTCTGGTTGACCTGTCAAATGTTGACAATGCCGTGTTAAGGTCTCCCACAATTATTGTGTTGTTATTGATATTATTTTTCAGATTTGTCAACAATTGTATTAAATATTTTGTTGGCCCCTCATTCAGTGCATTTATGTTTAGGAGAGTGATTTCTTCCTGCTGTACATATCCCTTGATTAATACAAAATGTCCATCTTTGTTCTTTACTACTTTCCTAAATATAAACTTTGCATCATCTGATATTAGTATGGCCACTCCAGCTTTTTTATGAGTGTTGTTTGCTTGGATGATTTTCCTCTAGCCTTTTATTTTGAATCTTTGTTTGTTCTATGATTCAGGTGCGTTTCTTGTAGGCAGTGGACAGTTGGATTGAGTTTTTTGATCCATTTAGCCACTCTGTGTCTCTTAACTGATGCATTTAGTCCATTGACATTGAGAGAAAGAATTGTCCTGGGAGTTAGTGCCATCTTTATATAGAAGTTTGGTTATCTGTTGGTGAGTCTTGTCTTAAAGTAGGCTGTTCAGTTTTTCTTTTAAGAATGGTTGAGTCTATTAAGTTTCTGAGCTGATGTTTGTCTGTGAAACCATGTATTGTTCCTTCAAACCTGAAAGTGAATTTTGCTGGGTGCAATATTCTTGGCAAAGCATTTATTTAATTGAGTTTTGTCACTATGTCCCACCACTGCTTTCTGGCCTTGAGTGTTTCTGGTAACAGGTCTGCAGTAATTCTCAAGGATGTTCCCTTGATTGTAATTTCTCTTTTTGATCTTGTTGCTTTCAGAATTCTGTCTCTATCTATGGGATTTGTCATTGTGACTAGGATGTGTCTTGGGGTGTTTTTTCTGGTGTCTCTTTTAGTTGGTACTTTTTGGGCATGCAGGATTTAATCGCATGTATTCTTTAGCTCTGGTAGTTTCTCTTTAATTATGTTCTTGACCATCGATTCTTCCTGGAGATTATCTTCCTGGGTCTCTGGGATTCCAATGTTTCTTACGTTGTTTCTGTTGAGCTTATCATAGACTTCTATTTTCATCTTTTCCCATATGTTGAGTAATTTTTCCATTGTTTGATCATTTGCTTTAAGGATTTTTTTCCAATTTCTTCTACTGTATGGAATTGTTATTCATTTCATCTTCCAGTGTACTAATTCTATCCTCAGCTGCTATTAACCTGTGGCAAAGCTCAACCATGTTTTTCTTCAATTCATCTACTGAATTTTTCAGACCTGTTATTTGAACTGAAATTTCAGTTTGGAGTTTTCTGATTTCTATCTTCATATTCCCTTGATTCTTTTTAGTGTTCTCTTCTATACTTTCTTTGAGTTCTTTGAACATCTTCTATATTGCGACTCTAAACTCCTTATCTGAGAGAGACTGACTAGTTGGTTGGTCATATTCAAGTCATCAGAGTTGCCATTGTCATTCTCTATGTTTGGCGCTGGCCTGCATTGTTTCCCCATCGTCACACTTGTATTGTGGGTTTTTCTACGTGTTGTGGTTGTATTCATTGGCTATATGTTGTGCACGGCCGGGAAGCGAAGCTGCGAGGCTGTGCTCCTCTGGCTCCACCCTTTCTGGGCTTGTAAACTGACCTCCAGAGAAGGCTCCAGGGAAGGTGAGCCATCCTCAGATGAGCCAC
The DNA here is from genome assembly GCF_024139225.1 of Suncus etruscus. Classification (NCBI taxonomy): domain Eukaryota; kingdom Metazoa; phylum Chordata; class Mammalia; order Eulipotyphla; family Soricidae; genus Suncus; species Suncus etruscus. The sequence continues at coordinate 71,098,808 of NC_064854.1, read as the reverse complement.
ACACAGGATGAAATCAAGCTGCAAATGGAGCACAGCATAGAATACAGGCAGATAGCGGTGCTGGCATCTGAGTTCCAGCAGAATTCAGCAGTTTCCCCTTTCTGGGCTTGTAAACTCGCCTCTAGGGAAGGCTCCAGGGAAGGTGAGCTGTCCGCAAATGAGCCACTCACTGGATGAAATCAGGCCAAAAATGGAGCACAGCACAGAATACAGGCAGATAGGGGTGCTGGCACCTGAGTTCCAGCAGAGTTCAGAGGCTTCCCCTTTCCAGGTTTGTAAGTTCACCTCCAGGGAAGGCGAGCCATCTGCAGATGAGCCACACACTGGATGAAATCAGGCCGAAAATGGAGCACAGCCCAGAAGACAGGCAGATAGTGGTGCTGGCATCTTTGTTCTAGCAAAGTTCAGTGGCTTCCCCTTTCTGGGCTTGTAATTTCACCTCCAGGGAATGCTCCCGGGGAGGTGAATCGTCTGCAGATGAGCCAGCCACACACAGGATGAAATCAGGCCAAAAATGGACCACAGTGCAGAAGCCAGGCAGATAGGGGTGCTGGCACCTGAGTTCCAGCAGAGTTCAGCGGCTTCCCCTTTCTGGGCTTTTAAGATCATCTCCAGGAAAGGCGAGCCGTCTGCAGATGAGCTACACACAGGATGAAATCAGGCCGAAAATGGAGCACAGCACAGAAGACAGGCAGATCATGGTGCTGGCATCTGAGTTCCAGCAGAGTGTAATTTTTTATTTTTGCAGTGCTGGAGATTGAACTCAGATTCTGTTGCTATGCCACTGCCAACATATTCAGTTCTTCTCACAAAATTCTTTAGCACAAAGAGGCTCCACTTCCACAAAAACATAATTAATCAGAAGATTCATGAGAGATTTAGATCAATTGAAATACAATCTCCAAAAGAACAAGAACAGACAGTGCATTCCAGAAGAAAGGAACTCTCATTCACTGCTATTGGTCCAGTGTTTCTTAAGGGTATTTGCTTCTCCTGGGTCCTTCCAGAAGCTGAAAATAGGCAGGCTTCTAGAGAGATAAAATCTTTATTTGCCCTGTCCACCACATATGTGGCCTATTATAACCATTTACGCTGGATATCTATTCAGCCCTGCATAGTACCTTCTTCCTTAGCCATTTCTTTATCTTGCTTTCTCTTCCATGCTGCATCCAGGCAAATTCCCAAGATTAATTTCTGAGCACAGAAATTACTAAATGCCCTGAGTAAACTTTTGAGGGTCACTGGGTGTGATCTTAGTACCCAGAAAAAATATTTTCAAAGAATTCAATAACAATTTAAAAATAGATTGAAGCTAATGTCAAGGAGATACACAGGGGTGTATTGTGTTAGTAGGCAAGGATTCTCAGACTCAAACTCTATGCTCTTACAAATAGTGTTCTGTAAGTGAAAGATAAAATTTTGGTATCATGAAAAAATGTGATAGACTTTTAAAAATGTTGTTAAAACATATTTAGACAAATGGATAAAGATTGATACTTTACACTTATGCTAAATTTGAACTAAAAACAAATTTAACTCAACATATTAAAATTACTTTATTTAAATATATGTATAAAATTTGTATATGTATAGGTGCCTTTTTCACAATTACAAAGTTATTCATGATAAATTTCAGTCATGTATTCACTTTACAACACCCTTCACCAGTGAACATTTCCCATCACTAATATCCCCAGTTTCCCTCCTGCCCCTCCCATTGTCTGCCTATAGGCAGATAGTTTACTTCTCATTCTCTCTTACTCTCTCTTTCTCTCTCTCTTCTTTTCTTTTGCCACTCCCAATTTTAGACACTGTGGAGTGCATCGTTACTGAGAAGTATGATGCCTATCACTTCATCTCTTTTCAGCATGTAATACTTGTCCAAAGTGATTATTTCCAAGTATTGTCACAATGGTTCCTTTTCTGCTCCCCCGCTATTTGTGGGAAGCTTTACACTATGGATTGGTCTTCCTGGCACTCATCTCTGTTGTCTTTGACATTAATAAAATACTATATATCCCCCTTATATCCCACAAATAAGAGAGATTAGTCTATGTCCATCCCTCTCCCTCTGACTCATTTCACTTAACATAATACTCTCCATATACACCCATGTATAAGCAAATTTCATGACTTTTTTTTTAACATCTGTGTAGTATACTACTATGTAGATGTACCCAGTTTCTTTACTCATTTGTTCTCAGACACTTGGGTTGTTTCTAGATTCTGACTATTGGGACTAGTACTATGATGAACAAAATGATAGGTTTGGATGGATTAACATAATTAAAATGTAAATGTATGTTCCAAAGCACTTCACAGATAGGTTTCATAGGTTATATCCCCCTTATATCCCACAAATAAGAGAGATTAGTCTATGTCCATCCCTCTCCCTCTGACTCATTTCACTTAACATAATACTCTCCATATACACCCATGTATAAGCAAATTTCATGACTTTTTTTTTAACATCTGTGTAGTATACTACTATGTAGATGTACCCAGTTTCTTTACTCATTTGTTCTCAGACACTTGGGTTGTTTCTAGATTCTGACTATTGGGACTAGTACTATGATGAACAAAATGATAGGTTTGGATGGATTAACATAATTAAAATGTAAATGTATGTTCCAAAGCACTTCACAGATAGGTTTCATAGGTTATATTCCTGCATAAGATAAGTTTCATAGCTAATATATCTAGGATAGAATTGCTGGGTAATATGAAAGTTCAATTTCTAGGTGTTTGCCTGATTTTTTTTTGTTTTTTTTTTTTTTGTTTTTTGTTTTTTTTTTTGTTTTTAGGAATATCTATATTCTCTTAAAAGTCTGAACCAGTAGACATTTCCATTGTCAGTGAATGAGTTCCTTTCTACCTGCAACTACACCAGCACTGCTTGTTCCTGTACTTTGTAAAATATACCAATTTCAGTGGTGTGAGAGGATATCTCATTGTTGTTTTGATATGCAACTCTCAGATGATTAATGATGTGTAGCATTTTTTCATGTGTCATTTGAACATCATATTTGTTTTTGAGAAAATGTCTATTAATTTTCTTTCTCCATTTTTAGATGGGTTTTTTTTTTTTTTTTGCTAAACTTTATCATTGCTTTGAACATCTTGGATATTAATCCTTTTATCAGATGGGTATTGTTGAATAGTTTCTCCCAATCTGTTGGTAGTCTTTGTATCCTAGTCACCATTTCCTTTGAGATGAGAAGCTTCTTAATTTAATACCATCCCATTTGTTTAATATTTGCTTCCACTTTCTTGATCAGGGTATTTCATCCTTAAAAATGCCTTTTGTTTCAATGGCATGGACTGTTCTGCCTACCTTTTCTTTATGTGTCTTATGGTTTCAGGTAGGGATATCAAGGTCTTTAAAACATTGACCTTTGTGCATAGAGTTGAGGTCTTAGTTCACTTTTATGCCTGTAGTTGACCAGTTTTCCCAGCACCACTTGTTGAAGAGGCTTTCCTTGCTCCACTTTGTATTTGTATTTTTGGCCCCTTTATCAAAGATTAATTATCATATACACGAGGGTCAGTCTCAGAATATGCAAGTCTATTCCATTAATCCGAGTATCTTTTTTTATCTGCATTCCATGCTGTTTTAATGACTACTGCTTTATATTGCAGCTTGAAGTTAGGAAAAGTGATGCCTCGTGTCTTCTTTTTCCCAAGGATAGCTTGAGCTATTTATGAAGATTTATTATTCCATATAAATTTTAGGATTGTTTGATCTATTTCTTTAAGAAAACTGTCATGAGAATCCTTAGAGAGACTGCATTAAATCTGTGCAGTGCTTTGGGACATACATTTACATTTTAATTATGTTAATTCTCCCAGTCTATGAGCTGGGAATATATTTCCACTTCCTAGTGTCCTCTTTTATTTATTAAAGCAATGTTTTGTAATTTTCTTTGTATAGGTTTTTCACCTCTTTAACTAAACTGACTTCAAGGTACTTGATTCTCTGAGATACAATTGTGAATGGGATTATTTCTAAGATTTTTTAAATTTTATTCATTATTTGTGTATAGCAAATTTTTGTGTATTAATTTTGTAGCCTGCTCTTTATTATAGAAGTTTTTTTTGTAGACTTCTTAGGCTTTTCTAGATACAGTATCTGCAAACAGTGAGAACTTGACTTCTTTCTTTCCTATCTGTATACATTTGCTATCTTTTTATAGCCAATTTCTATGGCAATTAATTCCAGTACTATGTTAAAAAAAAGTGGAACAAGGAAGGGGGGACTTGTATTGTGCCAGATCTTACAAGAAAGACTTTTAGTTTTTCCCATTGAGTATAATGCTTGCAATGGGTTTGTGGTACATAGCTTTGACAATATTGAGGAAAGTTTCTTCAATTCCCATTTTGTTGAGATTTTTTTTATCATGAATTAGTATTGGAAACTTGTCAAATGCTTTCTCTGCAACTAGTGATATAATCATATGATTTTTGTTTTTCTTTTGTTGATATAGTGTATTATATTGATTGATGTGCATATGTTAAACCATTCTTGCATTACCGTAATGAAGCCTACTTCATCATGGTGATTAATCTTAAGTTTTTGGATTTAATTTGATAATATTTTGTTGAGGGTCTTTGCATCCATGTTCATCAAGAATATTGGCCTATAAATCTTTTTCTCCCTTTTTTTTGTGTGGTTGTCTGTGTGCTTTTAGTGTCAGGATAATGTTAGCTTAACACTTTGGGAGTGTTGTTCTCTCTTCAGTTTCCTGGAAGTGCTTGAAAAGGATTATCAGTAAATCCTCTTTAATAGTTTGAAAGAATTCAGAAGCGAATCCATCTGGACCCGGGGTTTGGTTTTTGGGAAGCCTTTTCATTACCATTTTTATTTTCTCAATCATGATAAGTTTACTCAGGTATTCCAGATGAACTTGGTTCAAGCTTGGGAGATTATAAAATCCTCAAAGTAATCTCTGATTACCATTTGGATTTCTGCAGTATCTTGGTAGCATCCTCTTTTCACTTCTGATTCTGTATTATGTTTCTCTCTTTTGCTTGCTTTGTGAGTCTTAATAGTGGTTTATCGATCTTGTTCATTTTTTTAAAGAACCCATGCTTGCTTTTATTGATATTTTGAATTTTTTTTGAGTTTTTAGTTCATTGAATTCTGCTTTAAGTGTTATTATTTCCTTCTGCCTGCCTACTTTTGGCTCATTTGTTGATCCTTTTACCATTTTTTAATCTATGACTTTAAGTCATTTATGTAGGTCTTTTCTTCCTTCCTAATAAACAATTGCAAGGCTAAATTTTTCAATTTAACAACACTTTTTTCTTTATCCTACTAATATTTATATTTTATCACTTCATTCTCATTTGTTTAAACATAATAAGTGTTTTTGGCTGAAATATTCTTGAAGTGTTCATTTTGAGAGTTTTTCACTATATCCCACCATTGCCTTCAAACTTGAGGGTTGCTTGTGATAAATCTGCTGTGAATCTTTAGTAATCTTCTTTGTATATAATTTTCATTTTTGACCTTGTTGCTTTCAGTATTCTATCTCTATAGTTTTTATCTATAGTGCCTTTTTTTTTTTTTTTTTGGTGTTTGGGCCACATCCAGTGACACTCAGGGGTTACTTTTGGCTATGCTTTCAGAAATCGCTCCTGGCTCAGGAGACGATAAGGAACACTGAGGATCAATCCCTGGTCTGTCCTCTGTCAGACACATACAAGGTAAACGTCCTACCACTGTGCTATTGCTCTGGCCCCCTTTGGGTGCTTTATGAAGGTTTTCTTTTGCTGGTACTCTTCAAGCATCCAGAATATGAGTGTATGTATTATTCAACTCTGAGAATTTTTCAGCAATATTTATAACTATTGCTTCTTCACAGAATTTTTCTTCCTGGTCTTCTGGGATTACAATGATTCTTATGTTGTTTCTATTGAATTTATCCCAAAAGTCTGTTGTCTGTACAATTATTGTACATCTTATTTTATTTTATTTTATTTTAAGGTCTATTCCAATTCTTCTGTTTTATAAAGCATAATGCAGCTCATTTTCTAGCTCACTGATTCTGTCCTCAGGAGTTACTATTCTGCTATTTAGGCTTTCCACTGAGGTTTTCAATTCACCAACCAAGTTATTAGACTTGTTATTTCTGTTTGAAGTTTCTGATTACTACTTTCATCTCTGTTTGCCTCTTGTTGGCTGTCAATTCCATGGTTTCTTTGACTTATTTGAACACCCTTAAATTCCTCTCTAAAATATTGATGAAAATGGCTATATAAGTGACTAATGTTATTTGGGTATTCCAAATTCCATCTTCATTCATGGTGTTTTGTGGGTTCTCGGTTGCTTTTTCATTTGAACTTTATAATAGGTAGTGTTTTTTATGTGTTGTAGTAGGGTACTATTTTAGATGAAATTAACAGCCACTGAGTAGCCACTGAATAAATAGGAGTGTCTTATCTGGATTCACTCACCTCATTTTTGTCAAACCGGTGCTTTTTGTTTTGTTTTGTTTTATGGGCCACACCCGGTGGTGCTCAGGGGTTACTCCTGGCTGTGAAATCACTCCTGGAAGGCGTAGGGGACCATATATGATGCCAAGAATAGACCCCAGGTAGTTCCTGGGTCAGACGCATGCAAGGCAAATGCCCTATAGCTGTGCTATCTCCTGGTCTGAAAATGGTGGTTTTTGTCTAAGCACTGCTTATATCCTGTAGCCAGTTCTGCTGGTGTAGGTCAATAGACATTCTTTTTTCCTGGCCATCATCTTGTCTCTATTTATAACTTATTTAAAATCTTTATTTTCAATATTGTTCATATTATAATTGTTTTGACATTTTAATATTCCAACACATTTTTTCACCAATGTGAACTTCCCTCTACCACTGTCCAGTTTCCCACCACCTCCCCAAGCCTGCCTCCTTAGCAGGCACAAATTTACTTCATACTACTTGTTACAAAAAATATAGCAAAGAGAATTACCAGAAAATAGATCATTAAACATCAAATTGTGATTATTATATCTTACAATTGCATTCAGAAACTTATTGATTTTTTGCCCTTTATTTTTTGTTCTTTTATAAAAGATTAATTGATAGTATGTCTGGGGAACATTCTCTAAATACTCATCTAGTTCATTGATCTGAGGGTCTGCCTTTATTCCAAGACCATGCTATTTTAATGACTATTGCTTGAAAATACAAGTTAATGTTCGGGAAAGTGAAGTGATACCTCCCATTTTTTTCTCTAAGAGTTGCTTTAGCAATTTGTGGGTGTTTGTTCTTCCAGTAAATTTCAGGAGAGTTTGATCCACTTCTTTGAAGAATGTCATGGGTATTATTAAAGGGATTCAATGTTTTGAGAATTATATACCTACATTTCCTTGTCTTGTCTTTTATTTCTTGAAGCAGTGCTTTTTAAATTTCTTTGTATAGGTGCTTCACCTCTTTAGTTCAGTTGAATCCAAGGTATTTCACAAATGGCCAAAAGGCACATAAAAATGCTCCCCATCACTAATCATCAGGGAGATCCAAATCAAAACAATTAAGAGGTACCATCTCACTCCACAGAGATTGGCACACATCAGAAAGAATGAGAACAAGCAGTGCTGGCAGGGATGTGGAAAGAAAGGAACTCTTATTCACTGCTGGTGGGAATGCCATCTAGCCAACTTTTATGGAAAGCAGTATGGAGATTCCTCCAAAAACTGGAAATTGAGCTCCTGTATGATCCAACTATACCACTCTTAGGGATATACCCTAGAAACATGTGGGGAGCTGATAGAACCTAGAACAAAATGGTGTCTCAGAAGCCCCTGACCTTGTTGCCTACGTGACAAGAGGCACTCATGCCCTGATGACAAAGAAAATGGCCAACCTCAAAAGTTAAAGTTACACAGAGTAGCCCAACCACCACCCAGCCAGGAGAAAGTAACCAATGTAGAACAAATTGCCTTTGTGTTAGCAAAAGATTAATGTGTTTCTTTGGATGCTTTTGCCTTGACACTTTTTTACAGTTGATGTTTTATTTGTGCTTGCTGGGATAAAGTTGCAAGATCTTGCTTGACAACATTTTTTCATGACTTGTGCTTTCAGGGCCAACAAGATGTTCCTGGAAGATAATGTTTAACATTTTACATATGCTCAAGTCCCCCTTTTTACCCCTCCCTATCTCCTGCCTTTGGTTTACATAGATAGAGGTACAAAGAGTAAAAGCAAGTAGTGCCTTATTTGGAAGAAACCCTGTACTGAATGATCATTTGTACATTTAAAATATTTATAACCAATCAGCGAATGTCACAACCATGAAGCCCTTGTGCCCTGTACTGCCTATAAAAGCTAGCCACCCCTTGCAATAAACGCTTTTGAGCAGTGTGAGTTGTCTTAAGCCTCCTTCTTTCTAACCTCTCAATTTTACCTTACAGATCGGCTCTGCTTGAGAAGACCCACGAATTACTAGCGACCTCCATTCCCATACCCTTGTGGGTCGGGGGTCCCCCATCGGGGGTCGCACAAACACAAAAATACAATACAAAAATCACTTCCTTACACCTATATTAATTGCAGCACTATTTACCATAGCCATACTCTGGTAACAACCAAGTTACCCTTCAACATATGAATGTCTAAAGAAACTGTGATACATATACACAATGGAATATTATGCAACTGTCAGGAGAGATGAAGTCATAAAATTTTTCCAGACATGGATGTATATGGAATCTATTATGCTGAGTAAAATAAGTCAAAGCGAGAGAGAAAGATGCAGAGTAGTCTCACTCATATATGAGTTTTAAGAAAAATGAAATACATTCTTGCAATAATTTTCAGAGACAAAAGAGAGCTCACTTCATAAAGTTTACCACAAAGAGTGATGAGTGTAGTTAGAGAAATAACTACATTGAGAACTATCCTAACAATGAGAATGAATGAGGGAAGTAGAAAGCCTGTCTAGAGTACAGGTAGGGGTGGGGTGGGGAGGAGGAAGATTTGGGACATTGGTGATGGGAGTGTTGCACTGGTGAAGGGGGGTGCTCTATACATGACTGAAACCCAACCATAATCATGCTTTTAATCAAGATGTTTAAATAAAGATATTTAAAAAAGAATCCAAGGTATTTCAGTTTCTGTTTTACTCTTGTGAATATAATTGTTTTTGAATGCCTATTTCTTCTCTATCGTTATTTGTATATAAGAAGTCTATTAATTTTTGTATTCTAATTTTGTACATTGCCACTTTGCTATATAAATCTATTGTTTCTTGAAGCTTTTTGGTAAAGTCTGATACTCTGTTGAAGAGACTTTCCAGTGAGATTCTCATTTTACCTACCACATTTTCAGTCCTGGTACTTAGTTTGGAGTTTTCTCATTTATACTTTTATATATTTTTTATTTTCATTTATGATTCATTAAATTTGTACTGTGCTTTCTTTGAGTTCTTTGTGGATCCTCCATATTTCTTCTCTAAAATTTTTATCTGAGAGGATTAATAATGTGTTTGGCACTTTTGGGTCATCAGAGAGCTGCTGTCTTCATTCTCTATGTATTTTATAGGCCTGCATTGTTTCCCTGTTGTCATGTTTGTAGTGTGGTATTTTCTATGTGTTGTTCTGGGGCTCATTGACTAGAAAATGTTCAGCTCATCTCTTGTTCATAGACTCCACCCTTCTGAGCAATGTGGATCCTTACTTCATGGCAGGTCAGGATGGTATCTGTGCTAACATGTATGTGATTGACAGGGAGCAAGCTTCACTGTTTGGGGACACAATTAGCTCACCTTCATTGATGTGCATTCTGCAAGCTCTGCTCTTTGGGGTAATGTGGGTCCCAGCACCATGGGTAGATGTGTGTCTGGGTGCCTCCAGTGGATCAATATCTAATTGATATTTTTAAAGTCACAGTCAGTACATTGTGGACAAAATAAATAAATAAATAAATAAATAAATAAATAAATAAATAAATAAATAAATAAGAGTGAGAACAGAAGCTGCCTTCTCTGGAAGAAAGATCTTTTTTCAATTTTTTAATTATATATAATTTTTATTTTAATCATAGTGGCTTACATATCATTGACAATAACATTTTAGGTACATATTAACATAAAATCAGGGGAATTCCCATCACCGAATTGTTCTCCCTCCACCTCCGTTCCTGTCCTTCTTCCCATAATCTCTTCCCTTACCCCCAGCGCTGCTAGAATAAGTGGTCCCCTCTGTGCCTAGCTTACTACTTAGTGGTTTTTACACCTATTTGCTCTTGATACCTCCCTTATTCCCAATTGGAAGGCGGGACTAGATAGTTCAAGTTATGTGGTTTTGTTTGAAGAAGAGAAAAAGTGATAACCTGGAGAAAAAAAAAGAAAAAAGAATCAGATACTCCGGAAATGGGCGGAGTCCTTCTAGAGGCTTTCATCCTTGATTTGAGAGACGAAGGGGGAAAAGAAGGTGAAACACCACAACAGTACATAAAGAACTGTCAAATAAAATATCCAGTGAGCATTCCAAAACAAACAAACAAACAAAACAAAACAAAACAAAAGGGTAAGCACCATATAAAAGCCTTGGCATTGAGATAAAAAAATGTGGCAGAGTACATAAGAAAAGAAAAGTAGAAAATAAATAAATATAAATGGAGACATCCACTTCAATAGCCAAACCACAACAATGCAATCAACAAAAAAATAGATAACTAAATAATAATAAAAATTTGTTTTGTGCTTTTTTTCCCCTCCTGCAGATGCACAGTAAATATTGGGGTCATTCGAAAAGGAATTTCCTTTGCTAAGAGATACAGGGTTTCTCCACCCTTGAAGTATATTGTCATGGGATTAACTATAGACTCCTTTCAGATTCACTCTTCCCTTGGTGCTTTTGTGGTGTATGGAAGACTTCTGCTCCGTCCTGGGTGATAACATCAGACCTCTGTGTCTAGAGGTCTTGGTATCTGCACGAGTCAAGGAGTTGAACTTATGATTATGTCTTTCTTTGTGGGTCTAGAAGTTCTGTTTCCTTAGTGTCATTTTAATTCGTCTTCTGTGGTTGGCGGTCTTGGTCTTGGTCTTTGCGGTGATCCTAGGATGGGCCTGAGATAGCGTCTTTCGTTATGTTTCCAGAGATCCTCTTCCATTACAATAGTCTCAGACAGACCTCTGGAATGAGGGATCATAGTTGTTATGCAGGTTGTAGCTCACACCCTAGACTAGGGCTTTTTTATTGGTCCCAGGATACATACAGTCTGGCCATGGTTCTGTCAGCCAGTCATCTGTAAATCACGATCTTGGCATTTGGACAGACCAAATGGTGACAAGTCTTCTGATTTTATTTTATCGTTATCTGGTGAGGTAGGAGAACTTGCTCTTAGGTCAAGTTGTTCCCATTTTCCTCGTTGTCAGGGTATCATATTAGGGCTGGGACTTGTTGGTGTCCGAGCACTGTTAAGGATGTCCTGGTTGGGATTTGTTTTCTGTGGCTGTTGTGAAGAATTGTGTCATTTCTATATCTGTGGTCCAGGGTTCAAGGCTGGACAGTTGGTGTCTAATCACCTGGGGTCCAAGTTGGGTCCACATGACGTATTTTCAAGGTGGGAGTTACCCCTGTATTGTAAACAAGTATGAGTTCTTATCCCTAATAAATAAGAGCTCGTTTTTATACATAAGACTTCCCCTTTTTTTAGTGTGCCTTTGGAGGGAGAAATGGTGCTACATTATATTGCCGGTGCATTTGAGGGTGGAGAGAGAAGAAAACAAAAACATGTCACACACCTAAAAAAGAAAAAAATAGAAATAAAAAAATATGTGCTCAATATATATATATATATATATATATATATATATATATATATATATATATATATGACAAGAAAAATATTTTTTTAAGAAATGAAGTAAAAAATTAATTAAAGGAACAAGGTGATGCAAGAAAGTATCTTGCATTTGGGGAAAAGCAGGTAAAGAGGTAGTGTAATACAAGTCTTATACTTATGATGATAGTATAGGTTTCCCCATTGTCTTTTGAGATTTTCTTGTGGTGTGTGGGTTCCCGGGCACCTTTCCATCTCCCAACCTGACCTTCTTGAGATTGGCAAAAGATTTGCGGTAGGGAGGACTTGGGAAGAGTTCATTCATTGGGGAAATACTTGTAGAGCTAAGTCAGGTTTCAAGTAACAGTCTACATTAGGAAGGGTTGGTACGAAGGACCACGTAGCATGAGTCAGCAGGGGAGTTGGTTGCCTTTTCTTGAAGGGGGCGAGATGTGGATTTGACTGGTTGTCCCTTCGCATAGGTGCTGGGTACTGGTTCGCTGGGGAAGGAGGTCATTCTTGATGCCTAATGGAATAGGAACTGAGGGTGAAGAGTTTTAATGTGGGGAATCTGGATGGGATTGTGGGGTAAAAGGATAGTCAAATTTTCAAAGGGGTGAAAGGGGAAAGTATATGGAAGGGGAAGGAAAGAAGAGAGAATATAAATTAAAAAGAAAAGGAGAGAAAAAGAAAAAAAAGTAAAAAAAATAGTAGTGAGAAGAGTAGAAAAAAGAGCGAGGAAATGCTAGTTTGTTTGAGTGTTTTCAATGAGTAGGGCCTGTAATATAAGTCTATAGGTCACAGTTGCTGCTTCGGTGGTTCGGGTGGTCACGTGCTTCAAGTCCTAAATGAAGGTATTACCTAGGGATAAAGGGAACGTTTAAGAGTTTTATCGTGACATTCTCATGGTGCAAGCTGGGTATGGTATCTCGTGTGATTGAGCCCCGAGATGCAATCTTATTTTGTCCACCCTTTGTATCCAAGAACACCTGTAGACAGAAAAGCTGAGAGGTTATTTTAAGTATAGAAAGATTAAGGCATTAAAACATATTTTTATGGCATGCTTCCATTGGAGTCAGTGGTTTTCCATGGTATCCTTTGCCTGTAATCCTTTATAAGATCCCTAAAGGCTTATTATGGGCCTTTGTAGTAGAAGGCTGATTACTTAATGTTCTTTCTATGCTGCTGTTTCTGCTATAGCTGAGTTTTTTTTGTGGTATAGTGTGTAGTCAAGAGTTTGTGTTGTTCCTCTTTTCTGTGTTTTGGGCATGGCTCCCCGGTATATGTTGACTTTTACAGTGTTTGGGGTTTCTACCCTTTTAAACCCTGTTATTTGATTGCTGAATATTAATTGTATATAAGGTGTATGTTCTAAGTGCTTCAGAATAGTGCTATCATTTTGTGTTTATCTTTCATCTTCTGGCTTACTTCATTTCACATAATATGTTCTAGGTCCACTCATGTTGCTGCAAAGTCTGTGATTGTATCACTTCTGACTGCTATATAGTATTCCATTGTGTATAGATACCACATCTTAATGATCCATTCATCTGTTGTTGGACATTGAGGTTGGTTTCAAGACTTGACTATTATACTGAGTGCTGCAATAAATAGTGGGGTGCACACATACTTTGGAATGAATGTCCTTCCAACTTGGGGGTAGATACCTAGGAGAGCAATTGCTGGGTCAAATAGTAGCTCAATTCTGAGTACTTTGAGCACTCTCCAGATTGTTCTCCATAGGTGTTGGACTAGGGGGCATTCCCACCAGCAGTGGATGGGAGTGTCTTTCATGCCACATCCCCACCAACATAGATTGTTCCTATTATTTTTGATGTGAGCCATCCTCACTAGTGTAAGGTGGTACCTCATTGTTGTCTTTATTTGGATTTCCCTAATGATGAGTGAAGGTGAGCATGTTTACATGTGTTTGTTAGCCATCTTTTGGTTTTCCTCAGAGAAGTGTCTATTCATTTCATCTTCCCATTTTTTTATGGCTTTATTTGGTTTTGGGGGGCTCAGCTTTCTGAGTGTTTTGTATATTCTGGATATCTGATATGATGGGTGAAAAGATTTTTTTAACTGTCTTCTTGTGTTAAGTAGGGTTTCTTTTGCCATGCAGAAGCTTTTTAGTTTGATGTAGTCCCGTTTGTTTATGTTTGACACTAAAGTTCTTGCCATTGGTGCTCCATCTCGAAGACCTTTTTGATATGTAAGTCTTCAAGTGTTCTACCTATTTTCTTCTCTATAAACTTTATTGATTTGGGTCTAATTTCGAGGTCTTTGATCCATTTTGAGTTTATTTTTGTATAAGGAGTGAGGTTTGGATCAATTTTGAATTTCTTGCATGTGGTTTTCCAGTTCTACCAACACCATTTGTTGAAAAGACTTTCTTTGTCCCATTTTAAGTTCTTGGCTCTTTTGTCAAATATCAGTTGACTGTATATCTGGGGCTTATGTCTGGAAATCTGTTCTAACCCACTGGTCTGAGGCTCTGTCTTTGTACCAGTACCATGCTGTTTTGATCACTATGGCTTTATAGTATAGCTTCAGGTTAGGTAAGGAGACGCCACCCAGCTTCCTGTTTTTTAGTATGTGTTTGGCTATCCTGGCTCTTTTGTGGTTCCAGATAAATTTTATGATTGATTGTTCTAAGTCTTTAAAGAATGATGTCTGAATTTGGATGGGGATTGCATTAAATTTATGTAGGAGTTTGGGTAAGATGGTCATTTTGACTATGTTGTTTCTACCTACCCATGAGCATGGGATGTTCTTCCATTTCCCAAGATCCTCTTCAATTTCTTTCTGAAGTGTTTTGAAGTTTGCCAGGTATACGTCCTTCACTTCCCTGGTAAGGTTGACTCCAAGGTACTTGATGTTTTTTGATACTATTTTAAATGGAGTTGTATTCTTAATCTCTCTCTCTTCGTTATTTGTATAGAGAAATGCTACTGTCTTTTGTGTATTGACTTTGTAACCAGCCACTTTGCTGTATTGGTTTATTGTTTCTAGGAGTTTTCCATGTATAGCATCATGTCATCTGCAAAAAGAGATAATTTTAATTCCTCTTTCTCTATTTGAATTCCTATGATTCCCTTCTCTTGTCTGATTGCTATTGCTAGGACTTCTAAGACTATGTTGAATAAGAGTGGAGAGAGTGGACATCCTTGCCTAGTTTCTGATCTTAGTAGGAATGCTTTCAGTTTTTCACCATTAAGGATAATGTTAGCTGTGGGCTTTTCATAGATAGCTGTAACTATCTTGAGAAAGGTTCCTTCCAGACCTATTTTGCTTAGTGTTTTCAACATGAATGGGTGTTGAATTTTGTCAAATGCCTTCTCTGCATCTATTGATATGATCATGTGGTTTTTGTCTTTTTTATTATTGATGTGGTGTATGATGTTTATTGATTTGCATATGTTGAACCAGCCTTGCATCCCTGGGATGAAACCCAATTGGTCATGGTGTATAATCTTTTTGATGTAGTGCTGGATTCAGTTAGCTAAGATTTTGTTGAGTATTTTTGTGTCTATGTTCATTAGTGAGATTGGTCTGTAGTTTTCTTTTTTGGTGTTATCTTTGCCCTCTTTGGGAATCAGAGTGATATTGGCCTCATAAAAGTAATTGGGGGTGATTCCTATCTTTTCAATGGTTTGGAAGAGCCTGTGGATCAGTGGAATTAATTCTTCTTGGAATGTTTGATAAAATTCACCTGTAAAACCATCTGGGCCTGGACTTTTGTTCTTGGGGAATTTCTTAATTACTGTTTCAATTTCCTCCGACGTGATTGGCCTGTTTAGGCTTTCTAAGTCCTACTTTTTTAGTCTTGGAAGCTGGTATTTTTCCAAGAATCTATCACTTTCTTCTGGGTTCTCTAGCCTAACTGAGTATATTTGTTCATAATAAGTCCTCATGATGTGTTAGATTTCTTGGGGTTCTGTTGTAATCTCTCCCCTTTCATTTGTAATCCTGCTTATTTGGGTGTTTTCCCTCTTTTCTTTGGTGAGTCTTGCCAGTGGTTTGTCTATCTTGTTTATTCTTTCAAAAAACCAACTCCTGGTCTCATTGATTTTCTGTATTGTTTTCTTAGTTTCTATGTTGTTTATTTCTGCTCTGGTTTTTATTATTTCGTGTCTTCTGGTCGTGTTTGGGTTTCTTTGTTGCCGTTGTTCCAGCTTCTTAAAATGGTCCTTTAAGCTGCTAATTTTGTCGTTTTCCTCTTTCCTGACATAGGATTTTATTGCTATGAGTTTCCCCCTGATTACTGCTTTTGCTGTGTTCCACAAGTTTTGACAAGTTGTTTCTTCATTGTCGTTTGTCTCTAGGAATCTTTTTATTTCTTCCTTGAGTATCTCTTTGATTTAGCTGTTTTTGCGCAGCATGTTGTTTAATCTCCAGGTGTTGGATTTTCTTCATTGTTTCTTTTTACAGTCAATTTTGACTTCTTTTGCATAGTGGTCTGACAGGGTGCTTCTAATGATCCTTACCTTTGTGATTTTATGCAGATTTGTATCCTAAGGCATGGTCTATTCTGGAGAAGGTTCCATGTGGACTTGGGAAGAATGTGTATTCTGCTTTCTGGGGGTAGAGGGCCCTATATAAGTCTATGAGCCCTAGATCTTCTAATTTTTCATTTAGGGTTCTTATTTCTTTGTTAGTTTTCTGTCTGGTGGATCTGTCCATTGGTGATAGTGGAGTATTAAGGTCTCCCACTACTATCACATTTCCATTTACATGTTTCTCCAGTTTTGCAAATAGATGCCGTACATATTTTGCTGGCTCTGCATTAGATGCATAGATGTTAACCAGCATTAGCACTTCTTGGTCTAATGTTTCCCTGACCAGTAAGTAGTGGCCCTCTTTGTCTCTGATCACTTTTTTGAGGTTGAATGCAATTTGGTCTGATATAAGAATGGCCGTCCCTGCTTTTTTTTTTATTTCCATTGGACTGGATAATTGATTTCCATCCTTTATTCTAAGCCTGTGCCATCTTGTATTTTTAGGTGTGTTTCTTGTAGGCAGCACAAATCTGGTTTATGTTTTCTAATCCAGTTCTCTATTATGTGTCTTTAAATGGGAGAGTTTAGTCCATTAACATTTAATGAGATTATTGACAGAGAGGGCTGCTGTGCAGTTATATTGTTTAGGGTGGTTGTTACAATTGGGGGTTTGGATTGTATAATTCGTCTCTGAGTAGGTCATTTAGGGTCGGTTTTTGTTTGTGCAAACAGTACAAGTTTATTTTTGTTTGAGAATAATTTTAGTCTTCCCTCCCATATGAATGAGAGTTTTGCTGGATAGTGGACTCTAGGTTGAAAATTTCTTTCATTCAGTTGTTTAAATATGTCATTCCACTGTCTTTTGTTGAAGTATTTCATATGGGAGATCTGATTTGATTCTAATGTTCCTTCCTTTGTATGTAAGGGTTTTTTCTCTTTATTACTTTAAGTAGGTTGCTTTTCTCTTTGTTTCTTACCATTTGAATTACTATATGTCTTGGAGTTGGTTTGTTAGGGTCTATTTTGTTGGGGACTCTTAACCTCCTGGATTTGCTCAGATGTGTCTTTCCAGAGGGTGGGAAAATTTTCTGCTATTATCTCCCTGACTAATTGTTCTTCCCCTTTCCCTGTTTCCTCCCCTTCTGGTATACCTACAATTCTTAGATTGTTTCTTTTGTCTTTGTTCATTAAATACTGGATTTTTACTTTCAGTGCTTTTCCTTCTATTTCTTTGTTGGCTTCTTTGTTGTCTTTTGATTGCAGTTTATCTTTGAGTTGTACTATGTGATTCTTGAGCTGTGCGATTCTGCTCTCTGGCTTTCTATGGTTTTACATAGTTCATTTAATTCTGTTTGTATGGAGTCTTTCATATTTTGTAGGAGTTCTTGTTTAAATTGGTTCATTTGTTCATCTATTGATTTATTGTAGTTTCTGGCCAGTGTATCTTTCATTTCTTCTAGCATGGCTTGGAATTCTATTCTCATGGCTGCTTTTAGGTCTTCCTCTCTTGGGTCTGCGCGTTTTGGTGGACTTGAGAACTTGTTCTGATTTCTCTCCATCTCCTCTGTTGTTAATGTTTTCCTTGGTTTACCCATCTTTCTTTGCATTTATTGGCTTGGCTTGGAGTGCAGTGCCTTCAGGTTTCAGCCCGCTTATGCCACCTGTGGTGTGGGGCTGGGTCTCTTCTCGGGATGTGGCTCTACGTGAGTATGTTGGGTGATGTCGCTGAGTCTTGGACCTTCCCTCATCCTCAGTCCAGCCTGACCAATCACCACTCCCTTCAAGCCAGACAGTGCAGGTTCACTATCTGGCCTGTCCCTGTTCCCTTGAATGGCTGCTTTTCACCCTCCCTAGTTGGCAACCTCCTGAACCGACTCTGGCCTGTTTCAGGAGCTCAGGGTTCCCTAGAATGGCCACTTCCCCTCCCCCTGCCCTATTCGGAGACCTCCTGCACCCACTCAAGCCTGTTCCAGAAGCTCAAGGTTCCCTAGAATGGTTGCTTTCCACCCGCCCTAGTCAGCGACCTCCTGCACGCACTCTGGCCTGTTCCGGGAGCTCAAGGTTCCCTAGAATCTGGAAGAAAGATCTTATCTTATCTTACTTTGCCCTTTTATCCTAGAAAAATGTATTGAATTGGGGAATCAGAGGAGGTTCCCTACAACCTGACTGAGGAGACATAGTCAACTGGAAAAGTGAATACTGAGAAAGGCTAGACAACAAAATTAGTATAAAATGCTAACAGTAGGTAAACTGCTATAATTTATACATGTCTAATTGTGGCTTTAAAGCAATAGCTACATTCTTAAATGCCTAAATTGCACTGATTTTGTAATGCTTTAAATAAAATGATTTAGCAAGATAAACAAATGGAAATTAGTCTTTAATGGCTATCAGTTACCATACATCTATTGAATAGTATGAGATTAGCAGTACTTCTCTTCTCCAATGCCATTAAGTAATTCACCATTCTGTCTCACACATCCAAGTGCTGTCATTAAAAGAAATAGAAAGAAGAATTATATATTGATGCAAATTTATATATAATTATATATAAAATTTATTATAATATAATAAAATATAAGTATTAATAATATAAAATATAAATAAAATATAAAATAATAAAATAAAATATATTATAAAGTTTATATATATTATGTATATGATATATATTTTATATATTATATATTATATTTATATAATCCAAATTTTTTCTCTCCATGTAACTGAATGAATAATGAGCATCATTTTGCTAAATTTAGCACATCAACTCTACACTTTATTTTATTTATTTGCTTTTGGGGGGGTTCAAACCTTGTGGTATTCAGGGATCATTCTTGCTGATGCTCAGGTCATATAGGGTATTGGGCATAGAACACAAGTTGGCCAATTACAAGGCAAATGACGTACTTCATGTATTATGGCTCCAGCTCATCAACTCTACTTCTTATTGTGAGTGTATGTTTGAATATGTATGTGTGATCATGAAAAATAAATTAGTTTTAACTGTAGTCAACAGCTCTAATGTGCATAAGATATACCATATATACTCAAGTATAAGCTGACTGAGACTGAATCCCCTAATTTTACCCTAAAAACTGGAAAAACTTAGTGAATCAAGTATAAGTCAAGGTGGAAAATGCAGCAGCCACTGGTAAATTTCAAAAATAAAAATATATACCCAAAACAATTACAATGATTGAGAAATTAGTAGTTTAAATGTTTTTCAATATTTATTGCTAAGGAAAAATAATAACTTTAAAAATTTAAATAAATTGCAGAAAACCATAGCTTAACAGGTAATCAAGCTAAATCACAAAAGTTAAAATTCTTCAAAACTGGATTCCTCTTCCTCCTCATCTGTATGTCCAAACAGAATTTTAGCTGTATCTGATGTGAGGATATCAGCATAGACATTGTCATCATCACTGAGTTCACAGATATCATCATTACTGTTGTCAGTCTCATACAAAGCACAGCATATTGTGGGTAAAATAGTTCAGTGGCATATAATTCAGTTGAGCTGCTTACCTCTTCAGCTCAGCTGCTACTTGTAGACTGAAATGAAGCACCACCCCCTCCAGTAGATGGCAGAAGATGACAGGAGACTACTTGCATGTGATTTGGTGCACGTGCAAGAAATCAAATAATCTGTATGACCTGAGTATAAGTAGAGTTCAGATTTTGTGCCTTAAAACTCGGCTTATACTTGAGTATATAGGTAATTTATTTCATTATTTATATTGTCCACACATATAAACTTTACAATCCTGATTTATATATAAATAAATATATTTTAAAGTCAAATTTTATTATTTTAAAACATAACTTGCATTATTTCAAGATTATGTATTACATTGTTGATCATAACACTTTAGTTTCCAGATAACAGGAATGTAATTATTATTTTTTAAAAAATATTTTTATAATATCTTCATTTAAGCACCATGATTACAGACATGTTTGTAGCTGGGTTTCAGTTATAGAAAAAAGAACACTCCCCTTCACCAGTGCAACCATCCCACCACCAATGCCTTCCATCTCCCTCCTCCCCATCCCCTTCTTGTCTTCAAGATAGGCATTTTATTTCTGTCATGATAGTTGTTATTGTAGTTATTTCTCTAACTACACTCACCACTCTTTGTTGTAAACTTCATATTGTGGGCTGGTCCTTCCAGCCATCATCTTTATTGTCTCGGGTATTATTATAATATTGTCTCTTATTTTTTTTAAATCCCACAGATGTCTGTATTTATCTCTCTCCCTCTGACTTACTTCATTCTGCATATAAGTTTCCATGTCCATCAGCATATCTGGAGGTTTGGCTTATTTGTTGTCCTTACAAAGAGCTGTCATTTAATGTGAAGCTGGGCCATTGGCAAAACGGTGATTGTGAGTGTGGATGCTGCTGGAGTAACATAGGCAGGGCAGGGACATGGCCCACTTCCTCTCCTGAATTTGTTAACTTTCAGCTGTGAGGTCAGTGTTCCCATAAATTTTCATGGCTTGGTTTACATGATTTTAAAGAAAAAAATTGAGGCTATGGAGCTGGTTGCATGTAGATATCACCAGTGTTTGGAGAACCTATATGAAATATCTTTGGATACTAATTTTAGCTATTGATACTAGAATTAAATCAGTTAATTTACTCATAGGAATTTTCCTAAGACCCTTGTGCCATTATTAAAATTACTTATAAATAAATTTAAATGTTATTTCTAAATTTTCACCAATCACTACAGTTTTTTTTTTAAAAATATTAGCACATTTATTTATTTAATTAGTTTTAAAATATCCACAAAATAATCACAATTTTGGTACTTTGAGCAACAAAATATTTTTTTGCAAAATAAACTTTTGATAAGATAATTTTTGGCATAAAATCTATGACAATTATGCAGTGAAATGTGGTAAACTGCTGATACAATTGAAAATCATATTTTTATTTATTTGGGATCTGTGACCAATTCAGCAGTACTACAAGACAATTATTGTCATTGTTCTGGAAGTGTTCTTGATAGCTATGGGATTCATGTACCATCAGTGACCAAACAGGGCCACCCACATGCAAAGAATGTACTCCATTCACTTAATTTATTTCTGGATCTTTAATAAACATCTTTAAAATATTTAAAATCATTCAAAATATACCCTCCGATATTGTTAATAATATGAATAAAGGCAAAAATCTAATAAAGTTGCTCTTTATTCTAAGTAGGTTTAGTGAAGATTATAATTTTTTATAACTAAACCACCATGTAATGAAATAGAAACAGTGACTAGATAAGAAAGTAGAGGAAAAATTAGCAAATATAACAGATCCAGAATTAATATTCTATATTTAGTAGGTAGGTAAGCCTATTGAAAAATGGATAAATAATAGACAGGAAAAGTCAGTCAAATGTGTATTTTAGAGGAAATTTATATATTTTTTATATTTATGTATCTTCTTATTTGCAAATACTTTGTAAAAGAAAAAAAACAGGAACAGAGAGATAGTATAGCAGTTAGAGTCTTTCCTTGCTTTTAGCCAACTCTGGATTTGATCTCTGGCACCACAAATAGTTTTGAATCCAACCGTCACACATCAGGTGTGATCCAATGCCCTCAACCCCAATAAAAGAGAGAAAACCAAAAAGAAATTTGAAAAATGTTTATTTTTAATATTGAAGAATAAATTACATAAATGTTTATTAAATAAAATGCCTGTACAGAGATAGCATATCAAGTATTGCTGATAATATTTCAAATTTCAGTAAGTTAACAAGATATCCAGTCATGCAGAAATTTGGGGAACATAATTTAAGAAAATACTTCCAAATGTGCAAATCTCTAGGCTTGCAGATATCTTGTCCTTTAATAGTAAGAAAGAGGAAACCACTTAGACATCCCAAAGAAGAAAAACAGTTGATTGCATCTAACTATTGAATACTATGCAGGCTTTTTATGTATTAATTTTGTTTGGGGGGACCACATGTAAATGTGCTCTAGGATCACTTCTTAGGTTTACTGCCAGCTCAGCCTAATACAAGGCTAACGCAAGACCTTACTTGCTATGTAGGCCTTTTAAGTAAAGATTAGCAGAATCAAAACAAAGTCTATATCTAAAAAAAAAATTAAACAGATCATGTATGTAGCTATTATATATGCAACAAATATAAATTTTAATGATATTATATTGGTGGGAGTATAAGGCATTTTATTCTGTTTTTAAAGTACTCATGATGTAACCTCAAACATTTATTTATTTATTTTTTAGAAAATACTATTTTAATTTTATTATTGTTTGTTTGGGCGTCACATACAGAAGTACTCAGAATTCACTCCTGCAGGGCTTGAGATTACTTCAGAATAGGCCCAATAGGTGCAAAGCAAGCATTCAGTATCCTATTATTCCAGCCCTTTTAAATGGTGAAAAGGTGAAAGTTTACATAAACATACATATATAAAGAAAGCTTTATCTCAGATTTAAAGAAACCTGGATTCTTTTTTGGTAATGATATCAATGTTAGTAACCTACCACAAAATCAAACACTTTGAGTTTTTCACTTCAGACAACATCTAGCACTTCCTTCAAATACCTTTTTTTTGGGTTTTGGTTTTGGGGCCATGCCTTGCAGTGCTCAGGGATTACTCCTGGCTCTGCACTTGGGATTCACACTTAGTAGTGTTGGGAAGACCATATAGAATGCTGGGCATTGAACCCGGGCTGGCTGCATACAAGGTAAATGCCCTACCTGCTGTTCTATCTCTCTGGCTTCCTCAAATATCTTCTTTTTTTTTTTTAATTTTTTTTATTGTAAGAATTTATTCAAGAGACAAAATTGATTAACATAATGAAGTAAGCTAACATAACATAATATAGTGACATAACATATAATATAATATAATTGATATAATAATACATGTAAGTCAAAGAAAGTTTCTGATTAAAAACACAATTTTTTTCCATAATGGCTTACATGTCTTTCACAGTAATATTTTAGGAACATATTAACTTTGAGTCAGGGGAATACCCATCACCAACTATGTCCTCCCCCCATTCCAGTTCCCTTTCTACAACCCATATACCCCACCATCAATATCTTCTTTTAATTAAGAAAATGCATCACATAGTTTACAGTTGATAAAATACATCACATGATAGACATCGTTGATCATAATACATTTTTTCCAGATAAGTAAAAGCAAAGCTTTTTGGTTTTTTGTTTGTTTGTTTTGGTTTGGTTTGTTTTGGTTAGGATTTTGGGCCACACCAGGAGGGATTACTCCTGGCTATGCGCTCAGAAATCGCACCTGGCTTGGGGGATCATATGGGTCACTGGGAGATCGAACCATGGTCTGTTCTAGGTCAGCCGCCTGCAAGGCAATCGGCCTTCTGCTGCGCCACTGTTCCAGCCCCTAAAGCAAAGTTATTGGGAAAAAAAATAGAAAGAAAAAAGAGGAAGAAAAGTAGAAAAAAAGTACATTAGCAAGCACATTTGGGAAAATGATTGTATTTTCAATGAAGTTATTAACACAATGGCAGAAGGCTTAGTAAGCTCTTGTTGCTAGCTGTCCATTCTGTTAAATTGGGGTATTCCTTTAGGGATAACAGTAGCAAGCAAATGAAGTTGTCTAGAAATTCAAAGCACTATTACTGATACTCTGACTTTTAAGGGAGTGTACTCAGCTGCCAGGCCTCCTGGAAGAGGAAAGATATGAGGAGTGTGCCTGCACTCACTCCAAAACCCTTGATGAAATCAGCCTCCAAACCTGTGTATCTGAAGTGTAGTCAGATTAGTGTCCCCAAAGGAAACTGTAGGGTCAGTGGTGAGGTAAGGCTATTGGGGAAATGGTAATGCTGATAGAGGCAGAAAGTATGGCTTCTGCAAGACAGGGGCTTGGTCCACCTTGTCCTTACTTATCCTCCAGAGAAATGGCCAGCTTTCTGCTGCATGACAGATGTACCAATAATTTTTCACATCTTGGTTTACATGCAGTTTGATAAAAGAGTGAGTCTATGGAACTGGCCTTGTTCTAAACTGTTTTCATTTAATTTGTGATCTTCTGCCGTACAGAAGCTTCCAAATGATGTGATGTCAGTTTGTTTTATTGTTTTTTCTCCTATCCTGTAGAAATAGCATTCCCAAATACTCACTGAAATTAGTATTTTGACATATTTGTTTGTGTTTTAATCAGTAGTTTTTGTATTATTATTCTAGCTTTAAATTCAAGACTTTTATCCATTTTAAGTTTAAGTTTTGGACATACTATTAGTGGGCTAGTTTCATTTATTGCAAGTTGCTGTTGATCATTCACTATTTATTGAAGACTTTCTCTGCAGTATGATCTTGACTCATCTGTTATAAAATGAATTCCTCATAGATATATTGACTTATTTCTGGGTTCTGAATTCTATTAAATTGGTCTGCATGTCTATTTTTATTATAATTTTATAATATGTTGTTTACTATCAATTTGTAGCATAATTTTAATTTAGAACACAATTTATCCCCTTTTGTGAGTTCTAATTTTTATATTACTTTATTTAAACAAGGTAATTTATAAAGTTGATCATAATACAGTTGTTTTTGGGCATTAAATGTTCTAACACCAATCCTACCACCAGTGTAATACTCCTTACACCATTGTGCCTAGTTCCCCCCCAGAATGTTTATTTGACAAGAACAACATTATTTATTTTATATTTCTTATTGTAATTTATTGGTAACAGAATTATTGAAAGATACATCAGTAAGAGAAAATTTGTAAAAATTTTTATGTCTCACAATATGGTCATTAAGTCATTGTCTGAAGGTTTATTGAGCTGTTTGTTTATTGAGCCCTTTGTGTATTTTTGTTTATTAAACTTATTGTAGCCTACATTACTTTCCATCTAATTTAGTGTGTTCCTACTGGAGTATTAGTATTGAGAAAGTTGGAGGTGGCCAGCAACTCCAGAATCTGTGAAGCTGGTCTCATGTTACACAGAGGTAACTGTGGTAGGTGGGTATGGCTTCTGGTGATTTCTGAAGTGTCACGGTTGGGTGGAGGAAAATCTTCTCTGGGAGATGTCTTTTTCCTTGTTGTTGTTTATGTTTTGGGGCCACAACCAGCAGTGTTCAGGGGCTATTCCTAGCACTGCACTCATGAATCACTTCTGATAGGTTCAGGGGACTATAATGGGATACCAGGGATGGAACCCTGGTCAGTTGCAGTGCAGGGCAAGCCCCTGCCTTGCTATCACTCTGACCTCCAGATATCTTTTTTTTCTTAAATAAAGATTTCTTTGGTTATTTGAGGTATTTGCTTAGGTTCTACATAGATTTCAATAATATTTCTTCTATATCTTTGACAAATCCCATGAGATTTTAATAGGGATTTTACTAAATCTGTACTTTGCTTTGGGTAGTACAGTTATTTAACAATGTCAATTTTTCTGATCAATGAAATGGAATGTTTTTTATTTATTTGGTGTCTTATTTCCTTTATGTTTTTATAAGTAATCTATTTTGTTTTTAAGTTCAGTCTTGTTCATATGAAAAAGTGTGGAATTATTGCAGTGCAAAATAAAAAATACTGCAATTTACAATACTAAAAGTATACAACTTGCAATATTGAAATATTCCAGTTTTGGACATACTCCATGACTAATTGTTAAAAGAAAATGATACTATTCAATCTTCTCAGGTATAGCAGTTTGTTCTACAACTCTGAGGATTTTATGAATGGGAGCAGGTAAAATCCTTTTTCTGTTTAAAGATACAGCAGCTCAAAGTCACACCTGACATCCCCTGACATTGAAATTTCCAACTTGACAAATAATCTGAAAAGAGAAATTATGAGGTCACTACCTCATAATCTGGGGACAGAGTGACCTCTGCCAGGGCAACAGTCCCTTCAGTAAGCCTATGGGTCAGCCATTCCACCCCTATCATGCTCAGATAGGTGGGTTCTAGAGGGTGGGTGGGAAAGGGAACACTAGTCAATGACCCTGCTCACTGGGCAGGACTGAGCAGTCTAGGCAGCCTTACAAAAGAGCATTTCCCTCATCGGTCTTCTTTTTGTTGTTAGTCTACCATGATACCATAATGCTCATGATTATAAATTGTCTCTAGAAAAGGGTGTGCAAGACCCGCTGGATAATATTACATGGTATATATTTCCTATACAATGTTCATTACCATATCATGTATTTTCCAGAATACTCTATACACAATCTATTCCAGGTAGCCTTTCCCCAGTAAAGTAAAGATTACCCTCACCAAACAGGGTTGGACCAGACAATGGAAAACCTTTGCTGCCTTTAATTATTTCTTCTTTCTCTCTCTCCTTTTTTATTTTATGTTCCATTTCACCTGGGTCTGCTTTTCAACTGTAACCCATGAATTGATCACATGAGTGTATATGTTCACCATATCAATGGCAGTCTAATGTAATGAATATAATATCAATTTCATGGTATAGTCTCCCCATACAGTGCTCATTACCATGTCACTTGTTTTTTTTTTATTTTTTTTAAAATATGGAACACGTCACAAATTTGCATGTCATCCTTGCGCAGGGGCCATGCTAATCTTCTCTGTATTGTTCCAATTTTAGTATATGTGCTGCCAAAGCACACTTGGTTTTTTAGACTTAAAAACTCTGATTGTTCTTAAGAATTCTCCACACACAACTTAAGCTATGAAGCCTTTCTTCAGTCAAGTTCACCTTTACCAAACATGATAGGCCTAAAAGAATGTGGGGGGAGGGAAACCTTTTACAACAGACTTGCCAGCTTTACATTTATTTATTTATTTATTTATTTATTTATTTATTTATTTATTTATAGCTTCTCGTTAAGTGTTTTGTCTCATATCACCTGGGAAAGATTTTCAAATGTAATCCATGAATCTTTCCTCTGGCTGCTGATGTAGGTGCATGAGTGTGTGTGTTCTCCATGCCAATGTCAATCTAATCTCAGTCTGTAATAGAGTTAATGTCTATGTAGTACAGTGTTCTCCCCTCTATTATCAATAACCCTTCCTCTCCCCTTTTTTGTCTACTACCTTACAAACCCTTTTTGAGCCCTTCATGTTATTTCTCCACATTTAACCTTTTTTTTACTCTCAGTCCTTAGCTCCACACAAAGCAGAACATTCTCTCCAGCCCAGCCAGATGCCAATCAGCTCCCAAAGTGAAAAAGATAGATTCTCAGCATGAGAAGAAACCAACACCGTGTTTCTGTTGATTTGCTCTTGGTGGCCTTTCTTCCTTAACCTTCCTTCACTGTGGACTTTTGCTTGGTACCACATTTGGTTCTTGAGAAATCCATTGCTTGAGGACAGCCTGATATGGGACTGTTAGGAGTCACTTTCCCTAGACTCCACAAAACCAAATCACAGGTTGAAACTGCGCCCCCCCCCATCTTACCCCTGCTCCACCTATTTCAAAAGATTTAAAGAGGACATATAAATATTCTTTGAATATTTCTTTTAGATACATTCTTTTAGATACATAACCTTTTTCTAATACCTTCTTATGTAGCAGCAATTTCCTCTATCCTCGGAATCCATTCACTATGGAATACTATCAGTCTCTGTCTTTGTTCATGTAAAAGTTCATGTAAGCAAAAGGTTCTGGGACTGCTGGTCTTGACAACTAGGCCCCCCAAATGCACTAGGAACACCTGTGCCATTGTCCCTTTTTGCATAGGCACATTAAAATGAGAAAAGATAACAAATGCAAACAAGTTTTTATTTAAAAGAGATAGGAACACAAGATTTTTATACTGCAGTGGGACCTTATACTCTAAACATTTGGCATAGTGACTTGGCTTAGACTCTAGTTGATTGAACATTGACCACTTACCCCTAAACTATGGATACCACCTACGAAAACAAACATGGTTTTCTATACCAGAACCAGAAACATAAATTCTACCAAAGAAGGCCCTACAACCGCCATGGCACTGACTTACTCCAAAGACAGTTCTTATGTCACCCTGACAAATGGGCAACAGCAAAAGTCTGCTGTTAGGGCAGGATTCCCTGAAATGCTAACTGATGGTGAGATGGAACCAGAAGGCATTACATACCACCTGGACTTCAACATAGAACCTGTACAGAAACTAGGATCTATAATTACAGAAACCTGACAGCAACAACTGTGATGGTAAAGAGCTGATACTGGGACCACCAAGAATGACTATGGGTTTGGACAACCTAGTATGCCTGGAGTCTTGAGTTGGTCTTATGCCAAAATACTTTGGGGTGATATTTCTGTTTTTTTAGGCCAAAGTTCTTTCGAATTTCTTCCATATTTTTCTGTGCCTATGCAAACAACAACTTCAAATACACAAAAAATGTGTGTATCTCCCATCTCTAAAGAAAAAAATGGAGCACACTAAACTCTTCAGCTATTGAATTGACAATATTATTGGTGATACAATAATTTTCACAAAATGTAACTGCTAATGAACTCTCTCCTCTTCTTTTTCTGTCTTTTTTTTAATTCTCCATTTTATTTCTATTTTTCTTTAATAACTTTGCTTTCTGTCATCCTGAAACAAATGTATTATGATCAAGTATGTCAACTATGTGATGCATTTTCTCTAAATAAATTAAAAAAAAGAATGACTACATTGCACAATCATTGCCATATACACAATGTCCAAATTTTGGAAACTCTGGACTAATCTCATAGGATTTCATCATGTGCAAGATGATGAAAATTTTAAGTTCATTAGTTTTTGTTGTTTTGGGTCTATGCCCAGAAATGGTCAGGGCTCACTCTGGGCTCTTACTCTTATTTATTCTTACTCTGTACTCAGAGATCACTGCTGGTGAGATAAAAGGACCATATTGAATGTTGCAAACTGAACTCAAATTGGTCATGTGCGAGGAAACTACCCTACCCACTGTACTATCACTCCAGTCCTATACACCAGTTTTTGGATTTAAAACTTAGGAGTCTTCTTGGAACCAGAAAGGACAGGAGTTTCCCTCCTCTTTCTACTGATGGAAGCCATGGAAGTCACACCCACATCCCATAAGCACCACAATGTAAACAATGGCCCAGCATCAGAACTTCATGACTAATCTTAGAAGAGATGTAAGTCAAGCCAAGCCATTGAAACTCATTTGACCAATTCTACGGATCATGAATTTTCCAGAGTGCACAACTGTATATGCAGCTGTGTGATAACTTTAAATTCCACAATACTGACAGCCCAGTAGGAGCATATCAGATTAGATGACAGAAGGCTCAAAGAGCAAGAAACAGTTTGGTAAACCCTCATATAATGACTTAAATGACTACATTATTAGATATATCAATTTTCACAAATTTTATTTTACTGAAGTATATCTCATTTTATTGCAACAACAAAAAAATATTTTGTGCTAGCTAAGGGGACAGGCTTGGAGGTGGATGGGAAATTGGGGATAATGGTGTAGAAAAGGTCACGCTGGTGGTGGTTTTGATGTAAAGACATTGAAAGCCCACAAATCTTTGTAAACCATGGTGTTTTATGTGCCCAGCATGTTTCCACAGCACCACTCTGGGTGTTTTAATAAAGTTTAAAAAATATTAGCTTTCCCTCCAAGATGTGAAGAATTATTAAACAAAACAAAAATGTAAACAAAAATGTAACGAAACTAGTACTAGAAAATATAAAATAGCTAGTATTGTCCCATTGTTTGCTGTTTGACATTATAGGGTTTTTTGTCATTTACATAAAACAAAAACTAATGACTGTTAATATTACATTCACTACTGGTTCAGCCTTGTCACATTCCTAAGTAAATTTTCTACTTTTTTAGAAAATTGATTGTACATGTTAACTTAAATAATAAAATAATCCAAGATTCAAACAACTAGATAATTTTAATCATAATTTTTTATCTCAGTAAACAATTGAAGTTGATTCTATAGAAAACCTAAATAGACAATTGATACAAAAATTTTAATTTTAATTTGGCTCATTTCACCAGTTCATAAAACTTGGTATAATTTTTCATTTCTGTATATATTTAAATGTCTGTGTTCATAATTGTGTTTACAATTCATGAAAAGCAAAAATGTCTGTCACTTATTCTTCTAAAATACTATTCTTTCTTCCAGTCTCCAATCTCCTTTTCTTAATTTATCCAAGATTTTATGTGAGCCATCCAGGATTATAGA
Source organism: Suncus etruscus (assembly GCF_024139225.1). NCBI lineage: Eukaryota > Metazoa > Chordata > Mammalia > Eulipotyphla > Soricidae > Suncus > Suncus etruscus. The sequence goes on along the minus strand of NC_064854.1, from coordinate 71,068,386 downwards.
ACTTCAGTTTACAAGGTCAAAGATAAAAAAGAACTTTTAATGTCAGACTTTCTTGTGGGAAAACAATTGGATTATTTATTTATTTATTTATTTATTTATTTATTTATTTATTTATTTATTTATTTTGGAGACCTGGTTGCCTTCATCTTTTCAGTCTTTAAGAAGCTGATACAACTTGTGTCACTTCATCTATTTGTCTATTTTCCTTCAGATGGGACAGCAAATTACTTGGGAAGGTTAATACTCAATTCTTAGTACTATATTATAATGGCTGACACTCTAATACAAATTGAAACACATTTCTCAACTTTCTAAAGAGTCTTCAATGACCAGTCTAACAACTGGTGTCCATCAGTAGGTGTAGAAAGGTCGGAAACTATTGGTCTATCACCATCTTAATTATAGCTGCCAATTTTTGAACCTGTATGCAGGAAGAGTACTGGTATTCAGGTGTAAAGAGTTTGAAGAGAGTTGCCCTAGAAGATAAGTATGTGAGAACCAAAAAAACCTTTATCTTTTTTTAAAAATAATTTTATTGTGATCAAAGTGAATTATGTCTTTCACAGTAATATTTAAGGTACATAGTGACAATAAATTAGGGCCATTCCCACCACCAGTGTTGTCCTCCGTCCACCCCTGTTCCCAGCATGCATCCCATACCTCCCTCCTTTGCCCCTTGCTAGTGTAAGAGGTCTCCTTTGTATATGTCTTGCTGTAGATTGCATATCAATTCTGGTGTTGTTGACCATGGGTTTGGTGCTTAAGTCTTAACATGTTTGATTTCCACTCAATGTTCATACAACTTGTTCTTGGTACCATCCACTTTATGAGGAAGAACCAGGTGATACAAGTTCTGTAGTTCTGTTGGAAAAGGAAAAGAGAGAAAGAAGAGAAAAAAGCACTGGGGGGGGGGGGGAATCCGTCTAGAGGCTATAACTGTCAGTTCATTAGAAGAAAGGAAAAAAAGGAAAAGCAAAATCCAAAAAAAGAAAACAAAAACAAAACAAGAAATGACAAAAAACACATCATCAGCAGCAGCAGCAAAAAAACAAAAAACAACAACAAAAAATCACCAAAACCACAAGCACAAGAAAGAAAAGAAAAGAAAAAAATGAAGGTCTGGTGTGGCAATGCTTTGTGTGTTTTTTTGTTTGTTTTTATTTCTTTTTGCATAGGCACAATAAATATTGGGAAGTTAGAAGGAATTCTGTTGAATTAGGAGGTACAGTTTCTCCACCCTTGAAGCTTACTGTCATGGGAGCAACTACAGATTCCATACACACTCTTCTTGAACACCAATGTCGTTTTATGATACCAGAAAACTTTCTGCTCAGTTGTGGATGACAAAATCAGTTCTCTGTAGCTAGAGATCTTGGTATTTCAACATATCTAGGATAGAGTCTTTTATTGTTTAAAATGGCACTGGGATCTAAGGAGATAGTTCAGAATCAGAAATGCATGTCTTATGTTCAGGGGTAAATTTTTCATGCTGGGGACTGCTTTCACCCCTCCCCCAGTTAGTGATTGTTTCAAGTGATTTTAAAAAGTATCTCTTTTGTCCTGATATAGTTTTTTCCCTGTGATTCTGTTTTCCACAACCACTACCTATAGTTTACTTTTAGTTGTGCTAAAGCCATCTCAAAAATGTGGTATTAATTTGTTTACTTCTTTTCTTTTCAAACTAATATTCTTCTAATATTAGCCAGTGCCATCTCCTATCTGGGTACAATAGTGTTCAGAATCAGTAATTTATATTTATTCTTGTTTTGATATAATTTTATGCACCAGAGAAAAATAAAACTGATATTTTTTTTAAACAAATCAGTTCATATCATTTCCTAGCTCAATCCCTCTAATTCATTCTAATTTTTTATAGTATAAAATGTAAACTCTTTACTGGAACCTTCAGGATCTGGCCCTATACTGCCTTCATCTTTTACCATAACCTCTTTGGCTCATATTCTCTTGGACATGGTCATAGTCTTTCTGCATTCAGCTCTTTAGAGACTCAGCTCTACCTTTCTACAGCTTTTGAATAACTTGTTCCTTCCTCTGATCTTTGCAGACTAGCTCCTTCTTGGAGTTTAGATCTAAGTTCTATTACTACCATCTGCTAGGGACCTCTATTTTATCTGTAATCATACTTCATGTTTTTCTTTAGTAACCTTTTGTCATCTTCATCAACACATTTCTGGAAAAAGATAAAAAAAAAGTTGTAAACTCTTCCACCACCACCACCACAACCATCACCACCACCACCACCACCACCACCACCACCACCACCACCACCACCACCACCACCACAACAACAACAACAAAAACAACAACAACAAAAGTTTAATTCCCAAAAGTCAGGTAAGAAAGGAAAAACATTTCTCTACCTTATCTTCCAAATGGCTTAATTGTTTTGTCATTCCAAATAAACAAGAGCTGCAAAGGAAAGAAAATATTCTGGAAGAAAAACAATTGAAGAACTGATCTAATCAATTGAAGAATTAATAAAGAACCTCTTCTTACCCCCTTGAGGATGATGTAGTTATCTTATTTGCTTTGGTGGCTAATGAAAATATTCACTTCTTTCTGAGATTTCTGAACATGGGAAACTTAACAGTAGTTCCTTGTACAGTCAGGCCATGTGGAAATTATAGTGCACAGTTTCTGAGGAAAAGGGTAGGCTTATAATACCCATTCTCTGCAACACTGAAGAAGAGATAGTGAAGGAGCTCTTCAATTCCCTTGATCCCAAATGGTTGGAATTAGCTAAAAGCTAGGGTATGGATAGCTGCACTAGAATTTCAAAAGGAACACGGATTCAGATGAGAATATGGGAGGGGCTGAACGAAGACTCCATTTGTGCATTCTTACTACAGAAAGTTACAAAAGTTTCTAAACGTTCTTAAAAACCAAAGTGCCCTTTGTAATTTTTCTTTAAAACTTCTATCAATGAATAGAAGTTAGACTCTCATGACTATGTGACTTCTTTAACAATAGAGTGTAGTAGAAATCAGTAGCTATGTGTGTCTAAAATTGGCATGGTGGAAGAAAAGAAGAAAGAGATGGGGAGAGAGGCAGAGAGAGGGAAGGAGGGAGGGAGAGATAGAGATGGAGAGAGGGAGAGAGAGACAGAGGGAAAGAAAGGGAGAGAGAGGGAGAGAGACAGTGAGAGGAGAGAGATAAAAAATGTCTGCTATAGAGGCAGATAGGGCTACAGGAAAACTGAGGACATTGGTGACAGAAAACGTGCACTGGGAAAGGGTGCTGTACATTGTATGATTAAAAATCACAAACAATTTTGTTACTGTGTATCTCATGATGATCCTATTAAATTATTTATTTAAAAATAATTCTTAAGAAAACAAAAAACCTTTATACATATATTCCTTTATACATATCTGACTTTGAAGTCCCTAATTCTGAATTTTATAGGTGAGAAAAAATATTTTGTAATAGTTTTAACAATTTAGACATTTAATTTCCATAGATATAATAGTAAAATAAGTTTACTACTTTTTTGATGGAAATTTGAGTTTTAGCTAACTTGTCATTGAAATATTGTATGTTCTCTGCTACTTTACTTCTATTGGCCTCATTTCAAAAAAAATTTAAAGATTATATATAAGAATAATGTATTAGATCAGTGGTCTCAAACTCACAGCCTGTGGGCCGCAAACTGCCCTCCATACAACATTTTGTGGCCCTGCCCTAGAGGAATCTTTTTTTGTTTTGTTTTGTTTTAGTTGTTTGGGTCACACTCCCCAATGTTCAAGGCTTACTACTGACTTTGCACTCAAGAATCACCCCGACTTTGCCTCCTGCAGCCCCCAGGTAAATTGAGTTTGAGACTCCTGTATTAGGTGGTTTGAATAATTAAAAAATAAGACAAAATTCAAGATCTCATAAGTATTCAAATCATGATTAGATGACTAGATGGAAATGCCTGGGTTGGAAGTAAATTGTCATTAAATAAGAGCAATCCATCAGATTGAAGAGATAGTGCAGTCAGTAAGATATTTGCTTTGTACACTGTTGACCAGGCTTTGATTCCTGGAATACCTTATGGTTTTCAGGTGTGAACCCTAAAACCAGGTCCTTAATGAAACTGAAAGTGTTCTGCATAGATAATATATTATTATTAAAATTAAGGAGAATGCCTTGTGCTTGGTTGACATGGATTTGTCCCCAGAGCTCTGCATGCTGCAGAGGCCCAAGGCTGCCAGGGCCCCTGGGGACCCTAGTGCCCACCTAGGGACACCAACATGTAGTGACAGCCTGCCTGGGACTGAGAAAAGAGAAGAGAGAAATTGAAACTAAGTAGACTTTGATGGAAATTCACCAGCCAGAAGTGACAGGAGAGGGCTTGGATTCAAAGAAAAAAGAAAAGGGAATAGATACAAAGCAGGCAGGATCTGATGCTTTATCTCTGGCCCCCACAGACCAGCAGGCCTGCTCTAGTCACCATCCTTAAAGCATGATCCTTAAGAACAGAACCAGAGTAAGGTATAAAGGTATAATTGCCTCAGGCTATTTCCTCTCACCTTGCCCCCTCTTTTTGACATACATAAAGAAACAAGGAAACAGAGGAGAGTAAGGTTGGGCTGTTTAGGGCCTCAAATTTCATGAAGAGGATTTGCTTCATTAGAAAACATGAAATTTCATGTTCCTAATCTAAATAAGAAAAAAATAAAATTGTTTTTGATTGTTGCTTAAAAAAATATTTAAAAAACTGGGGCCAGAGCTGCATAGTGAGTAAGGAGTTTGCCCTGCTTGCAGCTGACCTGGCTTCCATCCAAGCCTGCCAGGTGTAAACCCTTAGCATACACCACCTGGTGTGGCCCAAAAATGTGTGTGTGTGTGTGTGTGTGTGTGTGTGTGTTTATACTTGACATATATAACAGTAAATGTGTAATCTCACAAATAATTACTTGCTCAAATGTCCAATGAGTTTTTTAGTATTAGACTCCATAATGAGTTACAATTATATTCTGAATGCCACATACAAATACAAATTAAAAAGTAAAAGTACTGAAATGGTTCTTAGTTCACTGAAATTTTAAACCCTAATACTTCCTTATGTACATTTAATTTGCATTTCTTTGAACTCTCCCAAGTATTTTATATATACCTTTATTACTGCATTTTATATTTTTACTTTACATTATTATTATATATACATGTTTTTCTTTGTATGCTATACAGTGCTCACTTTAAAAAGGCTTTTAAAAGTGAGGGTTATATGAAAATTTTGATTGCATATACTTTCTAGTTAAACCACTGTTTAATTACTTTAAATTACGGACTAATTATCACCTGTAAGATTTGCTGAAAATAATTGAAAAACAGAATTTGAAGGCATAATTTTTAGCTCTCTTAACAACAGAGCTTTATTAATTTGCTACATATATATGGCATGACACTTGTTCGTTATATTTTTTATTCATAGCAATGCATATTAAGGTGTTTATATAATGCAGGAAAGCAAAAGGAAGAAATCAAAATATTCTATAATCTGAACTTAAGAAATAACCACAGTTACTGTTAAGAGAAGTGGATTGTGAAAACTATATGCTTTTTAAAGAACATCTAATACACATGGCTAATTTGCCTTTTAGAAAGACCAAATTATTTTGTGCTTCTTCTAGAGGTGTTGAGAATGCTTCTCATTTATGCTCACACTGCATATAGTCACTAATCGTAAATGAATCCTAACAAAATGCATAGGGGAAAATGGTTCCTTATAAATATGCATTTTTGTTATACTGATTAAATTGTTTCATTTTTATGTTTATTGCCCATTTGCATTTCCTTTATAAGTTTCCTTTTCACACTTTACCTATTTTTCAACTGGCATATTTTTCTCTCTATCTCTTTTCTAAAAATAAGTTTTGACTTGAATGTATATTAATAGATATTTCTCCTAATCAGGCATTTGTCTTTTACCATAGTTTCTTTCAGAGTCACCAATCCCTGGGAAGTGGAATAGAATCTAAAATAAGTGAAAGTCATATCTGTGAAACATATTTCTGTCATTTCTAAACTGTACAGATATTTAGGAACTAGAAAATTTCCAGGAAGGAAAATAAACACAAAACAATCAGTGAAATGTCATTTTCTTTATGAGAATTATATTCAGAAGCAATGATAAAAAATAACACTGAGCATTTAAAAATGACCCAACTTAATTTTGATGATTATAAAATCTTATTGCTAATTGAGTACATATTTTTACTTTAAGAATATCGTCCTAGTCTAAAAAGTAATAGACTAGGAAATACATGCTAGCAAGAATCACAAGTCAGATTCAGTAATTACCACTAACAGTAGGTCTGTTAATCTACTATTGATGCATTGAAATATTCCCATGGAATATACATGGAAACCATATATGGCCATGCCCATAATTTCAATCAAGATTGAGCATTCTTATGGGTTGGTAATAAGTTAGCATGGGGGCAATGCTGAAATTCTTTTCTTTTTTTTTGGTTTTTGGGCCATACCTAGTGACACTCAGGGGTTAGTCCTGGCTATGCACTCAGAAATCTCTCCTGGCTCGGGCACCATGTGGGATGCCAAAGATTGAACCCAGCTCCTGGCTCAGAGCACCATATGGAATGCCAGAAATTGAACCCAGGTCCGCCCTGGGTCAGCTGCATGCAAGGCAAATGCCCTATCGTTGTGTTATAGCTCCGGCCCCTGAAATTCTTTTTTTTCTTGGAAAATCAAAACTATTGAAGGAGGAGCAAAAGGGAAACTATTGAAGGAAAAAGAAAGTTAAATTATAAAATGGGGAGGAAAAAAGTAACATGACTGAGAATACATAAGTATAGATAAAGAGAGGAGGAAGGAAACTATATGACAGAAAAGACTGAGAAGTAAGGCTTAGAAAAAAAGTTTTTTTTTTTGTTTGTTTGGATTTTGGGCCACACCTGGTTGACATTCAAGGATTACTCCTGGCTCTGCTGTCAGAAATTGTTCCTGACTTGGGGCCCCTGGGAATCGAACCTCGGTCCTTCATAGGTCAGCCACGGGCAAAGGCAAATGCCCTACTGCTGTGCCACCGCTCTGGCCACAAATAAAGATAATTCTTTAAATTTATTGTGGTGCAACTATCGGAAATGTTATTTAAATAGCATTACAATTATGTAACTGGGGCATTATAAACATGGAACTTTTTTAATGCATTAAAAAAGTTTATGCCTCATGGCATAAAAATAGCTTAATGTGTCTTTCATGGTACTTAAGTGTTGATCGCAGTTTCTTTAATAACATTGTTTTTGAAGTAAGCACATGCAGATACAAACTTGGGCACCAGAAGCCGTGAGCACTGTTGGAATTAAAAGTCCTATATAAGAGCATATTATTTTTAGTTGTTCATTTACCAGCTAGAGCTTTAGGCACAAATCAATTTTAGTGAAAAATTGATCACTTATAATGGTATTTAGTTTAGTTAAGTGAAAAGTTTCTTGGGCCCAGGGGCGCTTTCTACCTAGTCATATTTTTAATTAACTAAGTCATTGAATAAACAGCCTAAACCAAAAGTTATACTAGTTTGTATGATCATAAAAGTAATTTAGATTTGAACTTCTTTCTGAAAGAAAAATAGTTATATTATTGACCTAGTGTATTGGTGTATCTAGGAATAAAGTAAGAAATAGACAATACTCAGACGTTTTATTTCTTCCCTTTTAATTTCTCCTCACTTTATAAGTAAGGGAAGTGGCAATTTGATACAGAATTTAATATAGATATAGGTAATTTGATATAAAAAACTGAGTTTGGCTATTAAAATATCAAAGTATCAAAAAATATCAAAAATGTTATGGCATTATTCACATTTCTTAAAAAGAATGCTGAAAAGAAGTTGTTTTACCTTGAAAAACAAAAATTAGAGGCAAAATTTCAGGCTTTCTGTGAAGTAGCTGAAGGCTATTTATAAAATGGTACCAATGAAATGTAAATAGGTGCTTTAATAGTCTCTCAGGGGAATAAAGCCTTTTTGTTTTTAGTTTAGTTTGAAAGTAATTAAAAAGTAAAAAAAGAAAAATCCAAACAGGACAACACTTTTTTAAAATTAGGGAATGATCACTGAAAACCTGACACAACTTTGATGAATCATGCTTTCAAATGGCCTCTTGAGCTGCCTGACTTGTAATAGCATTTCTCCTTGGCGACTTCCCATAGTCCACCAAAAATGAGTGATGAAAATAACATGGAAGGAAACACATCAGGAAGTTTAAAATCCTGACATGTAAATATAAATTGCATCACTTTAAATGCAAGGATCTAAAATGGCAGGTATTTTAATTACAATGAAAAGTTTAAAAATTACTAAAGAATTAACACTAGCGATACTTTCATTTCAATAAAAGCAACAGTGAGCTCCTGAAAATTTCTTTAACTTCTTAATTTTGTTGTCAGTTTAATTTTTCTTATATTTTGAAGCATGACTTCTAGTCTGTGAAGCTTATTTCTATAAATTGAGGTAACTTTTAAACTTAAATGATTTGCACTATTTTATTAATTTACCCTATCTCCCCAACCGTGAACTAAAACACATTAAACCAGTTTATCTGTTTTCTAATGCCTGGCTCACTCTTATGTATTTGCTAATGGTTTTGCTTTTCTTCCAAATACTTGTGTACAGAAATATACAGTAGGCCCAAGTTGAATTAAACATCTACACATGCGCCTATTCTATATGTACACATGTGAATAATTTGTACACACAAATACATCTCAAAGATGTATTTTTTTTCAAAAAAGATCCCAAAGAGTTTAAGTTTCATAGCACCAATCCAAAGAAAGATACCAGATTTAAAATCAATGAATGCTTTTTGAGAACTCAGAGAAGCCAGGCCACACAAATCTATTATGCTCAAGAGCACAAGTGGGACAGGATCTCTAGAAATATTTGATAGAAACTCCTGACATAGAGGCAACACACCAACCATTCATAATACCCCCCCTTTTTTTTTTAGCTTTAATTGTTCGATAGCCAATCATCTACCTGTGAACATCTGCCAGAGAACAATACTTGAAAGACCTTTGCTAATCACAAGTGAGAACCTCAAAGCACTTGCCTATGCTGCGGTCTTTCTATTTGTGAAAGTGCTAACAACACAGAAAGCTGAAAGGTAAGGTATCGTTCGAAGTTCAAGACGTCCTGGCTGTCTTGGAGGAAAACCTGGTCCTGAATTTGAGGAGTCCTGTCTCCCCAGTCCTCCGTCCTCCGAGAGGGGGAGGGTCACGTCGGGAGAGACTAATAAGGGCAGAGATGCGTCCCCCTTCCCCACTCGCAGGGAGCTCGCTCGGGCCACTCCTCGCGGTGCGGCAGCCCGGCCGGGACGCCTCTGCGCTCTCAGGGGCGCAAACCCAGACTCAAGGTAAGCTGCGGGGCTCTGCCGCCCGCCCCAACCCTCGACCTCCCGCACGCGAGTGGGGGACGTGTCTCCAGCTTCTGCCTCTGCGTGCAGCCGCTTTTCCAGCAAATGCGGAAACTTGTTTTCCTCCTCTGCCTGCGTTCGTTCGTTCGGACGGCTGGTTACTAACGCTCACCTGCCATCACGCATTCCCATGGGGAGCCTTCCGAAGGGCCCGCACACACAGAGGGGTCCAGTTTAAGGAGCTCGCGATCATCGAGTTCTGGCTCGTCCGCTCACGTCATGCAGGCTTCAGGCTTTAGACTCGAGTTCTAGGTGGGTGTTCTATGTGGAGGTCTGTAAAGCAGAACTGAGCACTGCTGATGCGGTCTGTGCGGATGCACGGACCTCCGAGATAGGAAGAAATCTAATCTAAGCCCCGCATGGAGAGACACAACAAATGAACTCAACATATATTCGGGCCGATTGGATATATCCATATATCCATATATATGTATATCCATATTATAGATATGATTTCATTGATGTCTGACACGACTCGCCTCCTTCTTCCCCCGCACGGAGAAGACAATTAAAGGGTTTAAACTGGGAGACCCGGGGTTACCTGTTAGGACCTGCAAGCGTTCCCCAACCCCCAACCCCCAATGCGGCGGGAGAGTGGGGATGGGATGGGGTGCGCTGGGAAAGGGGGACTGAGAGCGATGGGGTGCATGCAGCGGTGGGTGCGGGGGCCTCCCGGCTCTCCCCTCCTTCCTGGCCCCGAGCTGTCCCCCGCGCGCCCGGCCCTGCTCCCTAATTACCCTGCAGCACGCGCCGCGGGGCCGGACCACGCGCGCCGTGGTCCCTGCAGTCCACGCCGCCGCCGCCGTGCCAAATCCCGGTCCCGGCGCTCGGAAAACGCGGCCGCCACCCAGCTGCGGCCGACGGACTCGGGCGCCATGGGCTCCAGCTGGGGGAGAAGAGGGAGGCGCCTCCAGCCCGGCTAGGGCACTCGCTGCAGGGTCCCGAAGAAGTTTGTTGGCGGCTGACCAACAAAGCCCGGGGCTGGCGGGTTTATTCCGAGCAAGCGGGCTTGCAAGCAAAACCTGCCCGCTGCTGGTTCTGGCGGGAGGCGGGAAACTGGCTCAGGAACTGCGGGGCGACTCCAGATGCCAGGAGCCCAGGGGTTCTAGTTGGTGACTAGGGGGAGAAGAGCAGGGGAGCAGAACGTTTGGCCAGCCTGGGAGGAGATGAGCCCGGGGGATGGGGAGGATTCAAAGAGAAGGATCCAGAATCATGGAAAGGGAGAGAGGGATTTTGGAGGGGGGGGGGGTATTTTGGATACTCGGGGCTTCCATCTGGCTCTGAGCTCAGGGATCGTTCCAGGTCGACAATGTGCAATTTCTAGCCTAATGCAAAAGAGTTTTAATAGAACTATCCAGAAATTACAAAAGTATGTCATCATGAGACAGTTTGAGGTCCGGGAAAATGGAAGCAAAGGAAATCATTATCTTGTCTCCTATCAACAATTCTGAGACCACCGCTTCGTTCCAACTTCTGCCTGGAGATGAAGTCTTAGGAGACTCATAATGAAAGAATGTTCAGAGATTTAGGGAAACTTTCTTCAGTATTGTTGATGTAGGGGGTGAAATTAAACCAAGCAAAAGGTCTTCCCATTTTACCCCTAAGAAAAATAAATGCGAACGAATGGTACCATCCTCTTCTGACAAAACAAATCACCGTTGTTACTCTTTTTTTGGTCTCTCTCTCTCTCTCTCTCTCTCTCTCTCTCTCTCTCTCTCTCTCTCTCTCTCTCTCTCTCTCCCTCCCTCTCTGTCTCCCTCTCTCTCTCTCTCTCTCTCTCTCTCTCTCTCTCTCTCTCTCTCTCTCTCTCTCTCTCTCTCTCTCTCTCTCTCTCTCTCTTTTAACCACACCCGGCGATGGTCAGGGGCTACTCCTAGCTTTGCTCAGGACTCTTCCTGGCATGCTCAGGGGGCCATATGGGATGTTGGTGACCTAACTCAGGTCTAGTGCGTGCAAGGCAAGCGCCCTACCCGCTGTTCTATCGCTCCAGCCCCTTGTTACACTTTTTAAAAATGTATTTGTATAAATAAAATTTTAATTGAATCACCATGAGATGCAGTTACAAAGTTGTTCAGGACTGCGTTTCAATGATACAATGGCCAATATCTATCCGTTCACCATGTACATTTCCTGCCACCAGTGTCCCCAGTTTTCCTCCAACCCATTCTGTCTACAGACAACTCTCTTCTTTCACTCTCTCGCTCTCTCTGCTCTCTCTCTTCTAGCTCTCTCGCTATCTCTCTCTGCCTTCAGTTTCTTTCTCTTCAGAACTATGTTTTGGAATATCGTTATGAAGAGCTATCATGCATATCCCTTTCATCACCCAGTTCTTGTCTGGAATGATCATTTTCCACTATCATTGCCATAGTGGTCCCTTCTTGGTCCTAACTACACTCCCTTGCTATTTCTAGCAATTTTTTTTTTTTACCATGGACCAGTCTTCCTGGTCCTCATATCTTTTGTCTCTGGGTATTATTATCATGCTATATATTTTTATATACCACAAATGAATGTAATCATTCTATGTCTATTCACTATCCCTTTGACTCATTTTGCTCAGCATACTGCACTCCATATCTATATAAGCAAATTTCATGACTTCATTTTTCCTAACAGCTGCATATTATTCCATTGTGTAGATATGTCAGTTTCTTTATCCACTCATCTATTATAGGATATGTGAGTTGTCTCTAGATTCTGACTTTTGTGAATAGTCGTGCAATGAGCATAGAAATGCAGATTGCAAAATGTCTTTTCTGCATTGTGTTTTTATGTCCCCAGAATATATTCCAAGAAGTGATATTACCGGGTCATATGGAGTTCATAAGGTATTAAAAGCCCTGTCTTGAGGAAGGTTGACTTTTTGGGTAGGAATAAATTTCATTTCAAGAGTGAAAAGGAGGATGGAAACCTGAAGAAGGGGATTGGGGCAGGCAGAGTCATTCTCTTCTAAAGTCTAGAAGATGGAAAACATAATAATCAGTTTCTATTACTAAATGATGCTAAGAAATCTAATTGAATTTCCCTGGGGAAGGAGGCAGAAGGGGTTTGTATAAAGTACGAGGTGAAGTTGAATCTAAACAGGTTAGGGAAGAACTAAAAGGTGAAGAAAAATGAAGTGTGATTATTATCAGAGTTGGGGCAGGATCATTGATACAGATTCATTGTGATCTAAAGAAGATATCTAGAATAGATGGAATTTAAAATATTCTTCATAAATAGGATATTTTCATCTACTTTCTACTTTCTGATCCTCCCACTTAGTCTCTCCCACTGCAATTTGTTTTCCCCAAGCAGGCAGGAATGCCCAATGTTAATGGGTAGGGATATAAAGAAAGAAACCATGGTTGTATGGCTAATGGTGTTATAAATACAAATTCAACTGAAAGACTTATCAGTGCAAATAGATCATATACAGTATATATCCTGATATATTTATTTTTGTAGATTGGTGTACATGTAAATACATATTTTTTCCAACCTCCTTTCCAGGAGCAGTGGAAAGTAAGATGGAAAAGAAATAGAATGAATGAGATTGGTGTTGGATTATTTGAGGTAGGCCATATGAAGATGTATGTGTTAAGGAAGCAAAGAATAATAAAGCATCGCAGAAGAGAGCAAGTGGGCAAGCATTCCACGCAGAAGGAATGGCATGTGTGAAGGCTTAGAGGTGGGAGTGAATAGTCATGTGCCTGCTAAGACAGAGAATTCTAGCTAGGGTGAAACTTGAGATGAGAACAGATAGCATGTCAAAGAGATTGGAATGAAGAGGCTGAAATGCAAGGGTCTTCTTTGGCAGTTTTATTTGTGAGATAATTATGTGAGGAAGTTTGCATATAAAGATGGTGAAAGCAAGATGGGAATGGTAGGTCTCTTAACCATGCTTAGGTGTGAAGTTCAGAGGGTCTCTCTGAACTTTTTCATTTTTGAGATAAATTAGGGATATTTATATAGGATTTTAAGAATGTCTAGGGTAGAAAACTAATACAGCTATTCAAATGAAAACATGAGTTGATAAGATAAAAAAAATAAGCATAATAACTTAATGTTTAACTGATATTGCATTATTTGAAGAGATATTTCAGTGGAAACAGCAGATAATTGATTTCAGATAAAAATTGTGGGTTATTTGTGATAGCTGAAATTGATAAGAATATTTTAAAAGTTAAGAAAGTCAGAAATTGTTTAGAGAAGTAAACAATATCCTTGAGAATGGGGAGAAATGATTAAGCACACTCAAAGGAACTTGACATAGTGACACTAAAACAAGAATTAGTTTTGAAGTGACAGGAGAAATAGTATAGAACTTTTTAGTCATTATCAAATTTGGAGCAGAATAAACATTAAAAACAAGAGAATGTTTCCTATGACAAAAGAGCAATTTTAGTAGTGTGTTTCCTTTCTAAATAAATACAATCATGTCCACTGAGCTTTCTTTCCTTGTCTATAGGAAATCTTCATATACAGGTGATTCCTTCTCTGAGTTTGTATTTTAGTACTTTAGCTCTTATGAAAAATATATACTAGTACTTGTCTCCAAATCAGAGAGGGATTTTGCTTTTACACCTAAAGGTAAAAAATCTTGTTTTCAGTATTGGTTTTCTGGAGCCACTATAAAAGTGACACAACTCTGAGCATATAGAGGTCTAATTAGCTCTCTCCCTGAGAACTGTTTTATATGAGTTGTGTATTTTTCATATAATTCCTGTGTTTAACTATGGTCACACTACTTAGGCTTTTTTTAATTTATTTTTTATTTTTTTAAAATATTTTTATTTATTTAAACATCTTGATTACAAATGATTGTGATTAGGTTTCAGTCATGTAAAGAATACCCCTCATCTCCAGTGCAACATTCCCACCACCAATGTCCCAAATCTCCTTCCACCCCATCCCCCCACCTGTACTCTAGACAGGTTTTCCAGTTCCCTCATTCATTCTTTTTTTTTTAATATATATTTTAAGTAACATGATCATATTTGGGTTACAGTCATAACCAGAACACCCCTCTTCACCAGTGTAGCATAACCCCTTCCCCCTTCCCATCCCTCGCCTGTATTCAAGACAGGCATTCTATTACAATTGTTTTTAAGTTCAGTAAGTTGTATTTTTTTTCCTTAAAGAATAAAAGTAAAAAAAAGTAAAGGTGTGATAGTAGCAAGAGCTGTTGTTTGCATAGGTCCAAAAAAATGGGGAAAATGGAAAAAAGTCCTTGACCTGATTACTAAAAAGGCCTCACCTCAGTTTATTGGCATAAGATAGACTCTGGGTTCCAGGCAAACCAGACCGTCCAACTCCAGTCATTCTCAAGGTCCCGGTGAAACTTTTTCACACTTTAGCTGTTGTTGGTATCAGATTCTTATATTTAAAGACTCTGGATTCTGTGCATCTCTTTCATCGATGTCAGGCTGATGTGGAGCATCCTCTAGTTTCAGCATACCATGCATGCCCTGCATGCAGACTGTTGCTGAGTCGTCTGGGTGTTGGGAGCACTCTTTGGAGTAAGTCACTGACAAAGCAGTGGTAGGTCTTCCCTGGTAGAGGCTTGGATCCTGGTAATGTTGAAGACAATTGTGGTTATTTCCATAGATGGTATCCATTGTTCAGGTGTGTATGGGCGATGCCCATTCTTATGAGGCCTGAGCCAAATTATTATGCCAATGTTCAGGGTAAAAGGCCTAATTACATTACCAAATTTGTGTCCCCATCTCTATTAGATAAGAACTTGTTTGCATATGTATTATTTCCCCATTTTAATGTGCCTATGCAAAAGAGAAGCAATGCCACAAGATATTGTTGATGCATCTGGGGGGCTGTTACATTCCCCGTAACTTGGTACAAACATGAAATCTATACAGCGATACTCTTCTACCAGTATTGCTTATAAAACAGATCTCAAAGGGGGAAAATCAAACAATCAAATAACAAATCCAGTGGGCAAAATTGTCACTATATGAGGATATTCGAAAAGAGTTATAGATGTTAATGGAATACATCTGAGATATACAAAGAAGATACACGTGACCCTTTTATGTTTTAGAAATAGTCAAGAGGAAGGGGGTGTTTCTAAGACACCACTTTGGTCTGTGATTGGACAAACGAAGAGAGCATGGAGCCATGTCCTCCACTCGTTGTCTGCTGAAGCTCCTGACTCCCCGAGAGGCTTTTGCTTCTGAATTGCTGGAAGTTGACAGTTCAGCAGTCCCCTCCCAGCCCCTTGAATGAACAAGGAAACCTGGGGTCTCTTTTAAATTGCACCTCACTGGAACCCACTTGCTGGGACCCTGAGCAGGTGTCCAGGAATAACCATGGGACGGCGAGGAAGGAGAGAGAAGGCTGTGGGGGGCGACCGAGGCTGCATCTTCACCTTATCTTGGCCAAAAAGCCTTCAGCATGAAACCTTGCCATGACGCATTGCCTGCTGAAGCTTCAGACTCCACCCAAAAATTACTGTGAAAGATATGTAATCCACCTTGGCCAAAACAAAAATCATTAGTACAGAAAATGGTTAAATGTGTTGTAACAAGAGATGGGAGTGAGAGAGTAAAGGAATAAAAGGAGCACATGGACAATGTTCAGAAAATGACTAGCGGATGAAACACAATGCTATCCATATATTTCTTAAAATGTTCCGCGTGCCCGCGCAGTTTCGCAATGAACAGGTTTAATAAGGAAACTTCCCTGATAAGTATTAATGCCAGAACCTATTGTGACCCATGTCCCGCAGACCCCCTCCCCCAGACCCTCCCTTTGAGATGGGAGGGAAATGGGGCAAGACTAGGAACACCCACAAACTCCTCCAAGAGACCCACCTCGCTGGTTTGCCCCGCCATGTGGCCAGCAAAGCCCTGGAGTACCGGAGGAAGGAGGTACGGGGATACTGAGGTGACCCATGTCCCGCACCCCCTTCCTAGGCCTGGTTAAAGCAGCCTTTGGCACTACTTAGGTTTTTAAAACAATTTAAATGCGTAACACTGTAGTCTAAAAAGTCATAGAATTTTATATATGAACTATTCCAGTACCTCACCCAGGTTGGGGCTTCTTCCTCCATCAGCCACCTTCTCTACCTCTCTGGTAAGCTTACTACTGAAAACAAATTCCCAGTTTCTGTTGCTTTTGTGCATCTGTCATCTCCCTATTTTGTTTCTTTATATGCTGCACACGAGAGATATTTTATGCCTGTCCTTTTACTTTTGACTTCTCCTTCATGACTGACTTCACTTAGCATATTTTTCTCCACATCCATTATCCACATGACAGAAATTTTCATGATTTCATTTTTTATTACAACCGAGTAGTACTTAACTGTGTATATTTACTATGATTTCTTTATCCAATTATCTGATCATAGGCACTTGAGTTTCTTACCTAATTTTTGCTATTGTGAATAGTGCTGCAAAAATCTGAATAGAGTTATAGATTGATGATCACAAGTGGAATGTCTGGGTCATAGGGAAGCTCAATACATAGAGTTTTTGAGAAGTATCTATATTGTTTCCAAAAAAGGTTGGGCCATTTGACATTTATACCAGGTGTAAAATTAGGGCAACTTTTTCTCCTTATCTACATTCGCACTGACTTTTGTTCTTTATGATGTGTGGCAGTCTTACTGATGTGAGATGATACACCATTGTTGTTTTGATTTGAATTTCCCTGATGATGGAACAAAAAAATATTCATATGTATTTTGGCCATCCATATTTACTTTAGGTTTCATTTGATAACTTCTGGGCCTGGAAACACTAAAAATATTTTCTGTATGATTAATAGCAAATGAGTTTTCACTTTATACCATTTTTTGTAAAGACTACATAAAAATGTATTGGATAGTAGTGGGAGCTTTATTTCCTCTAAATTTTTTAAACATTGTATATAAACAGGCATATAAGTGTAGGGATTAGAGAGATAATACAGAGAATAAGATAGTACAAGGTTTATTCATGCAGCCAAGTTTTTTTTTGAATCCCTTGTGCTATATGGTCACTTGAGCCTTACTGATATGGCTTTGAAATGCCCTTCAATATCACTGGTATGGCCATAGACATACTGCAGCTCCTCCAAACCCCTATGCCCCAGTTTCAAGTTGGCAGCTCACTTAATCTTGAGCACTCCATGGGTTCCGTAGTACTTCACATCTTCTAACCCTTGCATTGAATCTCCTGACAAAATAGCCAAGAATCACCAGAAGGGAACTCTAAGCTCCTAAATATCATGGGGGAGGCCATCCCCACAATTTTGTTGATGTTGAATTTATATCTCAATTCTACTAGAATTTCAGCATATTACTTCTTTAATTTTAGATCAAATAGATTTGCCTTTAACCAGAAGTTCCTTACTTGATCTATACTTACTTGATCTACCACCACCTTTACAGAAAAAAAACACACACACACAAAACAAACAAACAAACAAAAAAACATCACTCAGTACTGCCTGAAAAATTGACTTTATTTAAACAAAACAAAAACATGAATCAGAAATTGTACTTCAGCTTTATGGGAGGCTAATAGCGCAAACACAAACTCAAAGTCAAATGTGGGAAGACAATCATTCAAGCAAATAACACCTTTAAAAAGGATGGTGAGCATAGCTGGTTAGAGATAGAAAATAGGGCTAGAATTTTAGAAAGCCAGTATTTCTTTTTTTTAATAATACATTTATTTAAACACTTTGATTATAAACATGATTGTGGTTGGGTCTCAATCATGTAAAGAACACCCCCCTTTACCAGTGCAACATTCCCATCATCAATGTCCCAAATCTCCCTCTTTCTTACCCCACCCTCACCTGTACTCTAGACCGGCTTTCTACTTCCCTCATTCATTCACATTGTTATGATAGTTATAAATGTAGTTGTTTCTCTAACTGCACTCATCACTCTTTGTGGTTAGCTTTATGTTGTGAGCTAGTCCTTCCAGTCCTCCTCTCTTTGTCTCTGAAAATTATTGTAAGACTGTTTTTTAATATTTTTAAAAACCCATAGATGAGTGAGATTATTTTGCATTTATCTCTCTCCTTCTGACTTAAAGCACTCAGCATAATAGATTCCATGTACATCCATGTATAGGAAAATTTCAAGATTTCATCTCTCCTGACAGAAGCATAATATTCTTATATTTCTTTAATTTTTTTTTATTTAAACACCTTGATTACATACATGATTGTGTTTGGGTTTCAGTCATGTAAAGAACACCACCCATCACCAGTGCAACATTCCCATCACCAATGTCCCAAGTCTCCCTCCTCCCCACCCAACCCCCGCCTGTACTCTAAACAGGCTCTCCATTTTCATCATACATTTTCATTATTAGGACAGTTCAAAATGTAGTTATTTCTCTAACTAAACTCATCACTCTTTGTGGTGAGTTTCCTGAGGTGAGCAGTAACTTCCAGCTCTTTTCTCTTTTGTGTCTGAAAATTATTATTGCAAGAATGTCTTTCATTTTTCTTAAAACCCATAGATGAGTGAGACACTCTGTGTTTCTCTCTCTCTCTCTCTCTGACTTATTTCACTCAGCATAATAGATTCCGTGTACATCCATGTATAGGAAAATTTCATGACTTCATCTCTCCTGACAGCTGCATAATATTCCATTGTGTATATGTACCACAGTTTCTTTAGCCATTTGTCTGTTGAAGGGCATCTTGGTTGTTTCCATAGTCTTGCTATGGTAAATAGTGCTGCAATGAATATATGTGTAAGGAAGGGTTTTTTTTTATTGAATTTTTGTGTTCCTAGGGTATATTCCTAGGAGTGGTATAGCTGGGTCATATGGGAGCTCAAATTCCAGTTTTTGGAGGAATCTCCATATTGCTTTCCATAAAGGTTGAAATAGACAGCATTCCCACAAGCAGTGGATAAGTGTTCTTTCTCTCCACATCCCCGCTAACACTGTTTATTCTCATTCTTTGTGATGTGTGCCATTCTCTGTGGTGTGAAGTGGTATCTCATCATTGTTTTGATTTGCATCTCCCTGATGATTAGTGATGTGGAGCACTTTTTCATGTGTCTTTTGGCCATTTGTATTTCTTCTTTGTCAAAGTGTCTGTTCATTTCTTCTCCCTATTTTTTGATGGGATTAGATGGTTTTTTTTTTTCTTGTAAAGTTCTGTCAGTGCCTTGTATATTTTGGAGATTAGCCCCTTATCTGATGGGTATTGGGTGAATAGTTTCTCCCACTCAGTGGGTGGCTCTTGTATCTTGGGCAATATTTCCTTTGAGGTGCAGAAGCTTCTCAGCTTAATATATTCCCATCTGTTAATCTCTGCTTTCACTTGTTTGGAAAGTGCAGTTTCCTCCTTGAAGATGCCTGTAGTCTCAATGTCCTGGAGTGTTTTGGCTATGTGTTGTTCTATATATATATTATGGTTATGGGTCTGATATAGAGGTCTTTAATCCATTTGAATTTTACCTTTGTACATGATGTTAGCTGGGGGTCTAAGTTCAATTCTTTGCAAGTGGCTATCCAGTTTTGCCAACACCACTTGTTGAAGAGGCTTTCCATGCTCCATTTACAATTTCCTGCTACTTTATCAAATATTAGGTGATTTTATGTCTGGGGAATATGTTCTGAGTATTCAAGCCTATTCCACTGATCTGAGGGCCTGTCCTTATTCTAATACCATGCTGTTTTGATAACTATTGCTTTGTAGTACAGTTTAAAGTTGGGGAAAGTAATTCCTCCCATATTCTTTTTCCCAATGATTGCTTTAGCTATTCTAGGGTGTTTATTATTCCAAACGAACTTCAAAAGTGCCTGATCCACTTCTTTGAAGAACGTTATGGGTATCTTTAGAGGGATCAAATTAAATCTGTATAATGCCTTGGGGAGTATTGCCATTTTGATTATGTTAATCCTGCCAATCCATGAGCATGGTATGCATTTCCATTTCCACGTGTCCTCTCTGATTTCTTGGAGCAGAGTTTTATAGTTTTCTTTGTATAGGTCCTTCACATTTTTAGTCAAGTTGATTCCAAGATATTTAAGTTCGTGTGGCACTATTGTGAATGGGGTTGTTTTCTTAATGTCGATTTCTTCCTTATTACTATTGGTGTATAGAAAGGCCATTGATTTTTGTGTGTTAATTTTGTAGCCTGCCACCTTGCTATTTGAGTCTATTGTTTCTAGAAGCTTTTTGGTAGAGTCTTTAGGGTTTTCTAAGTAGAGTATCATGTCATCTGCAAACAGTGAGAGCTTGATTTCTTCCTCTCCTATCAGGATTCCCTTGATATCTTTCTCTTCCCTAATCACTATAGCAAGTATTTCCAGTGCTATATTGAATAGGAGTGGTGAGCGAGGACAGCCTTGTCTTTTGCCAGAATATAGAGGGAAGGCTTTTAGTTTTTCTCCATTGAAGATAATATTTGTCACTGGCTTGTGGTAGATGGCCTTAACTATATTGAGAAAGGTTCCTTCCATTCCCATCTTGCTGAGAGTTTTTTATCAAGAATGGGTGTTGGACCTTATCAAATGCTTTCTCTGCATCTATTGATATGATCATGTGGATTTTTTTTGTTGTTGTTGTTGATGTTGTGTATTATGTTGATAGATTTAAGGATGTTAAATCATCCTTGCATTCCCGGGATGAAACCTACTTGATCATAGTGGATGATCTTCTTAATGAGGCATTGAATCCTATTTGCCATGATTTTGTTGAGGATATTTGCGTCTACATTCATCAGTGATATTGGTCTGTAATTTTCTTTTTTCGTAGCATCTCTGTCTGGTTTAGGTATCAAGGTGATTTTGGCTTCATAAAAGTTACTTGGAAGTGTTTCCGTTTGTTCAATTTCATGAAAGAGTCTTGCCAGGATTGGTAGTATTTCCTCTTGGAAAGTTTGAAAGAATTCACTAGTGAATCCATCTGGACCTGGGCTTCTGTATTTGGGCAGACATTTGATTTCCGTTTTAATTTCATCAATGGTGATGGGGGTGTTTAGATATGCTACATCCTCTTCCTTCAACCATGGAAGATTTTAAGAGTCCAAGAATTTATCCCTTTCTTCCAGGTTCTTCTTTTTAGTGGCGTAGAGTTTCTCAAAGTAGTTTCTGATTACCCTTTGAATCTCTGTCATATCAGTAGTGTTCTCTCCTTTTTCATTCCTAATACGAGTTATCAAGTTTCTCTCTGTCTCTTTTTTTGTTAGGTTTGCCAGTGGTCTATCAATCTTGTTTATTTTTTCAAAGAACCAACTTCTGCTCTCGTTGATCTTTCAGATTGATTTTGGGCTTCCAATTCATTGATTTCTGCTCTCAGCTTTGTTATTTCCTTCTGTCTTCCTATTTTTGGGTCCTTTCTAGTTCTATTAGCTGTGTCATTAAGCTACTCACGTAAGCTCCTTCTTCCTTCCTGATGTGTGCTTGCAAAGCTATAAATTTTCCTCTCAGTACTGCTTTTGCTGGGTCCCATAGGTTCTGATAGTTTGTGTCTTTATTGTCATTTGTTTCTAGGAAAGTTTTGATTTTCTCCTTGCTTTCATCTCGGACCCACTGGTTATTCAGTATGAGGCTGTTTAACTTCCAGGTGTTAAAGTGTTTCTTCTGAGTCCCTTTGGAATTCACAAATAATTTCAGAGCCTTGTGTTCAGCGAAGGTAGCCTGCAAAATTTCTATCCTCTTGATATTATGGAGGTATGTTATATGTGCCAGCATGTAGTCTATCCTGGAGAATGTCCCATGTACATTGGAGAAGAATGTGTATCCAGGTTTCTGGGCATGGAGTGTCCTATATATATCCACTAGGCCTCTTTCTTCCATTTCTCTCCTCAGGTCTAGTATATTCTTTTTGGGTTTCAGTCTGGTTGACCTATCCAGCATTGACAAAGCCGTGTTGAGGTCCACCACAATTATTGTGTTGTTATTGATATTATTTTTCAGATTTGTCAACAGTTGTATTAAATATTTTGCTGGCCCCTCATTCGGTGCATATACGTTTAGGAGAGTTATTTTTTCCTCTTCTACATACCCCTTGATTAATATAAAATGTCCGTCTTTGTCTCTTGCAACCTTCTTGAGTATAAAGTTTGCATTATCTAATATTAGTATGGCCACTCCAGCTTTTTTATGGGTGTTCTTTGCTTGGAAAATTTTTCTCCAGCCTTTTATTTTGAGTCTATTTTTGTTCTGACTATTCAGGTGCGTTTCTTGTAGGCAGCAGAAGGTTGGATTGAGTTTTTTGATCCATTTAGCCACTCTGTGTCTCTTAACTGGTGCATTTAGTCCATTGATGTTGAGAGAAAGAATTGTCCTCGGATTTAATGCCATCTTTATATCGAAATTTGGTGTGTCTTTCGGTTAGTCTTGTCTTAAATTAGGTCTTTCAGTTTTCTCTTAAGACTGGTTTTGTGTCTGTAAAGTTTCTGAGCTGTTTTTTTGTCTGTGAAGCCATGTATTCTTCCGTCAAACCGGAAAGTGAGTTTTGCTGGGTATAGTATTCTGGGTGAAGCATTCATTTCATTCAGTCTTGTCACAATATCCCACCACTGCTTTCTGGCATTGAGTGTTTCTGGGGAAAGGTCTGCTGTAAATCTCAGGGAAGCTTGCTTGAACATGATTTCCCCTTTTGCTTTTCCTGTTTTCAGAATTCTGTCTCTATCTGTGGGATTTGTCATTGTGACTAGGATGTGTCTTGGGGTGGTTTTTCTGGGGTCTCTTTTGGTTGGTACTCTTCGAGCATGCAGGATTTGATCACATATATTCTTTAGCTCTGGAAGTTTCTCTTTAATTATGTTCTTGACCGTTGATTCTTCCTGGAAATTTTCTTCCTGGGTCTCTGTGACTCCAATGATTCTTAAGTTGTTTCTGTTGATCTTATCATAGACTTCTATTTTTACTGTTCCCATTCTTTGACTAATTTTCCCATTGTCTGTTCATTTGCTTTAAGTTTTTTTTTCCAATTTCTCCTGCTGTATGGAATTGTTATATATCTCATCTTCCACAGCACCAAGTCTATTCTCAGCTTCTGATACCCTGCCCCAGAGCTTATCCATTTAGTCATTCACTTCATTTACTGAGTGTTTCAGGCCTGTTAGTTGACATGTTATTTCAGTTTGGAGTTTTGTGATTTCTGTCTTCATATTTTCTTGGTTCTTTTTAGTGTTCTGTTCAACTTGATCCATGGTTTTTTTGAGTTCTTTGAGGATCTTCCATATTGCTAGTCTAAATTCCTTATCTGAGAGGTTGATTAGTTGGTTGATCATTATCTGGTCATCAGAATTGTCATCTTCATTCTCTATGTCTGATGTTGGCGTGCATTGTTTCCCCATTGGCGCACTTGTATTGTGGGTTTTTCTACGTGTTGTGGTGGTATTCATTAGCTATATGATGCAGGCAGCATACTCCTCTGGCTCCGCCCTTTCTGGATGGGCCGACTTTCCTCTAAGGGAGGGGAGTCCTCCGTGGATGAAGCCTCACACAGCATCAAATCTTAGGCCTGAGCACACAGCAGAGAAGACAGTCCAGAGAGAGTTGCTTGCTTCTGTGATCCAGCACAGTTCTTAGTGTGATTTTTTTCTTCTTGTTGCGATGGTGTTCTTTTCTTAGAAAGAGTGCACAGCCAGGTAGTGAAGTGGAGCTAAATGCTCTGCTGGAGCCTCTTTTGGGCCCACTCCCAAGAGGTTCATGCAAGAGGACAGTAGACAGACACACACAGGCAGCACTCACAGTTTTTCACATTCGGGCCCCACTGGGCAGGTGTAGTTTCATGGATTTTCCCAGCCTGACATCACCAGCTGCATAATATTCTATTGTGTATATGTACCACAGTTTCTTTAGCCATTCATTTGTTGAAGGGAATTTTAGTTGTTTCCAGAGTCTGGCTATTGTAAATAGTGCTGCAATGAATATAGGTGTGAGGAAGTGATTTTTGTATTGTATTTTTGTGTTCCTAGGATATATCCCTAGGAGTGGTATAGCTGGATTGTATGGGAGCTCAATTTTTAGTTTTTGGAGGAATCTCCATATTGCTCTCCATAAAGTTTGGACTAGATGGCATTCCCACCCGGAGTGGATAAGAGTTCCTTTCTCTCCACATCCCTGCCAGCACTGCTTGTTCTCATTCTTTGTGATGTGCGCCAATTTCTGTGGTGTGAGATGGTACCTTATAGTTGTTTTGATTTGCATCTCCTTGATTATTAATGATGTGGAGCATTTTTTCATGTGCCTTTTGACCATTTGTATTTATTCTTTATCAAAGTGTCTGTCCATTTCTTTTCCCCATTTTTTGATGGGATTAGATTTTTTTTTTATAAATTTCTGTCAGTGTCTTGTATATTTTTGGATATTAGCTCCATATCTGATGGGTATTGAGTGAATAGTTTCTCCCACTCAATGGGTGGCTCTTATATTCTTGGCACTGTAGGAAGCCTGTATTTCTTTATTGCATGGAAGTGAGAAATTAGTTACACATAGGCTGTTTGAAAGAATTTTGTTTTTATTAATTTATTTTTGTCACCAAATTTTTCTTGCCAAAATGTTGCTAGATTTGGTGCTGGAACCAAGCCAGAGATTGGCTTTCATCCCTCAGATGGGAGAATGGTCTTTTATTTTTTTATAATATATTTATTTAAGCACCATGATTACAAATATGCTTATAGTTGGATTTCAGTTATAAAAAGAACACCCCCCTTCACCAATGCAACCACTGTACCACCAATGACCCTCATCACTATCTTCCTTTACCCGCCCCTAGTATTTAAGACAGGGATTCTATTTATCTCACTCACAACCATTGTCATAATAGTTGTTAGTGCAGTTATTTTCCTAACTGTACTCACCACTCTTTGTGGTAAGCTTCATATCGTGCACCGGTCCTTCTAGCCCTCATCTCTATTGTCTCTAAGTATTAATACATTACTATCTTTTATTTTTTTTTAAATCCCACAGATGAGTGAGACTATCTGTGTCTATCTTCTCCCTCTGGCTTATTTCACTCAGTGTAATAGTTTCCATGTCCATCCATTTAGAGAAAAATTTCAGACTTAAGTCTGAAAGATTTTAGAGTTCGCATAAACTCCAACAGTGTTATCTGCAAAGACCATCTGTTCTAGCATGCTAGCAATTAAGACTTTGATACTTTGTAGCCCTAGAAGTATCTTTCTTGTGCCAGTTAGAAACCTAATAGAGAAGAGCAATATAATGGAAAGTATATAGATAGGTATGTCTCACACCTTGATAGTAAACATCATACAAAGTCTTTCAATTCAATAGACCTTAAATTGAATCCCAGATTATACAATTTTCTTTATTGTCTTTATTATTTTATATTTGTAGAGTGGGCACCCAATGCTTGTCTTCAGCACCATCATTAGACCTTGGACAGAGAGTTCTTACTTTCCTTACTCTCACTTCTACATTTTAGAAGGCTCAATATGGCCTTGTTCTACATATGCACAGGGTTAGGAATACATATATTGTCTGAACTTTTCTTTTCTTTTCTTTTGTTTGTTTGTTTTTTTTGTTTGTTTTTTTGGGTTTTTGGGTCACACCCTGCGGTGTTCAGGGGTTACTCCTGGCTGTCTGCTCAGAAATAGTTCCTGGCAGGCACGGGGGACCATATGGGACATTGGGATTCAAACCAACCACCTGTGGTCCTGGATCAGCTGCTTGCAAGGCAAACACCACTGTGCTATCTCTCTGGGCCCTTGTCTGAACTTTTCATGAGTGAATATGATTCTGAAATTCTCTACCGAATTTGGACATCTTCCCAAGGGAAAGTCAACCAGTGGTATTAAAATTTTCACGTTCTGGAAAACCGGCTAAGCTTTGCAAAAGCTGGCTCCCTGTGTGTGACACCAGGTGGGGAAAATCCGCGAAAGTACACCGGCCCAGTGGGGCCCAACTTTGAAAAACTGTGAGTATGATCTGTCTATGTCTGTCTACTGTCCTCTTGTGTGAAACTCTTGCGAGTGGGGCAAAAAGAGGCTCCAGCGAAGCACGGCCGCTCTGCTTCGCTACGCGGCCATGCACTCTTTCTAAGGAAAGAACTCCATTGCAACAAGAAGGAAAAATCACACTAAGAACGGCGATATATCACAGAAGCAAACTTTTCTCTCCAGACTGTTTTCTCTGTTGCATGCTCGGGCGTAAGATTTGACACAGTGTGAGGCTTCATCCACGGAGGACTCCCCTCCCTTAGAGGCAAGTCAGCCCATCCAGAAAGGGAGGAGCCAGAGGAGTGTGCTGCCTGCATCATATAGACAATGAATACCACCACAACACGTAGAAAAACCCACAATACAAGTGTGACAATGGGGAAACAACGCAGGCCAGCATCAGACATAGAGAATGAAGATGACAATTCTGAGGACCAGATAATGACCAACCAACTAATCAACCTCTCAGATAAGGACATTAGACTAGCAATATGGAAGATGCTCAACGGACTCCAAGAAAACATGGATAGAGTTGAACAGAACACTAATAAGAACCAAGAAAATATGAAGACAGAAATCACAAAACTCCAAACTGAAATAACATGTCAACTAACAGGACTGAAAAAGTCGTAAACAAAGTGAATGACAAAATGGATAAGCTCTGGGACAGGGTATCAGAAGCTGATAATAGACTTGGTGCTGTGGAAGATGAGATATATAACAATTCCATACAGCAGGAGAGATTGGACAAAAAACTTAAAGCAAATGAGCAGACAATGGAAAAATTAGTCAAAGAATGGGAACAGATGAAAATAGAAGTCTATGATAAGATCAACAGAAACAACTTAAGAATTATTGGAGTCCCAGAGACCCAGGAAGAAAATTTCCAGGAAGAATCAACGGTCAAGAACATCATTAAAGAGAAACTTCCAGAGCTAAAGAATATATGTGATCAAATCCTGCATGCCCGAAGAGTACCAACCAAAAGAGACCCCAGAAAAACCACCCCAAGACACATCCTAGTCACAATGACAAATCCCACAGATAGAGACAGAATTCTGAAAACAGCAAGATCAAAAGGGGAAATCACGTTCAAGCAAGCTTCCCTGAGATTTACAGCAGACCTTTCCCCAGAAACACTCAATGCCAGAAAGCAGTGGTGGGATATTGTGACAAGACTGAAGGAAATGAATGCTTCACCCAGAATACTATACCCAGCAAAACTCACTTTCCGGTTTGACGGAAGAATACATGGCTTCACAGACAAAAAACAGCTCAGAAACTTCACAGACACAAAACCAGTCTTAAGAGAAAAACTGAAAGAACTAATCTAAGACAAGACTACCCAAAAGACACACCACATTTTGAAATTAAGATGGCGTTAAATCCCAAGACAATTCTTTCTCTCAACGTCAATGGACTAAATGCACCAGTTAAGAGACACAGAGTGGCTAAATGGATCAAAAAACTCAATCCAACCTTCTGCTGCCTACAAGAAACGCACCTGAATAGTCAGAACAAACATAGACTCAAAATAAAAGCTGGAAAAAAATTATCCAAGCAAACAACACCCATAAAAAAGCTGGAGTGGCCAAACTAATATCAGATAATGCAAACTTTATACTCAGGAAGGTTGTAAGGGACAAAGATGGACATTTTATATTAATCAAGGGGTACGTAGAGCAGGAAGAATTCACTCTCCTAAATATATATGCACCGAATAGGGGCCAGCAAAATATTTAATACAACTGTTGACAAATCTGAAAAATAATATCAACAACAACACAATAATTGTGGGGGAACTTAACACGGCTTTGTCAACACTGGATAGGTCAACCAGACTGAAACCCAACAAGAATATACTAGACCTGAGGAGAGAAATGGAAGAAAGAGGCCTAGTGGATATATATAGGACACTCCATCCCCAGAAACCTTGATACACATTCTTCTCCAATGTACATGGGACATTCTCCAGGATAGACTACATGCTGGCACATAAAACATACCTCCATAAGATCAAGAGGATAGAAATTTTGCAGACTACCTTCGCTGACCACAAGGCTCTGAAATTATTTGTGAACTCCAAAGGGACTCAGAAGAAACACTTTAACACCTGGAAGTTAAACAGCCTCATGCTCAATAACCAGTGGGTCCGAGATCAAATCAAGGAGGAAATAAAAAGGTTCCTGGAAACAAATGACAATAAAGACACAAACTATCAGAACTTATGGGACACAGCAAAAGCAGTACTGAGAGGAAAATTTATAGCTTTGCAAGCACACATCAGGAAGGAAGAAGAAGCTTACCTGAGTAGCTTAATGACACAGCTAATAGAACTAGAAAATGATCAACAAAAGGACCCAAGAATAGGAAGACAGAAGGAAATAACAAAGCTGAGAGCAGAAATCAACGGAGTGGAAACTCAAAAAACAATCCGAAAGATCAACGAAAGCAGAAGTTGGTTCTTTGAAAAAATAAACAAGATTGATAGACCACTGGCAAACCTAACAAAGAAAGAGAGAGAGAGAAACTTGATAACTCGTATCAGGAATGAAAAAGGAGAGATCACTACTGATATGACAGAGATTCAAAGGGTAATCAGAAACTACTTTAAGAAACTCTACGCCACTAAAAATGAGAACCTGGAAGAAATGGATAAATTCTTGGACTCTTATAATCTTCCACGGTTGAAGGAAGAGGATGTAGCATATCTAAACACCCCCCTCACCATTGCTGAAATTAAAACAGTAATCAAATGTCTGCCGAAAAACAAAAGCCCAGGTCCAGATGGATTCACTAATGAATTCTTTCAAACTTTCCAAGAGGAACTACTGCCAATCTTGGCAAGACTCTTTCATGAAATTGAACAAACAGAAACACTTCCAAATAGCTTTTATGAAGCCAACATCACCTTGATACCTAAACCAGACAGAGATGCTACCAAAAAAGAAAATTACAGACCAATATCACTGATGAATGCAGATGCAAAGATCCTCAACAAAATCCTGGCAAATAGGATTCAATGCCTCATTAAGAAGATCATCCACTACGATCAAGTAGGTTTCATCCCAGGAATGCAAGGCTGGTTTAACATCCGTAAATCTATCAACATAATACACAACATCAATAATAAGAAAAATAAAAACCGCATGATCATATCAATAGATGCAGAGAAAGCATTTGATAAGGTCCAACACCCATTCTTGATCAAAACTCTCAGCAAGATGGGAATGGAGGGAACCTTTCTCAATATAGTGAAGGCCATCTACCACAAGCCAGTGGCAAATATTATCCTCAATGGAGAAAAACTGAAAGCCTTCCCTCTAAATTCTGGCACAAGACAAGGCTGTCCTCTCTCACCACTCCTATTCAACATAGCACTGGAAGTACTTGCTATAGCGATTAGGCAAGAAAAAGATATCAAGTGAATCCAGATAGGAAAGGAAGAAGTCAAGCTCTCACTGTTTGCAGATGACATGATACTCTACTTAGAAAACCCTAAAGACTCTATCAAAAAGCTTCTAGAAACAATAGACTCATATAGCAAGGTGGCAGGCTACAAAATTAACACACAAAAATCAATGGCCTTTCTATACACCAATAGTAAGAAGGATGAAATGGACATTAAGAAAACAACCCCATTCACAATAGTGCCACACAAACTCAAATATCTTGGAATCAACTTGACTAAATATGTGAAGGACCTATACAAAGAAAACTATAAAACTCTGCTCCAAGAAATAAGAGAGGACATACAGAAATGGAAACGCATACCCTGCTCATGGATTGGCAGGATTAACATCATCAAAATGGCAATACTCCCCAAGGCATTATATAGATTTAATGCCATTCCTCTAAAGATACCCATGACATTCTTCAAAGAAGTGGATCAGACACTTTTGAAATTCATTTGGAACAATAAACACCCTCGAATAGCTAAAGCAATCATTGGGAAAAAGAATATGGGAGGAATTACTTTCCCCAACTTTAAACTGTACTACAAAGCAACAGTTATCAAAACAGCATGGTATTGGAATAAGGATAGGTCCTCAGATCAGTGGAATAGGCTTGAATACTCAGAAAATGTTCCCCAGACATACAACCACCTAATTTTTGATAAAGGAGCAGGAAATCCTAAATGGAGCAGGGAAAGCCTCTTCAACAAGTGGTGTTGGCACAATTGGATAGCCACTTGCAAAAAATTAAACTTAGACCCCCAGCTAACATCATGTACGAAGGTAAAATCCAAATGGATTAAAGACCTCGATATCAGCCCCAAAACCATAAGATATATAGAACAGCACATAGGCAAAACACTCCAGGACATTACAGGCATCTTCAAGCAGGAATCTGCACTCTCCAAGCAAGTGAAAGCAGAGATTAACAGATGGGAATATATTAAGCTGAGAAGCTTCTGCACCTCAATGGAAATAGTGCCCAGGATACAAGAGCCACCCACTGAGTGGGAGAAACTATTCACCCAATACCCAGCAGATAAGGGGCTAATCTCCAAAATATACAAGGCACTGACAGAACTTTACAAGAAAAAAACATCTAACCCCATCAAAAAATGGGGAGAAGAAATGAACAGACACTTTGACAAAGAAGAAATACACATGGCCAAAAGACACATGAAAAAGTGCTCCACATCACTAATCATCAGGGAGATGCAAATCAAAACAACGATGAGATACCACCTCACACCACAGAGAATGGCACACATCACAAAGAATGAGAATAAACAGTGTTGGCGGGGATGTGGAGAGAAAGGAACTCTTATCCACTGCTGGTGGGAATGCCGTCTAGTTCAACCTTTATGGAAAGCGATATGGAGATTCCTCCAAAAACTGGAAATCGAGCTCCCATACGATCCAGCTATACCACTCCTAGGAATATACCCTAGGAACACAAAAATACAATACAAAAACCCCTTCCTTACACCTATATTCATTGCAGCTCTAGTTACCATAGCAAGACTCTGGAAACAACCAAGATGCCCTTCAACAGACGAATGGCTAAAGAAACTGTGGTACATATACACAATGGAATATTATGCAGCTGTCAGGAGAGATGAAGTCATGAAATTTTCCTATACATGGATGTACACGGAATCTATTATGCTGAGTGAAATAAGTCAGAGAGAGAGAGAAAAACGCAGAATGGTCTCACTCATCTATGGGTTTTAAGAAAAATGAAAGACACCCTTGTAATAATAATTTTCAGACACAAAAGAGAAAAGAGCTGGAAGTTCCAGCTCACCTCAGAAAGCTCACCACAAAGAGTGATGAGTTTAGTTAGGGAAATAACTACATTTTGAACTGTCCTAATAATGAGAATGCATGAGGAAAATGGAGAGCCTGTCTAGAGTACAGGCGGGGGTCGTGTGGGGCGAAGGGAGACTTGGGACATTGGTGATGGGAATGTTGCACTGGTGATGGGTGGTGTTCTTTACATGACTGATACCCAAACACAATCATGTATGTAATTAAGGTGTTTAAATAAATTAAAAAAAGAATTAAAAAAAATTTTCACGTTCTAAGGATGATAATACATGGCTATATGGACAGGGTTCATTAACCTGTTGCATGGTACCAAGGGTGTGGGTGAGACTTCAGGGTGCTGTCAAGCCAGAAATTGAAAAGATGAGGGGTGAATAGACAATTTTTTATGAAGACTGATCTATTTAATCTGAACTTGAAATGGGATTTCAGGTCTCTGTGAAGATACCATGGTAAAAGAAGAAAACACATAGGCTTATCCTCTCTTTTCAAGAGTCCTCTTTGTATGCACATAAAACCTATTTACATTAGTATCTGTTTGCTTCTGAAAAAAATAAAATAAGAGCTTTTCACTTTCATGACACAAGATACAAAGTGAAACTGAATTTCATGGCCTGTCAGCAGATATTATCTAGTAACACATCTTTGAACTGTGAGAGCGCCCAGTTATGCTCCTTTACTTACAGCTACTTTAAACTGTATGTTTATCATGACATTACTGTTTGTACTATGTTTGTGCTATTTTACATTTTGTTTGATATGATTTGGTCATTTATTTGGGGGTATGGGAATATTCAACAATTTTTTTCTAAATTAATAGTAATTTCTTATTTTAAGTGATTTAAGCCTTTTCAATTTCTGAGAGGTTTCTAGTAATATTAGACTTTTATGTATAAATGGGAAAGCAACCTACCTATATTTTAATCTCTTTTATATTTTTATTTTAACTTGGAATTACTTAGACATATGATATAGTTGGAGTACCCTATACCTGCTAATATTAAGGGCAGAAATGCTTCTCAAGTTATTATGAACATTCAAGTGGCATATATAAAAGAAATAATACTTTAACTTTATTTAAGAGGGGTATTGGGTCATACCTGACTGTGATCAGGGCTATATTACAGACCCTTTCACGGATCACTCTTGGAGGTGCTCAGAGGGCAATATGCTTATAGATCCTTCCAGATAGAAGATCTGCTTCTGTGACCCCTATCATATGATTTTATTTTTCTTTATATTAATGTAAAGTCCTCTAAAAGTTTATGACAGGTGGATCTGGGTCTGGATTTCACTGCCGGTGAAACTCAACCTGTTTGACCAGGTGATTTACTGCTAGATTTCAGGGCAATGGCACTATTTTTCTTGTGCAATCTGGGAACCAATAGGACCTCCCAGTCAGTATTTAGGGCCTTCAAGGCTTATTTTATAGTTCTCAGGGCATCATGTGAACTACTGTTTGTATTCAGATTCTATCTATATATACAGAGATCTGCCCTCAGATAGGGTTATCTCCTGGCCCCAGCATATAAACTTTAAAAAGTTATTTTTTTGTTTTGTTTTGGGACCACACCTGGCAGTACTCAGGGGTTATTCCTGGCTCTGTGCTCAGAAATCACTCCTGGCATATTTTATAAACCATATAGGATGCCGGGAATCAAATGCAGGTTCATCCTGATTCAACCACATACAAGACAAATGTCCTACCACTGTGCTTTCTCTCCAGTTCTCCAAATTATTTTTACATTGTTATTCTATCATGTTGATTTCTGTAGCTTTCTTTTTTTAATTATCTTTATTTAAACACCATGATTACAAATATGATTGTAGTTGTATGATTTCAGTCATATAAAGAGCACCCCCCTTCACTAGTGCAATATTCCCACCACCAATGTCCCAAATCTCCCTCCTCCTCACCCCACGCACACCTGTACTCAAGACAGGCTTTCTACTTCTCTCATTCATTCACATTGTTGTGATAGTTCTCAATGTAGTTATTTCTCTAACTGCACTCATCACTCATTGTGATGAGCTTTATGTCATGAACTTCACCTTCCAACCCTCATCTCTTTTGTCTCTGAGAATTATTGCAAGAATGTCTTTCATTTTTCTTAAAACCCATAGATGCGTGAGACTATTTTTCATCTATCTCTCTCCATCTTACTTATTTCATTCAGCATAATAGATTCCATGTACATCCATGTATAGGCAAATT
Source organism: Suncus etruscus (assembly GCF_024139225.1). Classification (NCBI taxonomy): domain Eukaryota; kingdom Metazoa; phylum Chordata; class Mammalia; order Eulipotyphla; family Soricidae; genus Suncus; species Suncus etruscus. The sequence goes on along the minus strand of NC_064854.1, from coordinate 71,034,579 downwards.
TCATGATTTCATTTCTCCTGATGGCTGCATAGTATTCCATTGTGTATATGTACCACAGTTTCTTTAGCCACTCATCTGTTGATATAACTTTCTTTCAGTTCTATAGCTTTCTTGCATTTCACTCATAGCATCTCTGCTTTATTCAGTCTACTGAATATATTCTACTCTATATTCTTCAGTACTGTTACTATATGCATCAACTATGTAACTTTGGATCTTTAAAATACTCTCACTAGAGGAGGGAGATGGGGGACATTGGTGGTGAGAATGTTACACCAGTGAAAGGGAATGTTCGTTATATGATTGAAACTCAACTACAATCCTGGTGCTTAAATAAAGATATTATTTAAAAAATATTCTCACTATGTTTATCCAGTCTTCATCTGAATTTGGTATTCTTATAATTATCACTTTGAACTCTTATTGGTTAGTTGGTTTATTTTCATTCCAGTAGTAATTATTTTCATCTTTATTAGTTTGAGGCATGTCCCTCTGCTTCTTCTACATTCTACATAGTTCTCTGTGTTTGACTTTGTTTATAGACTAGGCAAACTCTATTGGTGATATCCTGTGAACTATGGAATATAATTGTTTAACTACTTGAGTTAAACACTCAAAAGTGCCTTTTCTGAATGGGCTGTACTCTTCAGATTGCTCTACCTAAAGGGCACAACCATTGGCTTGTGCAGACATTGGCTTTACTCCTTTGCAATGTTGGGCTTAATCAATGTACATACTTGTGATACAGTATATATAAATGTATCATACATACATGCATGAGTAATACACATATATATGCCTGAGCATATACATACATGTATATATAAATGCATAAGTGTATATACACACCTATATGCAGTTCTGAAAGTCTGACCCAGCCTGAGATGTTACCAGTACCTATAGGTGAATAGTGAATGGCTTACATGAACCAACAAATGACATGGTTCTTGCAGTCTTGCAGCTTAGAACCTTATTTTTCAGTTCACATTTAGAATATCTGCACACAACTTTACAGAGCTTTGATACACTATTATATTACATTTATAAGGAATTCTCCCTGAAAACTCCCTCACAGATTCTAGTAGGCTATGAGGAGAGGATTAAAATAGAGACATAAATGATAGTATTAGTAAGTCTGCTAAAGATTGCCAAAATGGTGCCTGCTTTCTCTCTATTTGGAATCATCTAATCTTCAAAGCTCTCTTTTTCTCTCCCAGATACTGTAGGGAGTATGTTGGTCACTGCACCTGTGATTGAGGTACCATTTGTATCTGTATCACTTTTCTTTTTCTTTTTTTTCTTGGTATAGTGAGTCTTTTTGCGAGTCTTTTTTGGGTGAATTTTTCATTTGTTTTAGTTCTTTGGTTCTCAGGAATGTATATCTCCGACCAATCTTCAATGTTAAAACTACCAGGACCTTTCTTAATCTAGATAAGAAATTAAAATTATTGATGAGGTATTTAGCCCTTTACCTTCTCTCCAGGAAAAATACTTCACCTTCAGAGATCATCCCAAACATGAATATTCAAACCCTTGCACAATAGGCTGTGACAGTGATGGAGGCATCAGTGATGGTCAGGCTGGTGTTACTTCCTATCACTGTCATACTTATATTAGTGTTGTTTTTATACTCTGGAAGCACTATTTTATGACTTTCATTTTGTCACCTTGAACTGAAACCTCATTTAAACATTTTTGCAGTGTATTGGATTTATAATGGGAAATCATTCAGAGATGAAGAATAAAGGTGTTGCATGCTAACTTTAGTTTATTTTCCTTCTTCCCTTTGTTGTTTTTGAATGTCAGTTAGCCATTATTTTGGTGACCTGAGACTGCACATGTCTAATTGTAGCACTCACATATTCAATTATGTTTCTCACTGGAGTTCATATACTTAAGTTTCATGGTTTGCACATGTGTTTACCAGGATCTTATGCATATAATTGTATCACTTGTGAACATTCTGACTGTAGTGTTCATCAGTTGTGTTCTGGTTGTAACCATATTTTGCACTCCTGACTACAATACTTGTAAATCTTTTTTTACTTTCAGTGCTAACCAGAGTTTGCACAATTTAGTTGTGGTGGTTTCATATACATGGCTATGTGCTGAAGAGCACACATTCTATTGCACAATGCAGGATATCAGTGATCAAGTCTGTTAAGATAGCCTTTAATGAATACAAGTGAACCAGGGATCAGATTCAGGATGTCTTATTTAAAAACAGGCACTTTTAGCTCTGATCCATTTAACAGAGCCCAGCTTTAAGTTTGAAGGGAAATCTACTAGTACAATGGAGAGAATGAATTTGAACAGGAGCTAATAATGGGTTGGGGAAGTTAGTAAGGATGATTTTAGATTTAGTTAGAGAAAACTGAAGCAGCATAGCAGTCCAAGAATGGAGAAGAAATGGCTGAAATTTAAAGGTAACACTGATATGATCTGATGGTTTAGATGTGGGAGATAATGAGTAGGAATCAGAAGAGTCAATGGGGTGCTTGAGTTTCTAGTGTGAACATTTTATCAATGCTAACTATTGATGGTAAAGAACATGAGAATATTAAGATGTGTTTGGAAGTGTTTTATTTAGACATATTAATACAAAAATACTGAAGAAAGTTTAGGGTACTTGTCTTGTAAGCAAGGGACCAGAATGTGAATCCTGCTTCTTGAATGTGATTAAGGAATCAACTGTGTGATCTCAGTGAACCATAATCAAGTGTGTGAAAACACCTCAACTAAAGTTTGGGAGAGCCACAACAAAATATTTGCAAGTACAGAAAACATGTAAGCTCATCTCATTACAACCACGATTAGAAAAGAAAAAGGCAAAGGGAAGAAAACATAGTATAAACTTATGTGATAGAGTGAGTATTGGCTATGTAACTGGGGAGATAATCTAAACTTTAAAGAAGGGAATTAGATTGGATTGCAGATGTGAATTTTATTTATTAATTATTGATTTTGATGCCATATCTGAGAGTGCTCAGAGGCTATATGTGGCTCAATGCTTGGAGGACTATAAATTGCCAGACTTTGAAGCTGTTCTCACTGCATAAGAAGCATGTTCTCCAGCTTGTTGATCTATCTCTCTGGTCCAGGGTAAATTTCAGGTTCATCAGAAGACAGTATTTAAATCCAAGAGGATGCTGAGATCACCTAGAGAGGAGACATTCTAAGTTGACAGATGAGGAGGGATCACTGATAACAATATTAAAAAATCAGTTAGAAAAAAACCCAGGAAGACAATTTTGAAGAAAATTCTAAAGAGTATGGAGAATGAAGGTTTCAGAAAAGAGATAGTGTACAATCGTTTCAGTGATTGAAAATGTTGCCCATTAAATTCTTTGAAGTTCTTGCTGAACTTGGTAAGATATGTTTCAGTAGACTGGTAGAAGGACAATTATTTTTTAGTATCTGAAACATTTGATCAGTAAACTATCCTATCATATTCTTAAACAGTTTGGATAAATTTGAAGCTAAATGTCATACCTATGTGGTTGGAAATAAAAAAATCTCAAATTAAATTTTTTGCATAATTTAATAACTGTATGGTTATTTGTTATTTGAATAATGACCAAAGTTTCAGTGAATGTGCTTTATTATTTACTTTGATGTTAAGATATCTGGAGTAAAATAGAAATGCAATTATAATTTTTACTAATTTTCACTTAGATATAAGTGAAGCAAACAATTATAATAAGTGCTTCACTTGAATACTGTGTTCAGGTTCTATAATAAATACTTTCTGTGGATTAGATAATTAATTATTGTTCACTATTTTCAGATGAATATCTGAATATTTAGTGAATTATGTAAGTTCTTAAATGATAGAGCTCAAGTATGAAGCCATAATTTTAACTCATCTATTGTACACCACTGCTAATTTTTAACAAATAAAAATAACTAGTTAAAAATACAACCAAGATTGGAAATGCAATATTTCTGGTAATTTGATAAATATTTTGAGCTTATTCATTTGAAACATGATTAATTGATTCAACATTTACACTCTGACTTGAGATAATAGCTAGGATAAGTTTGCAAAGTCACATGAGGATTAGGATTATAACCAGATGAGAAACTTCAAAAAAATTAAGTCATAGCCAGCTGTTTGATATTTAGAAACACACATATGATGTTAATATTGCAATTGTTACTTCTAGCTATTTATCTAGAAATATAATAAAATCTTGAATTAATTTGAAAATGCTGATTTTATGATATTTGGAACACACACAATACCAAAAATTTGATTTTTTCTAGAGAGTGTCTATTGACAATATTTAGGCATTTTTTAATGTGATAACTTCTATATTTGACTTGAGTTGACATCTGTATTTGATTTGAGTTGATGGCAAAGAAGAGATATAACAGTTTTAGATTTAGAATTTTCAGATTAGCTATGATAGTAATACAGTAACTGTCAAATTCATTGAGGAAATAATTATATTCTCTTGGGATTTATTTTCATGTTAGTTATTTCACTAAAAACTCATTACAATAGTACAGGTTCTTTATTATAGAAATATTAAGTATTGACTATTTTTTCAATAACTATAGAATATTTATAGAGTTATGGAAGATTATAGATTAATATTAAATATATTGCCTATCAATGAGAAGTGAGAAAGGAGAATCAAACTGGTGGTTTGTTGAATTAAATAATTAACGATGGGGCTGGATGGTGGAGGATGCCATCCAGCCCACATGGCTCTGCAACCTCCATGCAGCCGGCGAGTTCCAGGCCCAGGTGAAATTACTCACTCACACGCAGCCATCAGGAAGAATCATCTTTATTCATGCCCTAGCCACCACAGGTGTGTGGCCTATGTCAACCTTTCAAGCATTCAGCAATATTTTGCTAGCCCTGCATCTTATCTCCTGTTAGCCATCTTCCCTTTGGGCTCCATGCGGCCCAAAGATCCAAAAGCCAGGAAACCAAGCTGGGCCAAAAGAGAAACGGCAAAAGGGCCGAATCCCCTGGCTCAGAGGTTTATCTATCCTTTTCCAGACCCCTCCCAGAAATGGGAGGTCTTGCAGGTAGTTACACCTATTATCCGGTTCCCAAAACTCCTCCCAGATATGGGTGGGTCTTGGGGTACACCACATTTCCCCCTTTTTTAAATATTTTCATGCACCAACGTAATAAAGTGAAAATTAATATACCAGCCCTTTTCAAAAACATATTATTTGCAAAATATACTTTACACCTGTAACCTAAAATTCTATTAATGCTTTTTTACCAAGCACTATTTTGGAACTTTCATGTTCCTATACTTTTAAACTATATTGGGGGAACTTCATTGTTCCTATAACTTTTCTATACACAAGTACTGCAGCATACATGCATAACATACATTTTAAAAACAGGCTAAGTACATTAAAATACACAGTAAAACATTTTTGCAATTGAAAATATTAACTTTGAAAGACAACAAAACACATTTAAATCATAAAGAAAATGACTAAGACAAAGATGCAGGTGGTTAGAAATTAGATGTTAAAATGGGCTAATCTGTATTACCTCCCTTATATTTTTATTTTTTAACCACTAACTAATTAAAACTTATTCCATCACCAACTATGAGTAAAATATTACTACCCACTAATTTTCTACACCTAAAACCATAGTTTAGATTAATTTGTCCCACGCTGATCTCACCACGTGGCTTTTGTAAACTTTTAAAGTTCAGATGTTGGTTTGTCCCACGCTGATCTTACCACGTGGCTTTCTTCCGTAGTTCCAGGCTCCGCTGCCAGTTTGTGATCTGGAGCGAGGATTCCAGGTTTTTCGCTTTTCCGGGCAAAGCTGAGCCCAGCCAAGCCGATCCCAGCTGAGATTCCAGCCGAGCCGAGCCCAGCCGCTTGGAGCTTTTCGCAGCTTTTTTTTTTCTTTGGGCGCACTTTGCAAGCAAGTTTTCGGCCACTTTTCTGATGCTGGAGGGGCTTCACCGCTGCCTTATTTTTCCCTCCGGGCGCACTTTGGAAGCAGCTTATGGATGTTCAGAGTTTCAAGTGATTTAAACTAAAAGTTCAGTTCGAAATTTCCAAAGTCGAAATCCAAATTCAAGCCAAAGGTCATTTTTAGAAAATCAGTCCACTTTAAATACAGTCTTTTTTCTCCTCCGTTTCCAATTTAGACTTTTAATAAGTTTTTGAAGAGGCCAAGGTTTTTGGTTTTTGTAACAAAGTTTTAGTTCTGGGCCTTGGCCAGAGGTGGTGCAAGCTTTCACCTCTCTTGTTTTAATGGCCTTTGAACCCCCAGATGGGGTGTCGGCCATTTTTAAAAATGGTTGCACGTGGCGCAGGGTTTTGGGCTCAGTGCACCCGACAAGAGCCAAAATTAAACTGAAAAGCAGAAATGTTACCATTGTTGCTGGTTTCTTGGGTCCAGGATTCAGGTCAAAGTTCGGAGCGCCAGATGTTGAATTAAATAATTAACGATGGGGCTGGATGGTGGAGGATGCCATCCAGCCCACATGGCTCTGCAACCTCCATGCAGCCGGCGAGTTCCAGGCCCAGGTGAAATTACTCACTCACACGCAGCCATCAGGAAGAATCATCTTTATTCATGCCCTAGCCACCACAGGTGTGTGGCCTATGTCAACCTTTCAAGCATTCAGCAATATTTTGCTAGCCCTGCATCTTATCTCCTGTTAGCCATCTTCCCTTTGGGCTCCATGCGGCCCAAAGATCCAAAAGCCAGGAAACCAAGCCGGGCCAAAAGAGAAACGGCAAAAGGGCCGAATCCCCTGGCTCAGAGGTTTATCTATCCTTTTCCAGACCCCTCCCAGAAATGGGAGGTCTTGCAGGTAGTTACACCTATTATCCGGTTCCCAAAACTCCTCCCAGATATGGGTGGGTCTTGGGGTACACCACAGTGGTTACATAGGGAATATGGGATACTTTAGTGGTATAACTTATATGAAAGTCAACATTATTGTAAACATGTGATATATGCTTAAACTATAATAAACTAAAAGAATGGATTTTCTAAGAAGAAGGGATGGAAGCTAGGGGACGTAATGTGAGAGTTGGAATTAGAACATTATATACCTAAAACTCTATTATTAATAGCTTCATAAATTATAGTGTCTAAATAAATTTTTCTTTTTAAATTAATATATTTGTTTAAAAATCATGATTGCAAGCATGTCTGTAGTTGGATTTCATTTATTAAAAAAAAAGAACACCCCCCTGCACCAGTGCCACATTCCCAACTCCAATACCTTCCAATTCTCTCCTCCCCCACCTCTTGCCTGTCTTCAAAACAGGAATTCTATTTCTCTCACTCATTATCATTGTCATGATAGTTGTCAAAGTAGTTATATCTCTAACTGTATTCACTATTCTTTGCGATAAGCTTCATATCCTGGACCAGTCATTCCAGCCCTCATCTCTATTGTCTCTGGGTATTATTACAATAATGTTTTTTCTTTTTTTTTCTTTTTTTTTTCTCAAAGCTAATATTGTTTTTTTTAAGGTAATAAAATAATTATACATTTATTTTAGGTAATGCCAGAGGTTGAAACTCAAGCTCATATATTCTTTTTTTTTTTTTACACCACCCATCACCAGTGCAACATTCCCATCATCAATGTCCCAAGTCTCCCTCCTCCCCACCCGACCCCCGGCTGTACTCTAAACAGGTTCTCAATTTCCCTCATACATTCTCATTATTAGGACAGTTCAAAATGTAGTTATTTATCCAACTAAACTCATCACTCTTTGTGATGAGCTTCCTGAGGTGAGCTGGAACTTGTGTCTGAAAGTTATTATTGCAAGAATGTCTTTCATTTTTCTTAAAACCCATAAATGTGTGAGACCATTCTGCGTTTTTCTCTCTCTCTCTGACTTATTTCACTCAGCATAATAGATTCCGTGTACATCCATGTATAGGAAAATTTCATGACTTCATCTCTCCTGACAGCTGCATAATATTCCATTGTGTATATGTACCACAGTTTCTTTAGCCATTCGTCTGTTGAAGGGCATCTTGGTTGTTTCCAGAGTCTTGCTATGGTAACTAGAGCTGCAATGAATATAGGTGTAAGGAAGGGGTTTTTGTATTGTATTTTTGTGTTCCTAGGGTATATTCCTAGGAGTGGTATAGCTGGATCGTATGGGAGCTCGATTTCCAGTTTTTGGAGGAATCTCCATATCGCTTTCCATAAAGGTTGAACTAGATGGCATTCCCACCAGCAGTGGATAAGAGTTCCTTTCTCCCCACATCCCCGCCAACACTGTTTATTCTCATTCTTTGTGCTGTGTGCCATTCTCTGTGGTGTGAGGTGGTATCTCATCGTTGTTTTGATTTGCATCTCCCTGATGATTAGTGATGTGGAGCACTTTTTCATGTGTCTTTTGGCCATGTGTATTTCTTCTTTGTCAAAGTGTCTGTTCATTTCTTCTCCCCATTTTTTGATGGGGTTAGATGTTTTTTTCTTGTAAAGTTCTGTCAGTGCCTTGTATATTTTGGAGATTAGCCCCTTATCTGATGGGTATTGGGTGAATAGTTTCTCCCACTCAGTGGGTGGCTCTTGTATCTTGGGCACTATTTCCATTGAGGTGCAGAAGCTTCTCAGCTTAATATATTCCCATCTGTTAATTTCTGCTTTCACTTGCTTGGAGAGTGCAGTTTCTTCCTTGAAGATGACTTTAGCCTCAATGTCCTGGGGTGGTTTACCTACGTATTGTTCTATATATCTTATGGTTTTGGGGCTGATATCGAGGTCTTTAATCCATTTGGATTTTACCTTCGTACATGATGTTAGCTGGGGGTCTAAGTTCAATTTTTTGCAAGTGGCTACCCAGTTGTGCCAACACCACTTGTTGAAGAGGCTTTCTTTGTTCCATTTAGGATTTTTTGCTCCTTTATCAAAAATTAGGTGATTGTATGTCTGGGGAACATTCTCTGAGTATTCAAGCTTATTCCACTGATCTGAGGGCCTGTCCTTATTCCAATACCATGCTGTTTTGATAACTATTGCTTTGTAGTAAAGTTTAAAGTTGGGGAAAGTAATTCCTCCCATATTCTTTTTCCCAATGATTGCTTTAGCTATTCGAGGGTGAATAATGTTTTTTCTTTTTCTTAAAACCCATAGATGAGTGAGACTATTCTGTTTCTATTTCTCCTGCTATGACTTATTTCTCTCAGCATAATAGTTTCCATGTCAATCAATGTATAGAACAATTTTATGACTTCATTTTTTCTTGAAGGCTGGTTAGTTTCCATTGTGTATATGGTCCACAGTTTCTTTAGCCACTCATCTGTTGTAGGCATCTGGGTTGTTTCCAGATTCTGGCAATTGTGAATAGCACTGCAATGATTATAGGTGTACAGAAGGCATTTTCGTGTAGTGTTTTTGTGCTCCTAGGGTATATACCTAGGAACGATATGGCTGTATCATATGGGAGCTCAATTTCTAGTTTTATGAGGAATATTCTTATTGTTTTTCATAAAGGCTGAACTAGAGCGCATTCCACCCGACAGTTAATGAGTTTATTTCCCCCCAGATCTTTGCCAATACTGATTGTTCTTGTTCTTTGTGATGTGTGCCAGTCTCTGGGATGTGAGATGGTACCTCATTGTTGTTTGATTTGCATCTCTCTATTAATTAGTAATGTGGAGCATTTTTTCATATATCTTTGGCCATTTGTATTCTTTGACAAAGTGTCTCTTCATTTCTTCTTCCCATTTTTTGATGGGGTAGATTTTTTCTTATTAAGTTATTAATAAGTTCTGTCAGTACCTTGTATATCTTAGATATTGGCCTCTTATCTGATGAGTATTGAGTGAATAGTTTTACCCATTCTGTGGGTGCCTTTGTATCCTAGTCACTATTTCCTTTGAAGAAGCTTCTCAGCTTAATATTTATTTCTGCTTCCAGTTGTTTGGAGAGCAATATTTCCTCCTTAAAAATGCCTTTGGTCTTAATATCATAGAATGTTTACCTATATGATCTTCTATATACCTTATGGTTCTGGGTCTGATATAAAGGTTTTTAATCCATTTGGATTTGACCTTTGTGCACAGGGTTATACGGAGGTCTGAATTTGCTTTTTTGCATGTAGCTGACCAGTTGTCACAGCACCAGTTGTGGAAGATGATTTCCTTGCTCCACTTTTTATTTCTAGACCATTTAGATCAAAGATTAATTGACTGTATGTCCGGAGGACATTCTCCAAATACTCAACTTTATTCCATTGATCCTAGGGTCTGTCTTTATTCCAATACCATGTGGTTTCAATGTGTATTGCTTTGTAGTACATTTTAAACTTGGGGAAAGTGATGTCTCATATCCTCTTTTTTTTTTTTTTTCTTTACGATTGCTTTAGCTATTTGTGGGTCTTTATTGTTCCAAATGAATTTCAGGAGTGTTTGATTCACTTCTTAGAAGATTGTCATGTATCTCTAGAGTAATTGCATTAAATCTGTACAATGCTTTCGGGAGTATTGCCATTTAATTATAACAATCCTCCCAATTCATGAAGAGAGTATGTATCTCCAATTCTTTGTGTCCTTTATTTCTTGAAGCAGTGTTTTGTAGTTTTATTTGTATAAGTCCTTCACCTCTTAGTTAAGTTGACTCCAAGGTATTGAGTTTGTGTGTCACTAATGTGAATGGGATTTTTTAAATGTCTATTTATTCTCAATCATTATTGGTGTATAAGGAGGCCATTGCTATTTTTATGTTTATTTTGTAGCCTGCCATTTTGCTATATGAATCTATTGTGTTTAGGAGATTTCAGGTAGTCTTTAGGGTTTTCTAAATATAGTAACATGTCATTTCCCATCTTGATGAGAGGTGTTTTTTTTAATCAAGAATTGGTGTTGTTATTATATTTTTGTGTTCCTAGGATATATCCCTAGGAGTGGTATAGCTGGATTATATGGGAGCTCAACTTCCAGCTTTTGGAGAACACAAAAATACAATATAAAAAACCCTTCCTCACACCTATATTTATTGCAGCATTGTTTACAATAGGCAGACTCTGGAAACAGCCTAGATGCCCCTCAATAGATGAATGGCTAAAGAAACTGTGGTATATATATATATATATATATATATATATATATATATATATATATATATATATATATATATATATATATATATACAATGGAATATTATGTAGCCATCAGAATAGATGAAGTCTCTGTGGTGAGCTATATGTCGAGAGCTGGACCCTCCAGTTCTCTGTTTTGTCTCTGAGAATCATTACACAAATGCGTTTCATTTTTCTCAAAACCCATAGATGAGTGAGAACATTCTGTGTTTATCTCTCTCCCTCTGACTTATTTCACTCAGCATAATAGATTCCATATAAATCCATGTATAGGAAAATTTCATGACTTCAGATTTACTACTGCACTGATAGTACTATAAAATATAGATCTGAAACAAATTTGGTTATTTGGGAGTTTGATATGGTTATGTTAAGAAGCTGAATCTCTTCTGGCAAAAGATGTAGGATATAGCATTGGGCTGCTTAGTTTGTGTAGAAAAGAAAATTTGTCCCCACCCTTTCTGAAAGTCCCTCAGAAATATCAGCCCAAAGGGGATACTTGGTATTATCAATGGCCATTATTTTCGTTCGAGCTTGTTGCAGGAGCTAGACTGTTTTTCTGCCCAGAACATGGTGAGTAAGGTGGGTAAGATGGTAGGTTTTCCAGTTGTAGGGTAGACATAGAGGGGACCCTGCCCTTTGAAAGCAAAGTCCAAGAGTTTTTAGCTCTGCAGATCTGAGAGTATTTAGCTGCTCATATTATTTGTTTTCAGTCTCAAAGTTTGTCTATTTTTGACAGAGGATGTAGACTGTGGTGTTAGGCTGCTGTAGTTCATTCAGAAAGGGAAATTTGCCCCACCTTTCTGAGAATCTCACAGAAGTATCAGCCTGGAATGGTCAATTATCAACTTGGGAATTATCAGTAATTATTCTCTATTTTAATAAATTCTGTTTTTATACATGTGTTGAAATATTATTCAGCCTTAAAAATGACATTCTGACATACAGATGAATTTTAAGATAAGAAGAGTAAATATTGTATTTCAAGAGAAGAGTTACATATGGATTGTAGTGATGAAGAAAAATACTACTGAACTAGATACTTAAAATGGCTAGTATGATATATTTTATGTTATGTATTCATCAAAATATTTTCAATGTGTAAATGTGTAAATAAATGCTGTGTCTTAAAAATCATTGAGAAAAGATTTATGACACAAGGTTATTCATATTTTCCAATTGTCATAGACATATTAGTATGTAATTATACATATAACCATATCTAATCTATTTACAATTATACAATAGTAAAATGCATTGTTTCTCATTGTCAAATGATGAAAAGAACTACACACAACAAACTCAATTAGATTTTCTTTTTTTTTACAGATCTGTGTTAATTTGTTCATATGGTTTGGAGGCACAATGAGGCTCATTGGTCCTTGGAAACTTTGGCTTTGGGTAGCATTTCTACCATTTCCTGCTTCTACTTCTGTGACTATCAGAGATAAACCAGGTATTGAAATCACATATTTATCCAACTGTCAAATATTATTTATAGTCTTTAAAATATATTTAATATTAATTAAAAAATCTTGTTATGAGTGAAGAGACCATAAATTAAATCTAGGTAACAGAAAATAAATAATAATTGTTTTGCCCTATTGACTTTCACATATAAATTACCTTATTGTTTCATGTTTGTTATATTAGTACAAATGATCATTTCTATGTATATACATATTTTTGTATACAACAGTGTATTTTCTCCTTTTTTACTTTAGTTATGTGATTCATATTATTTAAATTATAAGTATAGAGACCCATCACTAATTAGGACTTAGCAGGAAAGATAATTGATCTTAATAAAAAGGGAAAAAATTAGGAAATATAGAAAGAAATGATGTTTAATTATATGTAAATATATTGCCTCAGTTGAGGCAATTGAGGCACACAAAAGTTTAAAAGTGAAAGCACATGTAAAAACAAAATAGATGTTATTTATTAAATATTTAATATTAAATGTTTATAATTAAATATTTAAACTCAATCTTCTCATAAATATTTTTAAAGCACGTGAAGACAATTTGGGAAATTTATAACCTCCTCTGATTAAAATATCAAACCATGGCTTATTTGGAAGCCTTTCCTTGAATATTAATTGCACAAAACTGACCTAGATGTACTTCATACTATGCAGTTGACAGAGACATGTTGAAGACTGAATTTTATTATGCTATGCTTTAGATATATCTTTAATATTTTTTTTGCAGATTGGGCATAAGAACACTATAATTTAGAGTTTGAAACATAAACACTTAAAAATCTTTTATAAAGATATAATAAGCTTTATGTGTTAGGAAATATTTATTTTGACTAGTTATTTTTCAGGAGGTATATTTTTTTTTAATTTTTTTTTTTTTTTTGGTTTTTGGGCCACACCCGTTTGATGCTCAGGGGTTACTCCTGGCTAAGTGCTCAGAAATTGCCCCTGGCTTGGGGGGACCATATGGTACGCCGGGGGATCGAACCGCGGTCCGTTCCTTGGCTAGCACTTACAAGGCAGACACCTTATCTCTAGCGCCACCTTCCCGGCCCCAAGGAGGTATATTTTTTAAAATAATTTTCCATAAAAGCTTGACTATAAACCATTGTATGTGACATCATATGGTATCATAATTTGGGGGGATATATTTCTTTACTAAGAAAAAATATCAACAGAAGTGATCATGAAAAAGTACATAAATCAGGTGACTATTCTTCTATTTCTCTTTTAAGAAACAGTGGGTAATGTCATTTGCAACTTAATCAAGAGATATGACATTCTTTGTTTAAATAAATAATAAAAATGTATGATGCAGTTTTTAGAAGAATAGTAGTGTATTTATTATAGGTATTTTTGAGGATAACAAAGGAGAACTTACATAATTTTTTTTCTAGTTTTAGTATGAAAAAGAATCACCTGAATCATTGATTGAGTGTCCCACTTAAATAATCTCATTTCAAAATTGTACTAGTGTGGAATTAAGTACTTTAAATCTTTAGGTTTGGAGAGAAAGTACACAGGTTAAGGGTCTTATCTGCAGCACACCTCTGAGTTGCCCAAATCTCTGGCACTATATGAGCACTGTTAGTAGTAGCAATTGAGTACAAAGCCAGAAAGTGACTTTTGATTATGGACAGATATGAAACCCTCCTTCAATTTTTTTATTTAACAAGCTTCCTGAAAAAAATCTAATGTAATGTATCTTAGGAAAACACGAGAAATATCTCCATTTCAGCAAACTATCATTTAAAATAAAATCTCTATTCTTTCTCTCTTTAGCTGTTTTTTTACTTTAGAAAATAATTTTTATTTTTAAAATTTTGGTGTAGCGTACAAATGTTTGAGAGGGACACCCTCCATAAGTAATTTTCCCCTGTATAGATCATCTCTCAACTTTTTAATCTTGCTGCTCACAGTATCAAGTTTATTTTATATTTTGTTATTTTATTTTTTTGCCATTAGTAATTTTTTGTTGTAAGAATATTTGACAAAAGGCCTACTACCATCAAGAAAATTTTGCGTATATAATAAAGTAATGCTAATTCTGGGAACAACATTGTACAGCCTCTCTCTGGAAATTGTTACCTTGTATCTCTGATCCATCCATGTATTAGGCTGCCCACCCGTTTCCATTTTCTGCCTTTTTAGTTTTAGTGTCTCAATTCTGTAGCCAAGTTATAGTGTATGTAGGACTTCTGAGAAGTGTATCCAATTCCTTTTTCATATTTAACTTTCTGAAAGATTTTTCTACGAGTCTAAATCCAAAACTAATTTGAATTTAGGCAAGATTCACATAAATGAAACACTAGCTTCATTCGTCAAATTGTTTTTAATCTTATCATTTGGCAAAAGTGCTCATGTAGCAGCACTTATTGAAAATTTGTAGAAATTGCTTAACTTCAATTATCATTTGCATTAATTGTAAATATCAGCGCAGGAGTGTCATAGATTATTAAAGAATATGACACACTGGACATGGCCTGACAGGGTTCTTCTTGTGTCTTGTGTATCTGATTCACAGCACGTCGTTCCCGTTTTAGTTTTCTCATGGGCAGACCTGTGCGTGTGGTCACTAACCATTTACCGGAGGGAAGTGACTACATCTAAAAATAAAATATAACAAATCTGAGTATGAGGCTAGGGTTTCAATACTGGAATCTGTGAGTTGTCAACAGTCTCCTGTTAAACCTAAATATATGAAGAATAGATTGAAACTTTAATTTCATTATATTAGCTCCGTGATGTTTTACAATTATTTGGAGTTGTGTCCTAGTTGAGACAGAATTGATAAACAGTAGAAATTTAGTAGGTTGGTTTGTAAAATAGTGAAGCTATGAAGAATTGAATTATTTCATACTTTTCAGTTTTACTATTGTATTGGTATTATGAAACATTATTACATAGTTCATATGATTATCAACTAATGTTGAGTGTTGCAGGTTCAACTTAAATGGTCAGAAGTGAGTGACAATTGTAAAGCTTGTATGTTATATTTATAATCTTGAAACTTACTTTAATCAATTACTTTCATTACTTAAAATTTTCCTCTGTGATTGAAATTTAGCACATTTTAGAGGTTCTTTTCTTCTACTTGTCTTAATTTGCTCTAGGCATTAGTACTGATTATCAATAGATATAAAATATAGGTTAAGTATAAACAATAGAAAATATAGACTAAAGATACATTGAATGATATTTAAATAACAGTTTTCCTCTTATTTACAGTGTTGTCATATACTGCACTAATAAACTCAAATTAGATAGTATGTTATATCTACTAATTTAAATAATTACTCATGTTCAATCTGATTAGTGAGTCCTACTAACACATGCTTCTAAATTCTTATTTATTTTGTGGTGGCTGTGGTGATGTCATCCATGACCAAGTAGGATTTATCCCAGAGATGCAAAGATGGTTTAACACACACAAGTCAATCAATAGAATACACCATATCAACAAAAGAAAAAATAAAAACTAAGGATCGTATCAATAGATGCAGAGAAAACATTTGATAAGGTCCAACAATAATTTGTGATAAAAACCCTCAACAAGATAGAAAAGGAAGGAACTTTTCTCAGTAATACACTGCTAGTGTAACCAGTCCCCTTTGTATGTAACTTGTTGTAGATTTGTTGCTCAACATAGTATGGGGAATTCTTACATAGAAAACAGGCAAAGAAAAAAAGATATCAATGGCTTTCAGGTAGGTAAGGAAGAAGTCAAGCTCTCACTGATTCAGATGACATACTATATTTACAAAAATGTAAAGACTCTTGCAAAAAGTTTCTAGAAACAATAGATTTAAATAGGTTCAAATCTCGGCATTCCATATGGTCTACCATGCCTGCTAGGAGCAATTTCTGACCAGAGAGCCAGGAATAACCCCTAAGCGTTGCCAGGTGTGGCCCAAAAACCAAAAACCAAAATAAATAAATAAATAAAAAATAAAAAAATAAAATAGAAACTTTATAAAAACAATCCTATTTGTAATTGTGTCTAGAAAATCAAGTACACTGGGACTACATTAAACTGAGAAGCTTCTTCACTTCAACGGTAACAGTGACTAGGACTGAAAGGCTACCCATGGAATGAAAGAAACTATACATCCAATACTTATATGATAAAGATTTAATATATAAGTTAAATAGAATACTGGTAGAACTTACGAAAAAAAATTTAACCCCATCCAAAAACGAGAAGTAATGAACAGACATTTCCTCAAATAAGAAACAAAGATGGATATAAACCATGAAAAAAAGTTCCACATCACAAATCATCAGGGAGATGAAAATCAAATAAACCAATTGTCCCATCCCACAGAGAATGGATCACACATCACACAAAACAAGAACAACTAGTGCTGGCAATGATGAGGGAAGAAAGGACTCTTATTTATTGCTAGTAGACTGCTGTCTGTTCATCTTTTCTGGAAAACAAAATAGATATCACTCAAAAAACTGAAAATTGAGTTTCTTATGACCCAGAAATGCCACTCCAAGGGATGTATTCTAGAAACACAAAAACACAATATAAAAATGTCTTCTGCATTTCTATATTTATAGCAGCACTACTTACATACCAACCCAGATGCCCAGCAATCGATGAGTGGCTAAATACACTATTGTACATCTACTCAATGGAATACTATGCAGCCATTAGGAAAAAAATGAAGTCATCAAATTTGTTTATATATGGATGGAATTGGAGATTAATATTCTGAGTAAAATGAGTCATTGGGAAGGGATACATATAGAATAATCTCACTTATCTGTGGGCTATAAGGAAAATAAAAGGCACTGTGAGGATGATATCCAGAGACAATAGAGATGAGGTTTAGGAAAACCAGTCCAGGGTAGGAAGTTTACCACCAAGTGCCAAGAGTGCATTTAGAGTAGAGATGTGTCTACAATGAAAGTGATAGTTGTAACTGATTAATCTGGACAAGAACTGGGTATTGAATGGGGATAAAGTGATATGCATGACACATCTTTATTAACAAATAAGTAAAACAGTTTGAGAGAGAGAGAGAGAGAGAGAGAGAGAGAGAGAGAGAGAGAGAGAGAGAGAGAGAGAGAGAGAGAGAGAGAGAGAGAAACGTGCCTATCCCTGAGACAGGCAGGAAGTGTGGTGGGAGGAAGAAAGGGTGCAAGGGAAACTGAGGACATTGGTAGCAGGAAATGTACAATAGTGTGGGTGTTGTATATTGTATGACTATAACTCAATCACTAGCAAATCTATCTGTTAAAAATAAACTTTATGGGGCCGGAGAGATAGCACAGCGGTAGGGCGTTTGGCTTGCAAGCAGCCAACCCAGGACAACATTGGTTCGAACCCTGGCATCCAGTGTGGTCCCCCGTGCTTGCCAGGAGCGATTTCTGAGCACAGAACCAGAAGTTGTGTGGCCCAAAAACAAACAAACAACAACAAAAAACTTTACTATGCACAACCTTATAACCACAGTGTTTCTTTATTTATTTATTTTGGTTTTTAGCCACACACGGTGACGCTCAGGGTTTACTCCTGGCTATTCTCTCAGAAATTGCTTCTGGCTTGGGGAACCATATGGAATTCCAGGGGATTGAACCTTGGTCCTTCCTAGGTCAGCCGCGTGCAAGGCTAATACCCTACTGCTGCACCACTGCTCTGGCCCCACCACAGTGTTTAAATAAAGAAAAAGAAAAGAAGGTTTTCAATCATTGTGATTTTATAGTCAATTTTAGCCTTTAAAAATGAAATATCCCATTAAAGCTTTTCTCTTGATCCATTTATGAAAGAAAAGTAAAATAGTTCCCTTTCTGTGGTGAAGTATTTCTATTTTAGAGACAGATGTTACATGCTAAGTTTTATCACTAAAGATAAAAATAAGTGTTATCTTTAAAGTATGGTGGAAAAGCATAATGGTAAATAGAACTTCTACAAAACTAAATGTATTCTGACTGATCTTATTGGTAACAATAATTTTATAATATTTATATACAATTTTCATGGTATGAAGAAATATGAAGTATAGGGAGGAAAACGTACAAGAGAAGAAAAATTGTGCAATTTTTCAAGAAGTAGAACTTGCCCTCTTCTCCTTCATCTAATTTTCTGTGTAAACTTATTCATCCCATGGCTCTATATAGGGCATATATGTCAGTCACATCAGCTTATTTCTCAATCTTTTTTAACTTCCCTTTGTTAGTTATACATGCAGTTCAAACTCCTTATTTAATAACTTTACTATGTGAATTTCTTAATGGCCTCATGAATTTAATGTTTCTAACCTTTCCTCTCTTTCACAAAAGATTAATTTACTCCTTGCCAAATCTAATTTTCTTCCTCTAGTCGAATACATTTTAGTAAACTAAACTTTACCCAGCAAAGTAACCCAAGTCTCCCTCCTTTCCTACATGTAATTTATGGTCATATCCTGTTGACTCTTGTACCTCAACTCTTCTATTACCCCAATTCCACCATTAACTTCTTTATTAAAACTTCTATCATATGTGATCTCAATGGGATGAACATATGAATATGTTTCTAGAAAACAAATTGGACTTTAGTCAACTTAAAGTTTTGATAAATAATATTTTAAATATAAGTATGTTCCAAATATTGCACAGGATATACTGAAAATATTTTTGTAATTTATGTGATGTTAAAATTTAATTTAGAAACCTCTTTTCTTTTTAGCTACATTTGTCATTTATTGTGATGTGAAGACAGGAGCAGTGGGTTTACTGTTCGGAGGGGTCAGGGAAGACATGAGGGTAACTTTCAAGCAGAAAGGAAGAATGTGAGAGATTGCTATGTTGTAACAGCCACAAGGCAGTACACAGCACCGGAGGGAAGAAAAGACATGCTTAAAATACTTGAGAAAATAACAAGAAAAGTCCAGAGACCATATTTAGCTAAGTGAGAAGGATCATATCTAGATGGGGTCCAAATGCGATTGAGAAAAGGTTCAGTGCATTTCTCATTGCCAAAATCTCTTCTAAACCTACATGATCAAAAGGTGGAACCTGGACTCTAGAAAATACACTAAATACCTAGTGTATGTGAACTCTTAGTACATAGTCAATGTGTCCTCAGGGACTATTATCAGAGAGAATGTAAATAGGTAGGCCACAATTTTATCTTTTATTAACACACCTTTAAAAACAGTGCAACAAGACTTGTTTCATAGTTAACTGAATGTTGTAATATAGTATTGATATTACATTATTTAAGAATAAAGGTATGGAACGTGTATTCTTATCAAATTTAAATTTAAATTCTCATGCATTTTCCCTGATAATAGTAAGTAGTATGTAAATAAATAACATTAAGAATGCTTAATAAACTCTAAAGAGATAGTTGAATATTTATATTTATTTTTATAATGAAGCATTTTTATTAATTTTTATAAATCTATAAGGATTGACTCACTTCTGACTTTTTCTAAAGTCAGATGCAGAGGCTTTTATGGCCACAAAGCCTTGTGTGAACATCAAACATATACACAAATCTTTGTATTATATTTTTTGAAAAAATAAAAAATTAACAGCATATTTTAAATGGTTTGGGTTTCCTAGCTAAAAAAAGAAGTATGGAAATTCAATATTTTTTCACTGAATAGCAAGGAAAAATAGTGAAAAAGAGAGACCTTAATATGACTTGAGTGTTTATAATAAAACAAGGATCTTTAGATAAGTGGGTTTAAAAACAGTAGCAAAATAATAGAAAAAATGTATTTCAGAAGACATCTGTTCTCAACACTATACAATGCCTAGCAATACAATAGGCCAAGCTATTGAGTAAGAACATAGTGGAGGAGTTCAGAGGTGAGGCTGGAGAACTGAAGAGCTAATTTGCATGCAGGAGGTCCTCTTTCCCTCTGGTTCCCCTGAGCCTTGTCAGCAGTGACTCTCCAAGCACCAGGCTGGGATTATTCCCTAAATATCACTGGATGTGGCTCAAAAATCAAACATGATTTAGAGATTATTTGAACTCATCATTATTTTTCACTACATGTTTCAATTAAGTGAAAAAGAAAACATGTATCAACCAAAGATTGAGAATACTTTCTTAGTATTCCTGTTTTGTTTACATATTATGTCAATATAGAGATTTAAAAAATAAATTGAACAATAGCAAATATGGTTTTGTTTTGTTTTAGCTTTTTATTAAGTTACTTTGTAATTTGAGAGCTACCCTTGCATGTTTGGTTCTCTAATGCCTCTCTTACCCTTTTTGCCCCAAGGTAAGCTTTCTACTAAAGACCAGTTCTCAATAAACATCAGAAAGTTTAAAATGACTCTTCTGCAATGATTCTCCTCTGTCTCTGGCAGAAATTTGGGTATTTAGATCTTATTTTTACGGTGCTCATGTGTTTTCACAAAAAAAAGTTTTACTATACATTCATATTAAAAATGCAAATGTCGGGGCCAGCGAGATAGCATGGAGGGAAGGTGTTTGCCTTGCATGCAGGACAGTGGTTCAAATCCCGGCACCCCATATAGGAGTGATTTCTGAGCATGAAGCCAGGAGTAACCCCTGCGCGCTGCCGGGTGTCATCCCAAACAAAAAACAAGACAAACAAGGCAAACCTAAAATAATCAAAAAAGGGGCCGAGAGAGGATTGCATGAAGGTAGTTGTTTCCCGTGAGTGCAGAGGTCGGATTGTTCGAAATCGCCAGCATCCATATGGTCCCCCCGAGTCTGCCAGGAGACGATTTCTGAGCGTGGAGCCAGGAATGAACCCTGAGCGATGCCTGGTGGTGACCAAAAACTAAAAACAAAATACGCAAATTCAGTGTCATAAAAAGTGGGTAAATCCAGATCTTGTGATGCTTACATCCACTTGTGCTGTTTTAGGCAGTGAGTGCCAAAGACTCATGTATACAGATTATTGGATCTTAAATCTTACCTTCAAAATAATTAGCAACATTTCATTTCTACTTTTAACTTTTCACTGGAAAGTTCATATTCCGATGACATGACTTACTTCATTTGGTTTCATTATCAAAGATGTTAATGGAAAACTACTTTTATAAATATTCCTGGAAATATTGGATTCCATTCATGTCAAAGTGGCAGGTTTATTACTTTGACATCATCATATATTCATTAAATCCTTGGTAGAATTTAAGTAAGATATGTAAGGTTTCCAACTTGGCAGCAGGCCAAGGGATTTGTTTTGCTAATCACCTATTAGGACTTCTCTTTAAGTTGTGAAAATCAAATTTCAAAGCTTAAAATTATCCTAAAAATTGAATGTATTTTACCTGAAGCTATTTTCTACAGATGTATGGTTTTCCTCATTTTGCTGAGATATTTCACACCCTAAAGTTTCATATCTTTAGATAACAGTGCAATTAGTTTTTATATCTGTATTTAAATATCTGTGTTGCTACTTATTCAATAAAAAATATGTAACATTTCCAGAACCATAGGTGTTTTTCATACATTCCCCGTTGAAACCTCACCAAGCTAACCAGTACAATTTTGCCAGTTTATTATTAGTAACTGCAAACTTAAACTTCATCCAGACAATTGGATGTTTTTCATTTTTATATCTTCATTTATGTCACTATATTCATTTTATGTCATTCAATTTTTACTGCTTTATAATTTTTGTCATATACTTTCTGTGGCAACATTCACAGTATTTTTTAAATTTATGGTATCCATGTACAGAAATTCCTCCATCTTTCCAAAGTGCTTACAACCCTTCCTACTACCACAGCAAATATTCAAAATATTCTGAAAGGACTATTTTACTTCTTTTTTTTTTTTGTACTTAGTTCTCTTGAGCCATTGGATTTTCTGAGTTCTAGAGTTCATATGTCTAAAATTGGATGTTCCTAATTGCTTTTCTCATAAGCTATGTTCTCCATTTTCTATATGTCATGGGCACTTGATTTTGTCAGTTCTTTAATTTTAGCCCATACATGATATTCCATAGTGATTTTACTTTGCCTTACATTTCAAAATATGAGCTTCAATATTTTACTAGATTTTGTACACTTTTGGTAACTCTCGATATAAAATATTATTAAATATTTGTATTGCATATGTATTCCCTCAATCTATGACTGCTCTACTTAGCCATATGTGATCCTCAAATGACTTATCAAGTCAGTAATATTCTTATACTTATTTTTGTCATTCAACTTATTCTATAGAGAGTTAGCACTATGGATTAAGTTATTTACATTTTATATTTATTTTAATTTTATTATGTGATTCAAATTTATTTGAAAACAAATGAAAAATGTATTACAAATTCTCAATATACATATATTTTTTTAAATAGACAAACAGTGTCCACTACTGAGGACAGAAGGACATCACCTGATACAAGACAATAAAAAGAAACCTGAATTTTCAGGTAAGCATTTTAATTCTTTCAAGACAACACTTTTTTAGAAATTATTAATTAATTAATTAATTAGATTTTAGTTTTGTTTTGTTTGATGAGGCACTTCCACCGGTTCTCAGGGCTTACTATTGGTTCTGTACTCAAGAATCACTCCTGGTACCTCTGGGACCATGTGGGATGTCAGTGATCAAACTCAGTGCTGATGGTGCTTAAAGCAAGTAACTTATTTATTATATTATTACTTCAGCCCCTATAATTCTGTACTTTTAAGGGAGAAAAAATGAATCAAAATTTATTTGATTTGATTTGAACTAAATAAGTTCATATAAAAATAAAAAAGAAAATATTCTTTTTTGGGGGGCACACCCGTTTGATGCTCAGGGATTACTCCTGGCTAAGTGCTCAGAAATTGCCCCTGGCTTGGGGGGACCATATGGGACACCAGAAGATAGAACCACCTTGCACTTGCAAGGCAGACACATTACCTCTAGCGCCACCTCTCCGGCCCTAAAGAAAATACTCTATTTGAAAATCAATGCATCTGATAGAGTCTACTCAGTTTAATGAAGACTGTTAATTTAAATCATTTGCCACATTTTACAGGTTTTGATCTAGGAGAGAGCTTCACTCTGAGACATGCATTTTGTGAAGGTGATAAAACCTGTTTCAGGTTGGAAATGCACTTGATTAGAGATACAATGTGAGTAAAATAACAATATATTAATTCATTTTTTTGATATTATTGCACAGTTTCTAAGTTGGAGGGCATTGTAGTGGGACTGTTTGCACTGGTGAAGGGGGGGAGAGATCTTTTATAATTGAAACCCAACTACAAACGATGTTTGTAATCATGGTGCTTAAATAAAGATAATTTAAAAAATAAAGATACCTTGAATTAAAAGGAGTTAAAATTAAATCTCAGCCAGTCTGATCATAATATCCCAAGAAAAAATTCTGTGGTAAATATGTTTAAAGTTTACATAATCAACATAAATTTTTAAAATGTAAGTTTTTACACATTGTAAGACAATGTACACTTAGAGATGAAAGATGGATCAATTTGCTTCTCTATTATTATATGCTCGCATGATAAATTGATTGAAATTTACAATAGTTTTTCTTTATATTTTTGAGTGCTGAGTACATAGTAAAGAAAAATGGCTTTGAAGTTTCACTTTTGGGTTTGATACTGAATTCATTTCTTAATTATTTTATGCCTATAAACATGGAATTAAAAGTAAAAAAATAGTTTTTCACTTAGAATCTAGAAATCAATTGGTCTGCAATTAATGCATGGCAAAATTATTTTCCCATGTGGTTGGCTATATGCTGAGGACAGATGGTTAGTATGTTGAAAGCTGAGTCACCAGGAAGGTAATCATAGCATATCTGGTCATAATACTCCTTTTGTGTCTATAATGGGCATTCCTGGTATCAAAAACTTTGACCTCCTCCAGCAAACTCCTCTCCATCCCCATGTTACACACTGTCAGCAACACTATGCACAGCAAGGATTGAACACTACTGGGTGAGGCTCATATTTTTTTTAACTAAATCACCCTGAGATACAGCTAAAAATTGTTGACAGTTGAGTTTCAGTCATTACAATGTTCTAAAACCTATCTTCACCATTATTTTTTTCGCCTATCAATTTGGTCACAGTTTCCCTCCTGTTTCCTTGCCAATTTCCAGCCTGCCTCTATGATAGATACCCTTTTTCTCCCCACATCCCGCTGTTTTGCAGTACTGTTTTGCAATAACTGTTGCTTAAGGATATCTCTAAGATTACATATCTAAGATTAAGAGGGATATCTCTAAGATTACCTTTTAGCACCCAGTTCTTTTCCAGAGTGATAGTATTTTCACTAGTTGCATAGTGGCCCCTTTTATGTCCTAGACTGCACTCATTCCATTATTTCTAGTGTCTCTAAATATTGTTTTTCATACTATTATTTAATCTTGCAAATGAGATACTATATTCTAGCCTGTCCCCTCTCTCTGTGACTACTTTTAAAGGCTCATAATATTTTTAGATTATTACTACTTCCAGAAAAAAATCTCATTTCAGTGTGTGTGTAAAGTAATTCTTAAAAATAAGAATTTTGCTTGACATTCTATTCAGATATTTGTGTAAAAACATATTTTTCTCCTTCAGATGGGTAATGTTATATTTAACAAACCTTATGAGTGATTAAAAATCTTCAAGTTTGAATCGTCCAAAGGGAAACAATTAAGCATCTCCTTGCCTATCCTCAGATGCTCCTTATAAACTAGATTTGTAACTCACTTTTCCCTGGATAACCATTCCTTTTAAACCTTCTACTTTGATATATTTTGGATATTTTTAGTTTAATGATATGTTTCCTTAAAAGTAAACTGCTCATTAATTTGGCAAGAAAGAAAACTGTAAAAGAAGAGAGTAATTTGATATTTGTAGATGTAATGGATGATTGTCAGGAAGGTCACTACAGCAGATAAAACTATTGTGGGCAACATTGAAGTTCTCCTCTTTGAGGCATTAAATATTCAGGGCACCACAGTTCCTTCCATATTGGAAAATTTATATTTAGTAAAGAAAAATCAGTATTTATCTCATATGAGCATGACTTAGATGCTTCTTAAATAATGGTAATTAACTTTAATGAATTTCAGAAATATAATCAATTATCTTTTGAAAACAAATTTCAAAAATTAAAATCCAGTTTTTTCTTATATCTTCTTCCTAATACCAAATCTATGCCATTCTGGTTTAGTGACAAAATTAAAAGGAACACCTTTAAAAATTTACCTAACTTGTATATAAGATGACTTAGCTAAAGTTTAAGAAGTTACTTTGGAAGACTACTGCCATAGTGAGACAATAAGTACTGGGCATAATATAAAATTTGTTTTCAAATATTTTTTCTAAATCACTGCCAAATCTGTATGCATCCAATGTAAGTGAATTCTCTGGCTCTGCAGAGCAGAAAACTTGTACCCACTACAGGAAACTGGAAGGTATCTGGTTAAGCTGACTTGTGTCAGTGGAGTGTCAAGTGGCTTGGCTCATCTCCACTTACATTTCATTCATTGTGCCAAGTATGCTAGGATGCTTCTTTCGCATGATGCCATTTTGATTTTTCAATGAGACTGGAGTAAAGTTGCAGCTATTTATATATTTGTAAATAAGCTGCCTTGCAAAATCAGCATGGGAAAAAGCAGATGCTATTTTATATGGAAAATAAAACCAATATCTAGTTTGAGCTTGTTTTTATTGGTTTGTTGTCTTCCAAGTGAGATTCATGAGAAAGAAATCTAATGAAATTTTTGGTAGAATGGCAATTTCTTTCCCCCAAAGTTTGCTCTGGCATGGGCCCTCCAAGATATGTTTTTTTTACACTTAAAGATGGCATGGATTTAGGGAACATAAGTGGTTCTTTATATGTTTAATTAATTTTAAATTTATGTCTATTTCTTCACTATCCTTTGGGATGAAGAATAGTAAAAATATTTTGGACTTTGAGAAACAATAATTTATATATTTTTTTCCTTTGGTTTTTGGGTCACACCCAGCAGTGCTCAGGGGTTACTCCTGGCTCTACGCTCAGAAATCGCTCCTGGCAAGCTTAGGGGACCATATGGGATGCCAGGATTTAAACCACTGTCCTTCAGCATGCAAGGCAAACACTCTGCCTCGATGCTATCTCTCCAGTCCCAATTTATCAATTTTTATATGGTGAGATTTTGACATAGGTTCTTAAGGCAATATCTTATCAGTAGAAAATAAAGCTAAATGTATATATCAAGGAGTACTATATATTTTTGGTATAGCATAGTCAATTTATTTCATTAGTAGCTTTCATATGGCATATTTTAAAATAAAATATCTTAGTACTTTAGAAGTTGATGAATATTAAATTTATATATACTGTTGATTTTGAAGAGAAGGCATACCTTTATTTTACTGACCAATGAAGAAGTTAAGCTGTTATTTGTAAAAGAAAGTTTTTGCTTTAGTCTTGAATACAGGGATGGTAAAATCACTTATCTCAGACTTTATGACTAATAACTACTTATGTAGAATATTGTAGTAGGTAAGATTCTGAGACTATACATGGTTCAGCAAATTAGAATGCTGTGATTTATTAGAAAAAAATTTATCCTAGGATAAATGCAAAAACCAAGACCACTAATTACAGAAGACTGATTATAATAACTGTGATGGAACAGAACTTCTAGAACCATAAAGAAAGACTCTATCCTAGACTTCATCCTATGACTTGTGCAAATACCAAGATCTCTAGCTACAGAGGACTGATTTTTATCATCCACAACTGAGTGGAACATTTCCTAGCCCCATAAAAAGATCTTGGGGTTCACAGGGAAGATATCCACGAAACATCCAGGTTTGTCTATAATATTACCTGGAAGCAATCCTCTACCATGGAAGACCCTACCACTGCTCAGACATCGACCTACTCAAAAGAGACTTCCCTTAACACTGAGAAGACTTAACAACAATGACCTGCTTACAGGACAGGGCTTCCTGCATTGCCCTTTAATGGTGAGGTGAAATGAGAGGATGACCCACATACTGACTTCAATGTAGGATATGCAGATTCCAGGATCTTTAATACAGAAACATGATACCCACAACAGAGACTGTGTGAAAAGTGTGTTGGCACTACGGACAATGTCTTGGATTGGACGATCTAACTTGCCTGGAGCCTAGAGTTGGTCTTATGCCAGAAAACTTCAGGGGTAGTGTTTCTTTGTATTTAGGCCAAGGTTATTCCTTTCCATGCCTCTCATATTTTGGTGGGCCTATGCAAACAACAATTGCCACTCTATCACCATTTTTACTGTGCTCCTTTGACTCTAATCCTTAAAAAAAAATCCACTTAAAATTTGAGGTTAACTTAAGCTAATATGCATGTACATGGAAATGTAAAAAATACTATGCCTCTAATGTTTAAGGAGTTACGTAAGTTTTATGGCTCTAGATTGCCTTGTGTGCTGTTAAGAAATATTATAATGGGGCCCGGAGAGATAGCACAGTTTGCCTTGCAAGCAGCCGATCCAGGACCAAAGGTGGTTGGTTCAAATCCCTGTGTCCCATATGGTCCCCCGTGCCTGCCAGGAGCTATTTCTGAGCAGACAGCCAGGAGTAACCCCTGAACATCGCCAGGTGTGGCCCAAAAATAAAAACAAAAACAAGAACAAACAAAAAAAATATTATAATGTGTTACAATCTGGGGACTTGAGGGACAAAGTAATTGTACATGGATTCTGTTTTATTTATCTTAATGTTCTTTGGCTGAAAGTTCAAAGTTAAGATATCAGCAAGGGGACTTCTTCTGAGAATTATGTTATGAGTGATTGACCTTCCACTGTAACTTTACCTTGTCCTCTTTCTTTGCATCTTTGTTCTCATAATTAAAAATTAAAAAAATTAAAAAAAAAAGATCTTGGGGTTCAATAATGAGCATGTACAAAGCCTGTAGTTTTTTCCCATGACAGTATGATTCAAGGGTGGAGAAATTCTGTATCTCGTAGGCCAAGGGAATTCCCTTTCTAATTTACCCAATATTTACTGTGCCTATGTAAAAAAAAAAAAAAAAGGCACAAAACCTTGCCACACCAGCCCTCCTTCTTTTCCTTTTTTCTTCTTGATGATTTTTATTTCTTGATGTTGTTTTCTTGTTGTTGCTTTGTTGCTGTCATGCTTTTTTGTAGTTGCTTTTATTATTTTTTGTTGTTTTTTTATTATATTTTTCTACCCCCCTTCTTCTTTTAAATTGATATTTGTAGCCTGATGAACTCCTTCAAGCTTTTTTTTTTCCAAACAGAATCATAGAACTTGAATCATTTTGTTTTGCCTCATAAATTAAAGGGGAAAATGGATGGTACTAGGAGCAAACAGTTTTATAAACATTGACTAGAAATAAAAAAAAAAAATTATGGCCCGGAGAGATAGAACAGCGGCGTTTGCCTTGCAAACAGCCAATCCAGGACCAAAAGTGGTTGGTTCGAATCCCGGTGTCCCATATGGTCCCCCATGCCTGCCAGGAGCTATTTCTGAGCAGACAGCCAGGAGTAACCCCTGAGCACCACCGAGTGTGGCCCAAAAACCAAAAAAAAAAAAGAAAGAAAGAAAATCAGACTTAAACACCAAACCCAAAGTCAAAGACAACAGAATTGATACCCAAGCTACAACAAGCTGTACACAGAGGGGATCAGTTATACTAGCAGTCCAGGGGATAAAGAGAGGGTAAGATATGGAATGCATGCTGAGAACAGGGGTGGAAGAACAACAACATTGGTGGTGGGAATGGCCCTGATTCATAGTCACTATGTATTTTAAATATTACTGTGAAAGATTTGTAATTCACTTTGGTTACAATAAAATTTATATCTATATCTATGTATATAACAGCATATGCTGAGCAGGAGAGATAGCACAATGGTAGGGCATTAGCCTTCTACATGGCCAACCCAGGACAGCCTTGAGTTTGATTCATGGCTTCCCATCTGGTCCCTGAGCCTTCAGGAGCTATTTCTGAGAGCAGAGCCAGGAGTAATACCTGAGCACTGCTAGGTGTGCCCCCCTCCTCAAATAAAAAAGAGCAGCATATGTTGCTTGTGCTGATATCAGCATATTTAATAATGATCAAAATATGCCAAGAAATTCAGAGGGGCAATATATTCTTTAGATTATGAAGGGATTATTTTATATTCAGTCACCAGTTTTTTAAACTGTTGGAATGATGCAGTTAAGTGGTTTTCCTTGCATGTAGCCAATCTGAGTTTGATCCCTACCATCTCCAGGAGTAATTTCTCAGTACAAAGCCATAAATAAGCCCTGAACATCACTTAGTGTTCCCCAAACCCCCCTCAAATAAAATTAAATAAAAAATAGTTTAGTCTTTCACTCAAAAAAGAAGAAAAAAGTGGAGGCTTAAGGTGTTTGCTATGAACCAATTTATCTCTATCTATCTATCTATCTATCTATCTATCTATCTATCTATCTATCTATCTATCTATCTATCTATCTATCTATCTATCTATCTATCTATCATCTATCTATCATCTATCTATCTATCATCTATCTATCTATCATCTATCTATCTTTCATCTATTATCTAGTGAACTGATAGGTGATAAGGCTATGTGTAAAAAAAATAGCCACACATTAATTTTCACAAGATTTCGTGAGCTAAACCAAGTGATAAAATTGACAAATGTGGTTCCTTTAACTTTAGTTTCAAATAAATCTTTAGCAAAGAGGCATCTTCTTGCTATGTCTATTTTATAAAATGTATGGTTTGCTTTCTGGAATAAAGGTTGTTTAGTTCCACAGTTTTACATTATAAAAACAAAGAGCTGACAGGAGCTATTTTTGTTTGTATTTTTTTTATAAAAATATTCCTCAGAAAGTGGAAAAACATACATTTTTATTTTCAAGGTCACCTGACTGGACAGAAGCAGAGTATCTGGTAACCACAGAGCCTCAGATCAGTGACCTCACTTTTTTTTTTAATTTTTTTTATTTAAACAACTTTATTACATATATAATTGTGTTTGGGTTTTAACTAAAAAGTTGTAGCGATTTGAAGTAAAATTTTGTAGCTTATTATATTAGTATATTAGGTTTTCTGAAATATTTTTGTTCTAGTGAAGGGTAAATGAGAGCATATCTCAATGAGAGACTAAAAAAATACAATTTATCCCAGCACTCATCTATTTACTTAGCAGCATTTACTTTTACTAAATTTATTTTGCATTTTAAAATTCAGGTTATATTGTCCTTTTAAAAAATGTGTTTTAGAGGCACATTGTATATGCAAACATTTCATGAATAAACACTTTGCTAAGCTCTTATTGAACTGTTAAAAAATTGTCTAATTTTGCTTTCCTAGAGTGTATTGGAGAGATGCACTGTTAAGAAAAAAAAGTAAATTTCTTAACCTTGACCATATGCATCGCTTTCTATCATTTTATCATAGACTACAGGACTGAAATTCAACCCCTACTCTCATAAAGAATAAACTTCGTTTAGGATCACCCACAGGCAGATTTTCATTATTTTCATTCCTTCCCTAATACGGTCTGTTTTCTAACCATGTTTCATTTTTATTGCTCTTCTTTGGGACTTCTCCAAGTTCTTGATTCTGGTTAAATTCTAAGGCTGAAAACTATGTTCAGAACTTTGGTACTGAAGCTTCTAATTGCTGAACTTTATGAGAGATTCCTTCATAGTTCCACAAAAATATAGAGAAAGACCTTAAGAATCTGTTGAGTTCTTATGTGATATAGTCTATCATTTTATATAGCTAGGAAGTTCCTATATAAGGAAATGTGACTTAGAAAGTTATCCTTCTGGTTTCTATGACTTGACTATGACATAATTATGTGATCAATGTATTTTCTTAAATATAATTTAGCATGTCAAAATGTGATGTGAATCATCAATCATATATATTATTTTTTATATACATTTTATTAAAACAACTTGATTATATACATGATTGTGTTTAGGTTTCAGCAATGTAAAGAATACCACCCATCACCAGTGCAACACTCCCATCACCAATGCCCCAAATCTCACTCCTCCCCACCCTACCCCCACCTGTACTCTAGACATGCTTTCTATTTCCCTAATACATTCTCATTGTTAGGATAGTTCACAATGTATGTAGTTATTTCTCTAACTAAACTCATTCCTGTTTGTGGTGAACTTCATGAGGTGGGCTGTAACTTCCAGCCCTCCTCTCTTTTGTGTCTGAAAATTATTATTGCAAGAATGTCTTTCATTTTTCTTAAAAACCCATAAATGAGTGAGACCATTCTGCGTCTTTCTCTCTCTCTGACTTATTTCACTAAGCATAATAGATTCCATGTACATCCATGTATAGGAAAATTTCATGACTTCATCTCTCCTGACAGCTGCATAACATTCCATTGTGTATATGTACCACAGTTTCTTTAGCCATTCATCTGTTGAAGGGTATTCTGGCTGTTTCAGTGTCTTGCTATGATAAATAGTGCTGCAATGAATATAGGTGTAAGGAAGGGATTTTTGTATTGTATTTTTGTGTTCCCAGGGTATATTCCTAGGAGTGGTACAGCTGGATCATATGGAAGCTCAATTTCCAGTTTTTGGAGGAATCTCCATATTGCTTTCCATAAAGGTTGAACTAGATGGCATTCCCACCAGAGTGGATAAGAGTTCCTTTCTTTCCACATCCCCGCCAGCTCTGCTTGTTCTATAAATTTTCCTCTCAGTACCGCTTTTGCTGTGTCCCATAGGTTCTGATAGTTTGTGTCTCCATTGTCATTTGTTTCTAGGAAGGTTTTGATTTTCTCTTGGACCCACTGGTTATTCAGTATTAGGCTGTTTAACTTCCAGGCATTAAAATTTTTCTTCTGTGTCCCTTTGTAGTTCACATATAATTTCAGGGCCTGTGGTCAGTGAAGGTAGCCTGCAAAATTTCTATTCTCTTGATAGTATAGATGTATGTTTTATGTGCTAGCATGTAGTCTATCCTGGAGAATGTCCCATGTACATTAGAGAAAAATGTGTTTCCAGGTTTCTGGGGGTGGAGTATCCTAGGCCTCTTTCTTCCATTTCTCTTTTCAGGTCTAATATATTCTTGTTGGGCTTCACACTTGACCTATCAAGTGTTGATAATGCCGTGTTGAGGTCTCCTACAATTATTGTGTTGTTATTGATATAATTTTCAGATTTATCAACAATTGTATTAAATATTTTGCTTGCCCCTCATTCAGTGCATATATGTTTAGGAGAGTGATTTCTTCCTGTTGTACATATCTCTTGATTAATACAAAATGTCCATCTTTGTCTCTTACAGCTTTCCTGAGTATAAAGTTTGCATCATCTGATATTAGTATGGCCACTCCAGCTTTTCATGGGTGTTGTTTGCTTGGATGATTTTCCTCCAGCCTTTTATTTTGAGTCTATGTTTGTTCTGACGATTCAGGTGTGTTTCTTGTAGGCAGCAGAAGGTTGGATTGAGATTTTTGATTCATTTAGCCACTCTGTGTCTCTTAACTGGTGCATTTAGTCCATTGAAATTGAGAGAAAGAATTGTCCTGGGATTTAGTGCTATCTTTATATCAAAGATTGGTGTGTCTGTTGGCCAGTCTTGTCTTAAAGTAAGTCTTTCAGTTTTTCTTTTAAGACTGGTTTTGAGTCTATAAGTTTCTGAGCTGTTGTTTGTCTGTGAAATCATGTATTGTTCCTTCAAACCTGAAAATGAATTTTGCTGTGTGCAGTATTCTAGGGGAAGCATTTATTTAATTGAGTTTTGTCACTATGTCCCACCACTGCTTTCTGGCCTTGAGTGTTTCAGGTGACAGGTCTGCAGTAAATCTCAAGGATGTTCCCGTGAATGTAATTTCTCTTTTCAATCTTGCTGCTTTCAGAATTCTGTCTCTATCTGTGGGATTCATCATTGTGACTAGGATGTGTCTCGGGATGTTTTTTCTGGGGTCTCTTTTAGTTGGTACTCTTCGGGCATGCAGGATTTGATCACATGTATTCTTTAGCTCTGGTAGTTTCTCTTTAATGATGTTCTTGACCGTTGATTCTTCCTGGAGATTTTCTTCCTGGGTCTCTGGGACTCCAATGATTCTTAAGTTGTTTCTGTTGAGCTTATCATAGACTTCTATTTCCATCTGTTCCCATTCTTTGAGTAATTTTTCCATTGTTTGATCATTTGCTTTAAGGCTTTTTTCCAATTTCTTTTGCTGTATGGAGTTGTTATTCATCTCATCTTCCAGTGTACTAATTCTATCCTCAGCTGCTGTTAACCCATGGGAAAGCTCATCCATATTTTTCTTCAATTCATCTACTGAATTTTTAAGACCTGTTATTTGACCTGAAATTTCAGTTTGGTGTTCTCTCATTTCTATCTTTATATTCTCTTGATTCTTATTAGTGTTCTCTTCTATACTTTCTTTGATTTCTTTGAACATCTCCCATATTTTGACTCTAAACTCCTTATCTGAGAGACTGACTAGATGGTTGGCCATGTTCTGGTCATCTGACTTGCCGTGTTCATTCTCTATGTTGGCGCTGGCCTGCGTTATTTCCCCATTGTCACACTTGTATTGTGGTTTTTCTACGTGTTGTGGTTGTATTCATTGGCTAAATGATGTGTGTACCTCTGGCTCCTCTCTCTCTGGGCGTATCAACTCACCCCCAGGAAAGGCTCCAGGGAACGCTAGCCGTGTGCAGATAAAGCCACACACTGTATGAAATCAGGCTCTAGAGAAGGCCAGCCATGCACAGATGAAGCCACACACAATATGAAATCAGGCCAAGAATGTAGCACAGCACAGGAGACAGAGATAGGAGTTGGCATCTGATTTCCAGCAGATTTCAGCGGCTTCCCCCTTTACGGGCATATCAACTCACTTCCAGGGAAGGCTCCAGGGAAGGCTAACTGTGTGCAGATGAAGCCACACACTGGATGAAATCAGGCTCTAGGGAAGGCTAGCCATGCGCAGATGAAGCCACAGGATGAAATCAGGCCAAGAATGTAGTACAGCACAGGAGACAGTGAGAGATAGGTGCTGGCATCTGAGTTCCAGCAGAGTTCAGCGGCTTCCCCCTTTCCAGGCATATCAACTCACCTCCAGGGAAGGCGCCGGGGAAGGTTAGCCATGTGCAGATGAAGCCACACACAGGATGAAATCAGGCTAAGAATGTAGCACAGCACAGGAGACAATCAGAGATAGGTGCTGGCATCTGAGTTCCAGTAGAGTTTAGTGGCTTCCCCCTTTCCGGGCGTATCAACTCACCTCCAGGGAAGGCTCCAGAATCATATACATTCTTAAGTTGCAAAGAAAGGCCTGTTAATTTTACAATTTATGCATTATTTATCTTACAATTTCACCAAATTATACAATTTGGACAAATTTTAAGAGTGTCTATATATACATACGAGTGAAAATTTTACTTATTCATTATAAGACCCTATCTCAAGAAACCTACTTACTTTTTGCTCTATAAGATTTAGGGACATTAAATATTTCAATAATATATTACTTTCTGAAGAAATGGTTAAAGAATTTAATGTCAATTTAATATCAATTTAGTATTTCCATTGATGTGTTTTAGAAGCATATTATTACAATAAATTTAGGTAAGTCAATATCATTTAGAGAAAGTAAAAAAAGCATTAAGTAAATGATCCTATGTGTGTAGGTTCAACAAAATTTATGTCATTTAATTTTATATGATTTTATTTAGTTAACTTTGGAAGAAGCACTTACATTTACTCTTTTAGCAAATGTTGATATATATACACAATATATGCATATATTATGTATACATATATTCATAAATGTTGACATAATAGGTGCAATGTAATATGGCAGAAATTTGGAACTTGGTTAATATACTGCAAATTATATATAACTATTTTACCTAAAATATCCTTATATTATTTGCCTTGCGAGTTGTGAGTTACCACTTAAATGTACAACTTAAAAGTCTGGGAGATAGCTCAGAAATCACTAGGGCATGCTTAGCATAAGTGAAGACTCAAATTTAATCTCTGGCTTCATTGCTGAATTCTAGTTTTGAACCATTCAAGCTGATTAAGTATTGCTGGTAGTGTCCCTTTGAGCACTGCATGGGAGCACCCTCCCCAAAGTCATATTAAAGCAAAGTTTACAATAAGGTTGTAATAAAGCAAAAATCACTATATTTTGGTAATTTGGGCTATCCTGTCAACAAACATTGATTATTCTACTTTTGTTAAATTACGTTTTGTTTCATCGCTTAATTTAAAAGCTAATGAATCATATTTTATAAGGAATAGCAGGGCTTTTGTTTGAATGATTGTATGTATATATTTGTAAACAATATATTGCAGGTTCTTAGAATGTACAGAAGGAAGAGGCAAATATATGTTATTTTAGTCACTTCTAATTTTGTTTGGTCCATTAAAAATGCTTTGAGAATTAGTTTTTAACATTAGGTAGCTTCAAATGTATTAATTTTATAAGAGTTGTAACCTAAATTTAAGCATATCCTTAAATGTATGAATTTGCAAGAGTTGTATTAATGTATGGTATTTTGTAACTTATGAATTTAGGAATCACTTTGTAACATGAGACAGATTTTTTCGGAGATTGATGAGATATTTATGCTTCAGAAAGTAGTATAGGATAGTTTAATTCTTATTCTCAGACACACCATCAGATAGTAAGATATAACCATGTTTTTAGTGATAAATTTTGAAAAATACATTAAAATTTGAAATTTAAAAGCTATTATGTCATCTAACATCATTAATTTATCATCACCATTATCTCAATTTAATCATACAAATCAGAAAATTAGTATAACCCCAAGTTGCTTATTATTTATGTAATAACGCATATGAATGTAATATGTCTTGCCTATTGCTTCAGTTATATTTCCTAAAATATATTCTTTTAGATTAAATGACATCTTTATAATTCTAGATTAACAAGTAATGTAGACAAATAATTGAATTTAATAAGTCTTTGAGAAGACCTCTAATTATGTCACTTAAAAGCAGTAGCATGTTCAGTACAAATTTTAATTAATATGGATATGCATGATAATGGCATGCAGAATCAACATCTGGTTAGTTGAAAATGAGATTGAATTGACCAGATGTCTTATACCCAAGTTATTCCTCTTATTTGAATGAGTTCAGTTTCATTTTCACCTCAGAATTTCTTTGCCTCAGCTGTCCTCTCCAGAGGCAACCCTTCTGCTTTCAAAAGTTAACCCCATCATTTGTGCTTTTAATTGTCATCGAGCCAGCATCCTCCAAGCCTTGAGCTAATGTGTGTTGTTAATGTCCTTTTCGTGTCATCCAGACTTCTTAGTCTACATTTCAGTCCTTCCTTGTTAGAAGCATTTTTTTTAACAACCCATTTCATTTTTCACTTTTTATTAAGTTTTGTAAAATTATTTAGATAATTTTCGTTTATAATACCATTAATGTTTGTGTTTTTGGTGTACAAAGTTACTATACCTTCACATAATGCCATTATTCTCATGTTTTGCATTTATTGGGCTCAAATGATGTCATTAACATCTGCTATCTACTCTCACAAGTAGAACCTTAGCATCCTCTGCAAAGTAATTCTTATTTTGAGATTTCCAAGTCAGTTTCACATACGTTTGGGATCAAAAGCAAATATACTCTATTCTAGCTTTCCAATCTTGTTAATACATATGTTCCCCCCACCCCTACCCTGCCTCTGCCTCTGCTGCTTCGGGGAATCTTCTGCTTTTATGAAAAAGTTGCTCCACAGGACCTAGTCAAGCTTTATTCATATCTGTTCAAGTGCCAGAATTGCACTGTGGCTTTTTTTTTTTTTTTGAATTTTGTTTTGTTGTGTTTTTAGCCACAACTGGTACTACTGAGGGTTTACTGCTGGCTCTGTACTCAGGGATCACTCTTAGTGGTGCTCAGGGAATTATGTATTTTATCAGGGATTGAACCTAGGTAACTTTAACTATTGTATTGTCTCAAACACCAAACCCCTATGCTCTGTCTTATGACTGAACATGTGTGTGTGTGTTTTCTGTAAATACTTTTAAGTGGTGAGGACTATGAGTTCAATGACCCTGTCTCGAATTTCCCCTTATGTTCCAAGACAATGTTTCTTGGGCATAATATGCTTGAGATGTATACTTCAACAGACTGTTGATATCTCCTCTCTAGGGACAAAGTTTCAGAACTTTCCAGTATAAAAAGAAGAGAGTCTTCTTTGTTATCTTCATAGTGACTACTTCTTTTATGAGTAACTCACAATGACAATGCAAAATTCCCTTTGCAAGTGAGAGTTCTAAAGAAAAAAATAATGATATATTGTTGCTATATTTTTTAAGTTTATCTTTGATGTTAACCATCAAAGAAATTCTTATAAAGTATTTTATAGCATTCCCAAATAATAGCGAAAAATATGTTGGCCAAGAACTGCAGCTCTGTGGATGAATAACATGGTCCTTACCATCAAATTATTTCTGTCTGGTAAGACTTATATGTCAACATTTATCCTTTAAGAAAAATAGTAAGAGCATTTAGATATATTTATGACAAAAGCTGGGTGAATAGGTAACATCACTTTGAGAGAGTCAGGAGATTTGAAAAGTAAAACCTTGAAGAATAAGGACAATTTTTTTTCTAGGTGAGCCAAGACCTGGTATCTGGTATTCAGAAGAAACATAACGCTTCTTTTAAAGGTCAAGGCAACTTGAAGAATGGTGAGAAATTCTGTGCTATTAGAAACATAGTAAGGAGTGTCAGAGGGTAAAGGTAGCTGGAGGTCCTGAAACCAGAATATGTGCCAGAATAAAGGGTATAAACTTAACTCACGAGAGAGAGAGAGAGATAGAGAGAGAGACAGACAGACAAACAGAGACAGACAGACAGAGACAGAGAGACAGACAGAGACAGAGAGAGAGACAGACAGACAGACAGAGAGACAGACAGAGACAGAGAGACAGAGACAGAGAGAGAGAGAATGGCTTTTGTTACCTGAAGAGAAACCAGAGTATATCAATTATCCTTTAGACAGGCTCTTTAAGGGAGCTGGAGCGGTGGCAGTAAGGCACAGAGCGGTAAGGCGTCTGCCTTCCCTGCGCTTGCCTAGGAGGACCGCGGTTCGATTCCCCCGCATCCCATATCCCCCAAGCCAGGAGCCATTTCTGAGTGCATAGCCAGGAGTAACCCCTGAGCGTCAGTGGGTGTGGCCCCAAAACAAACAAACAAACAGAAAATTCTTTAAGTGGAAAGTGTGGAAGTATATGCCAATGGGTAAATTCACTACTTTCAACAGATGTGAAAACTTCTAGACTAATTCTGATACAGAGGCAGACTCAGTAAGGTCAATTTAGAAGACCTTTCAGACAGCAATTGTGTTTTCACAAGAATTGTTTTATACTTGTTTAGTTTTGTTTTATTTTGTTTGTGGCCGCACCCAACAGTGCTCATGGATTACTCCTGGCAGGCTTGGGGGACCATATAGGCTACCTGGGTCGACCAAGTTCAAGGCAAATACCCTACTTGCTTTGCTATTGCTCTGGCCCCCAGGTATTATTTTATTTTGGGGGTGGGGACTTTTGAAAAACCTAACCTTTTGGGAGCAATTTCTCTATTACATACTCAAATGTTCTTTTAATGTCATCTATTAGAAACTTTTTTTTTAAGGAGCAGTCATTTATAATGCCGCAGTGAACAATCATAATAGTTGTCTGATGACTAGGTGTGAGATTAGTCATGTATGCTTTGTTTTCCCATTAAAAAACCTATCTATCTCAGTCCTCTGCCCATAGGCTAAAAAAAATTAAGAAAAGAAAAGAAAGAAAAAAATTTCAAGAGTTTTTGTGGCTAAGAAAGTCAACATCTTCATCCATTATGGGACTAAGGCATTTCACACAAACCCTCCAGGCCCAGCTAGCTAAATTGCTTATCACTTGACAGGTGATGGTGGATGTCAGCTGTGAAAGAAATGACTAACTATAAAATCCGAGTATCTCTCACTTCTCTCTCAGGAAATGTAACTTGTATCATGTTTCACTTCCTGGAAGATATTCAGCAAGTCAAAAGCTCCACTGATACTTATATATACGGAAGTTCTTTATAAACCTGGCCTCATGCTTATTTAGAATACAAGAATTTGGAACTAGTTCTTGATATTTAAAAATAGATATTTTTCCATTTAGCCATTTAATCTTATATGCAAGAAATAAAGGTTACTCTTACTAAATATGATCTGGAAAATTCACTCAGCAATTTCAAAATAGTTCCCTTTGTTTTCTCCCGAAAAGAAGGTTTTATGATTCGAATCTAATGCTAAAAAGTATTACCCTCATAACCATAGTGATTCATAACCACTTAAAAAAACAAACTCTTCTATTTAAATATATATTGCCTTGATTTTTTAAAAAGCCATTTAGAAAATAAAGTTTCTCTAGGGTATACATAACCTCTCTTCATTTGATAAGTACCTAGACTGGGAGCATTTGTTAGTCTTAAAGATATATTTTTTTTTTACATTTTATCTCCTGTATTACATTATTATTTAATTCACTGAGAAAACAAAAAAGAATTTGGTAGTTATTATAGTGTTTTTATTTTTTGCTTATCTTTTACTTCTTACTTTGGACTGTTCTTTATTTCTTCTTTACACAAGACAGATGTTGCTGCTTTGCAAACTATTGTTCTTTTAGCAACAACAGAGAAATATATCAGGCTTAACTATCTGCACAATAAAACTACCAAATCATCAGTGTACTCATAAATAAATGTATGAGCTTTATTATGGTCTTTCTTCTTCTCAACCTACCAGGTCTAGTCACGATATCATTCCATCTCTGATTCCATCTTTCTCAACATAAAATTTTAATCAATAAATACTTGCATATAGTTTACAAGAATAAAACATGTTTATGTTTTATGATTTAATTTGCCTTAGCTGTATTTTCAGAGCTCCCCATTGGAAAAGTATCTGAAAACTTAAGTCTTTTCTCTTAAGCAATTCTTAACTAGCTTTTTCATTAACTGGACAGTCAAAATGTGCACTATTTATTCAATTGACAACCTCTGTCCCTAAGAAACAAGACTACCTTCATTAAGTTACTTTGTTTATATTAATGTCAGGCATTGATTTCATACTCAAGGGATAAGAGGAATGGAAGCTTACATTCAGCCCTGTGCCAGGAAAGCATTAACATGGGATATGTGTTGAGTATTTTTCCATAATCATTTAAAATAGCTATATTTATGATAATTATTTTCACATTTTAAGGAATTACTTGTCTTTTAGTTAGGTCGCAAATATAGTGGTATACTTCTTAACTAGTATAATACAAATATATTACTTTGATCCAGGGAAACAAGTTACTTTTTTGTCACAATTCTTTATATATTTCTTCATATTACAGTTATTGGTAAATATCCTGTTCTAATTATTTTATTATCTTGAAAATAGTCTTCATTCCAAGATAAGCACTTGCTTAAGTAACCATCATTATTCTAAGAAATTATATCGAAGGCAAATAGACAAAATGATTCTAATTGTCTATCATCTTAGTAGTACAAATATCTCTTCTAAAACCCAGCAGTCAGTAATCCCAATTTTAAACATAATGTGAGGTTTCTAAGCTTCCTGTTCTTGTGATCAAATTACCATTTTTTACTCCTGGCCTTGTGCTCAGAAATTGCCACTGGCAGGCTATGAGACCATATGAGATGCTGGGAATCAAACTGGGTCCCTACTTGGTTGGCTGCATGCAAGGTAAATGCGCCACTGCTGTACTATCTTTCCAGCCACTCAAATTACTATTAGGAGAAGGAACTACTATAATAATGATGTGAAAATATCATAGTGAATACTTAGCTCAGAGTTCAAAATTGATTTGTCATTGTTGTTCATATTAGTTATATTATAAATATATTGCATTATAAAATTATTTATGTTTATTTATCTCGTATTTACACCCTATCCCATCAGAAGAATAAATATTTTTATTTTATATATTACCCAAATACTACATTTAAGTCACATCAGTAAGGGTGAGGGCAAAAATGTTCTTAACCCAGAGACCACAAACAATT
Organism: Suncus etruscus; assembly: GCF_024139225.1. NCBI lineage: Eukaryota > Metazoa > Chordata > Mammalia > Eulipotyphla > Soricidae > Suncus > Suncus etruscus. Next base: position 70,993,060 of record NC_064854.1, on the reverse strand, counting down.
TAATATATTGTTAAATAAATAACTGAGCTTGGAATTAGGAGTCCTGAGTTTCAGTTTCCTCCTGGAATCTGTCTGACTAAATACTGGTGGAATAGTTCTTTCACTCCTATGGCTTTATTTCCTTTATAGTTTCTATGCTATGTTTTTTATCAGTTGAGATAATTGATTTAAATCCCTGTTTTTGTTCTTTTTAGTTTTAGGAAAAGAGAACCATGTGACACAAATTTGTGTGCTTTCTTCTAACTAAAACATTTCAAAGTGCTGAAATGAAAATTTGTAGCATGCCTGTCTCAGATACAGGCAGGGGATGGGAAAGGAGGGAAATGGAGGACATTGGTTGTGGGAATATTGCTCTGGTGATGGGGGATGTGTGTGTTCTTTTTACGACTGAGACCCAACCACAAACATGTTTGTAACCATGATACTTAAATAAAGATATTTAAAAATCAAAATAAATGAAAAAAAGACAAAACAGTAAAAAATTGTAGCATCTATTTTATTATTTATAATGTAAAGAGATATTAATTTTCATTGAATTTAAGAATATTCATGTTTTGTTTTAAACCTTATGATGAATTTTTTTTAGAAACACATAGGGCTTGGTTTTACCTTTTGAATGTGGTAAAAAGTACATTTTCATAATACCTGATATTTAAACATTATAAAGGCAGGCATAGATCTTTGTACTGAATACAGTGTTTATCACTTACTGGCATTGGCCAAAGGCATTATTATGAACTTTTCTTAAATGGGACAAAGTTTGTTTAGAGTACCAAGACTGACAAGTACTTTCAGGGAGATCACACTCTTGTGGTGGTTGGACATAGGCAAGAAATATGTAAATCAGTTATTTTTTAAAAGACACATGTATGGGGTGCAGAGCCTTGCATGTGCTAGCCTAACCAGTTCAATCCCCAGGCATCCCATATGGTCCCCCAAGCCAGGAGTGATTTCTGAGCACAGAGACAAGAGTAACCCCTGAACATCACCAGGTGTGGCCCCAAAACAAAAAAATAAAACAAAAGACACATCTATAAAGACAATAACACAAATAAAATTTATTCCAAATTAAATATATTGTAAAAGTAATTACAATGCAAACACTACCTAAATAATATCTTCTTACTATTGTTTCTTCTATTAAGGCAGGTTCTCAGTTTTTGGGGAGCTGGGTTTTAGGGGAACCTCCAACCAGAAGTATTTAAAGTTAGATCTCAGTAAGTCTGCTGTGTTCAAGGAACAAAGTTTAGATCATTGTGACTGATACCTAAGCTCCACAGAGACTTGAACTAGATATGATGTTTCAGAAAAAGGCAGGTAATAAAAGATTAAAAGCCTGCAAGACATGATTGGGGTATTCATTGAATATTTGGAAAATGGAATATTATTAGAAAATTGTAAGTAAAGGTGGCACCTGATTTAATTTTTATTTAAAAGCTAAATCTAGTTACTGAGTTTGGGCTAGATTTACTGGGGAGAAAAATGGAGTCTTGTGAGAAAAGTATAATAAGTGAGGAATGATAGTGGCAGGTTGGAGTAGGATGTTAACATGGGAGATAAGGATTGGACCAAAATCATGCTCTTAGTGACAGAAATAATACTTGCTGACAAGTTGGATAGGGTTAGGAATAACAACAGAAAGGCAAGAATCAAAAATGACTTCTAGGAATTTGGCTAGAATATCAGGGTGAAGTGTTCTGGCCTTAATTAAGATATAAAATCCTTGTATACATGTATGTGGTAGGAAACAAAAATAATAATTTTAGATATTTAATTAGTGTCGTATTTAGTCAAGTGGAGATGTTTAGTAGACATTTAAGTATGTGAGTCTATGATATAGATATGATAAATAGTCTAGGTTTTTCTTGGCTTTGTCTCTACCATATCACATAACCTTTTTTGTTTTGAAACTCTCCTCTCTATCACAGCTATATGGTGACATTTTGCTCTTCAGAATTCAACATAATGCATTTCATCATGTTCTGTTTTACTATATATTTAGTCCATTCTTTCCAAGTTGAAAATTAATTGATTTTTTAATATATTTTAAAAAAAATACAGTGGCTTGTTGGAATTGTTACCGATAATTGTTATTTTGTCTATCCTTTAGACTTTCTATTCTTATTGAAGTACCTATTTTTTCATTGAGGTGAATATCTGACAGTACTGAAATTATCTTGGAACTATTTTAATGTTAACAGAGCATTTGTTTTATAAACAAACATTTTCCATAGATGAAGAATAGCAGGCATTTGGCTTGCCAATGAAAATACTGAGAAAATGAAAGAAAGTAAAGGAGAAAAGTAAGTAAAGCATCTTAAAAAGAAAACGACAAAAAAACAAAAAGAACATAAAACATTTATGAATTCATATCACATATAAAAGGACAGTGGATGCAGAATTCTATTAGCAACAATTATGTGGGGCCGGAGCGATGGTGCAGTGGAAGGGCGTTTGCCTTGCACACTGCTGACCTAGGGCTGACCTTGGTTCGATCCCCAGCATCCTATATGGTCCCCCAAGCCAGGAGTGATTTTTTGAGAGCATAGCAGGAGTAACCCCTAAGCATCAATCAGTGTGGCCCAAAAGCCAAAAACAAAACAAAACAACAATTATGCATATACAAAGTTATTAAATGTTTCAGCCATCTCATGACAAGTCCTTTCTTGTACACAGATGTCTTTTAGACATTATTTTGTTTTTACTTATAAATTTATTTATAATGATTAGATTTAATTTTGAACACAAAAGTTCTATTCTTTAATTCAACGAGAAAGATTTGCTGAATAGATTAAATACTATTCAGACAAACATCATTTTATCTTACTCCAGAAATGTGTCCTCTTCTACAGCAGTCACTCCCACTATACTTGCTTTATTGTTCCCTTCCCTGATCTATGCCCCAACCTCCAAGTGATAAGCTTCTTATTGAAGACCAGTTCTCATGCAGGCTAAAATTCATATACAATGAATTACTTTATGGCTAATAAATGTTAATATAAGCTCAAAAATGTATGTACTAATACTTTGTAATGTTGTTTTAATTATATGCTGTTTAAAATATATGAAAAGATTGCAAGCATTTTATATTTGAAGATTCATTGATTTTATTTTTAATGCTGCAATGACTTGCTCATTACAAAGAATATTTGGTTGGAAATGATAGACTTTTATAAAATCTTTCTGTTTCCCCTAAGAACATGCATTGTATTTCTTTCCCTTTTCAGTTTGTAAAGCATGTGCTTCACCATAAATGTATTGCTAATTCTAGTCTTTATATATATGCATTTTTGGTGGTCGGTGTTATTTCTCTCTTGACTCTAATTTTTTTGTAAAAATTAATCTAAGATTAGGCTATACAACTCTGTAAAGGTTAGATTTTTTTCAAACTGTAAATATATTTTATTCTTTTTAAAATATAAATTACTTTATATAAAGATCATGAATTACATAGATGACATAGATGATTCTTCTGTTACTTTTCGTTTTCTTTCCTTTCTTTCTTCCTTCTTTCTTTCTTTCTTTCTTCCTTCCTTCCTTCTTTTCTTTCTGTCTTTCTTTCTTTCTTTCTGTCTTTCTTTCTTTCTTTCTTTCTTTCTTTCTTTCTTTCTTTCTTTCTTTCTTTCTTTCTTTCTTTCTTTCTTTCTTTCTTTCTTTCTTTCTTTCTTTCTTTCTTTCTTTCTTTCTTTCTTTCTTACTTCTTTCCTCCCTTCTTCCTTCCTCCCTTCTTCCTTCCTTTCTTCCTTTCTTTTTCTTTTTTCTGTCTCTCTTCCTTCCTTCCTTTCTTCTTTCTTTCTTCCTTACTCCCTTCCTTATTCCTTCCTTTTGTTATTCCTTCCTTCCTTTTTTCTTTTTCTTTCTTTCTTCTTTTTTCTGTCTTTCTCTTCTTTCCTTCCTTTCTTCTTTCTTCCTTCCTCCCTTCCTTCTTCCTCCCTTCCTTATTCCTTCCTTCCTCCCTTCCTTCTTCCTCCCTTTCTTATTCCTTCCTTCCTCCCTTCTTTCCTCCCTTCCTTCCTCCATTTCTTCTTCCTTCCTTCCTTCCTTCCTTCCTTTCTCTTTCTTTCTCTTTCTTTCTTCTTCCTTCCTTCTTTCCTTTCTTTCTTTCTTTCTTTCTTTCTTTCTTTCTTTCTTTCTTTCTTTCTTTCTTTCTTTCTTTCTTTCTTTCTTTCTTTCTTTCTTTCTTTCTCTTTCTTTCTTTTTCTTTCTTTCTTTCTTTCTTTCTTTCTTTCTTTCTTTCTTTCTTTCTTTCTTTCTTTCTTTCTTTCTTTCTTTCTTTCTTTCTTTCTTTCTTTCTTTCTTCTTTCTTTCTTTCTTTCTTTCTTTCTTTCTTTCTTTCTTTCTTTCTTTCTTTCTTTCTTTCTTTTCTTTCTTTCTTTCTTTCTTTCTTTCTTCTTTCTTTCTTTCTTTCTTTCTTTCTCTCGTTCTCTTTTTCATTTTCTTTCTTTCTTTCTTTCTTTCTTTCTTTCTTTCTTTCTTTCTTTCTTTCTTTCTTTCTTTCTTTCTTTCTTTCTGTCTTTCTCTCTTTCTCTCTTTCTTTCTTTTCTTTCTTGCGTTTGGGCCATACCCGGTGATGCTCAGGTGTTACTCCTGGCTATGAGCTCAGAAATTGCTCCTGGCTTGGGGTACCATATGGGATGCTTGGGGATCAAACCGCGGTCCATCCTAGACTAGCACAAGCAAGGCAGAGGCCTTACCACTTTTTCCACTGCTCCAGCCCCAAAAAAGTCTATTTCTATCTGTTGTTTTTTTTTTTAGATTGTTTTCCATCTTCTATTTGTTTATTTGAAACTTCCTTTTTGTAAATTTTCTGCTATTGTTAGAGATGTTATGTAGCTCATGTTCCTGTTCACTGATTCTGTCCTCAATATCTTTTATTCTGCTGTAGAGTCCTTTCAGTGAGTTTTTCCTTGTGCCTACTAAGTTTTTCAGTTCTGTAATATTTTTTTGAAGTTTTCTCATTTCTACTTTTATAGCCTCTTTAGTTTTACTGGTTATCTGATCCCTGGCTTTTTTGAATTCCTGGAATATCATTAACATTTCCTCTCTATAGTTTTTATCACAGAGCATATATAGGTGCCTGATACTAGTTGGATCTTCAGAACTACCATCTTTATGCATGAAGTGTGGTGGGGTTCTCCATTGCTTTCTCACCTTGACGTTTGCAATGTGGTAGTGTTTTTTATGTGTTGTGTAGCTCATGAACTGGAACAAATGCACAGCTGCAGAGTGAAGCAGAATCTGTCTTACTTGTTTCTTGGCAATGTGTACTGCGTAGATCCCAGCTGTAGTGGCTGAAAGACCATTTCTTTTTTCTTTTACTTCAATTTCTCTTGAGGTGCACTGACCTGGGTATGAATATACCCCTTCTGAGTTATAAAGAGGACTTGCTGCTGGTCTGCTATCTTCCTCAGTTTCTTTGGATTTTCAGTTTGGTAGTTTCTTACAAAACAAAATATGCACTTACTATAAAACACAACACTTGTATTTATTATTAATAGCTTAGGGAAACTCAATACTTTGTTCACAGAAAAAATATTCATATCAGTGTATATAGAAGTTTTATTAATTATCAAATCTTTTAATGGCCAAGAAATCTTTAAGGCAGTGACTATAATTAGTAGTACATGTTAATGACACTTATGGGGTCATATAATGTAAATAGTTAAAAATAGTTTTATTACCATATAAGCACTAATTATTTGATTTTTATACATTTTATATATCAATGGAAATGTTTAAGAATCTCTCACTGTTCCACTTCTTGACATCTACCCCAAAGACCCAAAAATACTATTTTGAAAAGACACTTGCTCTCATAAGTTCAATACAGCACTATTTACAATAGCTAAGATCTGGAAACTACTTGAGTTTCAAGAAAAAAAATTGAATAAATAAAGAAGTCATCGTGTAAACTCAGAGTGGAATACCACTTAGCTATAGGAAAGAATGAAATCAAATTATTTGACATAATGTAGATGAAATTGTAGAGTGTCATGTTGTGTTAAATCAGAAGGAGATATGGTATTATGATATTATGATATTCCTCATAGCTAAAATATAAAGTATGGGACAAACAAAGGTTCATAGACAACTGAACCTGTTACCAAGACTTACAGAACTGGGAGTCTGATGCAGAGAGGGACATAAGGTGGCACTGGAAATAGTGGTGAGTGTTGTGTGGCAGGAAGATATTGGAAGGTAACCTGAAACAATGATGGAGGCTGTGATCTTAGGGATTCTTAGCAAAATACCCATTATTTATTGAAAGTCATGGTGTTTCAATTAGTAAAATGAAATGTATAACATAAACCCTCTCTTATATAGAATGAAATATTATCAAGATTAAGATAAAATGAGATATCGAGCCATGAAAAAATGTGGAGAAATATAAAAGGAATATTACTAATGAAAGAGATCAATTAGAAATGGCTGTAATTTTCCTGTATGATTCCACCAAATTGACTTTCTGCCAATAGGAAAAAGGTAAATGATTGCCAGAGAGGAGAAAAAGATAAATAGGTAGACGATAAAATTTTTAGTTCAATGAAACTATTCTCTATGACAATATGATTGTAAATTCATATAATAGATGATATTCAGTGAGATTGAACTCTAATGTAAACTCTGGCTCTCAGGTGGTTATTTTGTATAAATTGATCAATTTTAATATTAGTTCTCTTAACTATGATCAGGAATGCTTTCTGAACACAGAACTAGTAGTAAACACTGATAATCATCAACAGATGTTACTAAATTTTATTGAAGTATTGTTGTAGTTTTACATATTAGTTTCACATGTTCATCATAAAAACAGATGCATATTTTAATGCATTGCAATAAGCTTACCACTAAAGTACAATACTTTCATTTTATTTTTTTGGGGGGTGGATAATTTTGGCTACACTAAGCAGAGCTCGGAGGTTTCTCCTGGCTTGCACTCAGGAATAATTCTTGACATTGTGCATATGGGATGCCTGGGATTGAATCCAGCTCAATTACATGCAAGACAATCACCCTACCTGCTGTACTACCTCTCTTCCTCCCTTCTCCCCAATGTTATTCTTTAGAAATATACAGTTGGTTCATATTTCTTCTCTTCTTCCCCCTTAATTTCTGGTAACTATTTGATAATATAATCCAAACTATTATTTTTGGTTTTGCTTTTGCTATGTATATAACATTGAATTAAGTTATATAGTGTTTGTCTTTTTGCCTTTTTTACATAAGCAAAATACTTCTGAAGTCTCTTCATATTGTAAATGGCAGCATTTCATCTCTCATAGCTGAGCTATATTCCCTTATACATAGATACCACAGGTTCTTTATCTAATCTAATTGATCAATATTTGTTTGAAACTCTTGGTTATAATCAAAATGTAAGGTTCAGGGCCCGGAGAGATAGCACAGGGGCGTTTGCCTTGCAAGCAGCCGATCCAGGACCAAAGGTGGTTGGTTCGAATCCCGGTGTCCCATATGGTCCCCCGTGCCTGCCAGGAGCTATTTCTGAGCAGACAGCCAGGAGTAACCCCTGAGCAATGCCGGGTGTGACCCAAAAACCAAAAAAAAAAAAAATGTAAGGTTCAATTATCTTGGGATTTTTTATGTATTTGAATTTCCAGAGTCTATTCTATACTATTTTTTCAAGTAACTGACTGCATTAATTTAGATACCTACCAACAGTACCCAAGAATTTCTTCTCTTTAACATTTATTATTTAATGTATGATGGATAATATTCATTCTCTCTAGCATGGAATAATATTTCCTTGTTATTTAAATTTGCATTAACCTAATAATTTTCACCTAATTTTTCACATTGTCATTTTCCAATGACCATTGCATGTCTTTTTTGGTGAACTATTCCCTCAGTTGTGACAGACCCTTTACTGTGCTATTACTCTTCTTGCTGGAGGGCCTCTGTGGGGAGAAACTATTTACAATGTTTTAAAATGTAGGTGTGTGTTGGTGACAGTAGATCTGAAGATGATTGTTTAGGTTCTAACCATGAAGAGGTGACATTAAGTAAGAAGAGCTCATGCAGGAGTGAGGAATTGCAGCCCATTTAGCCATAAAATACCTGTGAAATAGTTTCATCTGGCCTGTGTATGTGACAGGAGAGGCATATATGTTTATTGGCTGCCTGCTGCTACCCACAGCTTATTCACCTATAATTGGTGAATGATGTTATACATATCCAAATGACCTTTGGTAGAAAAATGCTCCTCACATTTGATAGAGACAAGTGAGTTGAAGAATGTGTAACTGCAACAGAAAAATGAATTGCATGGAACTTAAGGGGATTGACATACAACTTGGACTCAGAACTCTATATGACTCCACCTCTTTTTTTTTTTTTTGAATTTTGGATCACACCCATCAGCACTCAGGGGTTACTCCTGCTCTATGCTCAGAAATCGCTCCTGACAGGCACGGGGGACCATATGGGATGCCGGGATTCGAACCACCATACTTATGCATGAAAAGCAAATGCCTTACCTCAATGCTATCTCTCCGGCCCGATTCCACCTCTCTTTATCTAGCTGCTGTCATTTTCTCTGTGCTGTTAGGATTTTCTAACATCTACTATTTGACTGTTATAACAATTATACAGTAGTACTATTCCTAACAGACTTTCCATTCACAAAATTTAGTTCTAATTTTGCCCATCTGCAGTAGTTTTCAATTATTCTAATTTATCTTTTATATTGTCTGTGCTTCCCTTTTTCAACTGATTTTTTAAAACAGATTGAGAATATGGAAAGCCTTTTTCATCTTTTTAAACTATATAATACTCTAAACATGGTAGATTCCAGCAAACAATTTGGGAAATCTGTGTTTGATAACCAACATATGCTGGCTTTGTTAGTTTTATACATTGTTGGCCCATTTTATGATTATAAAAACATAAAAAATTGCCAAAATTATTTAAGATTAACATCTTAATATTTGGCTTCTCTTGAAGCCAGAAGAGTGGTGGCCCAGGCCATCATTAGCACCCAATGGCCTAAGCAACAATTCAGCCTTAGGAACTGGCATTGAATTGCTTTCCTAGCTGGCTGAGAGTTGCCAATTTCAGGCACAATAGACCCACATTCCCATATGGTAGCAGTTGTCTGAAACAAAATGGCATCTGCTCTCTGTAGATGGACTCTGAACTTAGTTTCCTTTATTTCATACTTGTATCTTCTCTATGAAGATGGATATCAGTTGCTGCTACTATCTTGCTTTCTATACCTTTCTATACAAATTTTAGGAGCAAAGTGAGATTTTCTTATTTGCATATTTCTATCTAAAAATAAAGAATGCTATGTGGTTGTAATTCTTTATTTATATCAATATAGAATGTCTCTCAGTGTTATAAACTTTATAATTAATATGAAAGAGGAATGAGAAGCAGTAAATTATTTGATTGGTAATGCTTTAGGCAGTGGTCCTCAAACTACAACCCATGGGCCACATATTGTATTTGTTCCCATTTTGTTTCTTCACCTCAAAATAAGATATATGCAGTGTGCGCAGGAATTTGTTCATAACTTTTTTTTAATATAGTTTGACCCTCAAATGGTATGAGGGACAGTGAACTGACCCCCTGTTTAAAAAGTTTGAGAACCAATGCTAGAGTATAGGAAGGGTAAGAACTAAATGGATGCATATAGTCATGTTATATGTTCAGGAAGTTTGGTAGAGAGATGGGAGTAATAAGTAAAAAAGTGTAGCAAGATTGATGAGAATTTTGTCTGTAATTATCAAGGAAGATATGCATTTATTTGTAAACAAAGACAAAAGGGGCAGTAAAAACAGAAAGCTCAAAATTTTAAGTTTCAACTTCCAAAAATGTAAAAGTTGTTATAGAGAATGAGATAAAAACATCAAAGAATGTAATAAAATAATTGATTTTGAAATGATAGAAAAAAGAAGTCATAATCAAGTCAACAAATAGTAACAAGCTAGGTTGGTGTGGGGTTGTGGTGAGAGAGGTAGGAATGCTATTTTGTTCAACCTCCCTGGAAATCAATATGGAGATGTTTTTAGAAGTAAAAAGATAACTTCTATATGATACACATATACGATTTCTTGGACTCTACCCCCAAAACACAAAAACATTAATTTGAAAGAATATATACTTGCCTATTTTCACTGCAGCAGCTGGAACAGTAATCTCAATATGAAAACAACAAAATGCTCAAGTACAGATGAAATGGGTCAGAGTTGTGGAATACTCTGCAGATGTGAGAAAGAACAAACTCATGTAATTTGCTGTTATATGGAACTAAAGGTTGTTATGCTAAGTATTGTCAGTCAGAAGTAAAAGAAAAATATAGAATGTTATCACATGTAGCATTGAAAAATAAAAAGTAAGGGAACAATAAATTACCAAAGAGGAGAATTGGAGCAGTGATGCACGGAACTGAGTTTGGGATGTGTGTGTATGAAAGGCTTTGGGTAGGGAAGTGGGTACTCTGGTGGTAGGTGGTATGTTGGAATGACATACGCATGAAATCATAACAGAGCCTCAATAATTTAAGTAAGAACCTGTGTTGTTGTAAAATGAAAAATACTAGTGATAACTAGTTTTGTTTACCTCATTTGGACAGTTGAGAAACTCAACAATAGAAAGAAACAGACTCTAAGAAACTTGTGAAAACATATGTGTGCATACATGCAAACATGTACTGGTGTGTAGATACACTTGTGCCTGAGAGACAAATGGGGGTGGGCAATGACCTGCTCTGGGTTTAGGCTACCTTTGTGAAAGTAGCTTTGAGGCAGCTAACTCATTTTAATTGTCCATTTGAAAGGAGTTTTTTTGGGGGGGTTATTCTCACCTAAACCCACTTTAAGACTTCCTTTCAGATTTATAGGTGGTCCTAAAGAGAATGGGACGAATGGTAGGAATCAAAATTTGGCTGATTTTTTTGCATTTTAATGAATATCATTGCTAAAATTAATACATTGATTGCTATTGTTAAATTTAATTCAATATAAATTACCATATTTTCCAGCATATAAGACGACTGGGTGTATAAGAAGACCCCTTCTTTTCCTGTTAAAATATAGGGTCTGGGCTATATTTGCCATATAATACTACCTCTCTTTAACACACACCAAATAGAAATTAAAAAACATAAGATTTAATTTCAACATGAAAATTTTAATAATTTTTTTGAAGCTGAAGAGAGAGTACAGCAAGTACTTGCTTTACACATGGCCAACTTGGGTTCAACCTCCAGCATCCCATAAGGTCCTCACACACTTTTCTCTAAAAATATGTTTATTTAAGCACTATAGTTACATATATGTTCGTAATTGGGTTTCAGTCATAAAATGTACACACCCTTTACTAGTGCAACCTTCCTGTCACCAGTGTCACCCATTCAGTAATAATTTTTGTGTGTAGAGGCCAGAGTTACCCTTGTGTATCATTGGGGCTGGTATAGAAATTAAAATAAAAGCTCTTCTTTCCTTCCTCCCTCCCTCCCTTCCTGCCTCCCTCCCTCCCTCCCTCCCTCCCTTCCTTCCTTCCTTTCTTCCTTCCTTCCTTCCTTCCTTCCTTCCTTCCTTCCTTCCTTCCTTCCTTCCTTCCTTTTTCCCTTCCATCCTTCCTTCCTTCCTTCCTTCCTTCCTTCCTTCCTTCCTTCCTTCCTTCCTTCCTTCCTTCCTTCCTTCCTTCCTTCCTTTCTTCCTTCCTTCCTTCTCTTTCTTCCATCCTTCCTTCCTTCTCTTTCTTCCATCCTTCTTTCCTTCCTTCCTTTAAACTTTATGCTGGTTTTTCTTGGTGGGGGAACAATACCTGCTTGATGCTCAGAGGTTGCGGTCCTTCCTTGGCTAGAGCTTGCAAGGCAGACACCTTACCTTTAGCGCCACCTCACTGGCCTCAACTGGTTTGTTTATTTTTCTTTTATACTTTTATATAAAAGATAAAATAAAGTTTCATAAAATGCATCAGACTCATAGAACAAAGTCAATAAAGAAATTGGATCATATCGCTAATCAAAAATTATCTAATAAAGATAAGCCCAAACTAGGTTTCACTGTGACTTCTAATGCTAACAAGTGTTTCAAAAGAAACACTCAGGCATCATTCCTAGTGATGCTGGAGAGGGGAGAAAGCATGTGTGGTGGTGTGGACTGGACAATGTTAATAATGTTTTTTTCAAAATAAATTAGGAAATAAATTATTTACTATTAAGTTTCTCACTTAAGAGGTAATATAATAATATAGAAAAAATAATGCAAGTTGTCTTTATTTTTTCTACATCCTCGAAGAATTAAAATACAGGCACTCCTATCACTATTTTTAAAAGTATTTTTAATTTTCTTTATTTATACTAACATTTATACTAACATATTCTTTAGTATTAATTATTAAAATTTATATAATACCATAATTATATATAAATGCATAATATATAATACAAAATATAGTATACTTATAAAATGCATATAATATAGTATTTAATTATTTGTACTTATTTAACTAATCTTTTTTATTTAAACAACTTTATTAAATACATGATTGTGTTTGGGTTTCAGTCCTGTAAAGAACACCACCCATCACCAGTGCAACATTCCCATCACCAATGTCCCAAATCTCCCTCCTCCCCACCCAACCCCCGCCTGTACTCTAGACAGGCTTTCTATATCCCTCCTACCACTTGGTCCAGGCGAGCAAGATTTCCCCCACACCAGGCAGGTCTTCAGGGCCATGCCTGGTTAATCGGGCCCTGGGGGGAGGGGGTAAGAAATTCCTCCCTAGGCATCCAAAAACTACAGAAGCTCGGCTGGGCTCAGAACACTCCACATGCCAGGATTTCGTGTGCCTTTGACTGGTATGATGGGGGCTCTGGGCAGGACATCTAGCCATAGAACCCCTGGGCTGACCACTTAGTCCAGGCGAGCAAGATTTCCCCCACACCAGGCGGGTCTTCAGGGCCATGCCTGGTTAATCGGGCCCTGGGGGGAGGGGGAGAGAAATTCCTCCCTACGCATTCAAACATAATTCATTATTAGGATAGTTCAAACGTAGTTATTTCTCTAACTAAACTCATCCCTGTTTGTGGTGAGCTTCATGAGGTGAGCTCTAACTTCCTGCTCTTTTCTCTTTTGTGTCTGAAAGTTATAATTGCAAGAATGTCTTTCATTTTTCTTAAAACCCATAGATGAGTGAGACCATTCTGCGTCTTTCTCTCTCTCTGACTTATTTCACTCAGTATAATAGATTCCATGTCCATCAATATATAGGAAAATTTCATGACTTCATCTCTCCTGACAGCTGCATAATATTCCATTGTGTATATGTACCACAGTTTCTTTAGCCATTCATCTGTTGAAGGGTATCTTGGCTGTTTTCAGAGTCTTGCTATGGTAAATAGTGCTGCAGTGAATATAGGTGTAAGGAAGGGATTTTTGTATTGTATTTTTGTGTTTCTAGGGTATATTCCTAGGAGTGGTATAGCTGGGTCGTATGGGAGCTCGATTTCCAGTTTTTGGAGGAATCTCCATATTGTTTTCCATAATGTTTGAACTAGACAGCATTCCCACCAGCAGTGGATAAGATTTCCTTTATTTCCACATCCCCGCCAACACTGATTGTTCTCATTCTTTGTGATATGTGCCAATCTCTTGAGTGTGAGGTGGTACCTCATTGTTGTTTTGATTTGCATCTCCCTGATTATTAGTGATGTGGAGCATTTTTTATGTGTCGTTTGGTCTGTCCATTTCTTCTCCCCATTTTTTGATGGGATTAAATGTTTTTTTTTCCTGTAAAGTTCTGTCAGTGACTTGTATATTTTGGAGATTAGACTTGTCTGATGGGTATTGGGTGAATAGTTTCTCCCACTCAGTGGGGAGCTCTGGTATCATGGGCGCTATTTCTTTTGAGGTGCAGAAGCTTCTCAGTTTAATATATTCCCATCTGTTAATCTCTGCTTTCACTTGCTTGGAGAGTACAGTTTCCTCTTTGAAGATGCCTTTAGTCTCAATGTCCTGAAATGTTTTACCTACGTGTTGTTCTATGTATCTTATGGTTTCGGGTCTGATATCTAGGTCTTTCATTCATTTGGATTTAACCTTCATACATGATGTGAACTGGGGGTCTAAGTTCAATTCTTTGCAAGTGGTTATCCAGTTGTGCCAACACCACTTGTTGAAGAGGCTTTCTTTGCTCCATTTAGAATTTCTTGCTCCTTTATCAAAAATTAGGTGATTGTATATCTGGGGAACATTCTCTGAGTATTCAAGCCTATTCCACTGATCTGAGGGCCTGTCCTTATTCCAATACCGTGCTGTTTTGATAACTATTGCTTTGTAGTACAGTTTAAAGTTGGGGAATGTAATTCCTCCCATATTCTTTTTCCCAATGATTGCTTTAGCTATTCTAGGGTGTTTATTGTTCCATATGGATTTCAAAAGTGCCTGATCCACTCCTTTGAAGAATGTCATTGGTATCTTTAGAGGAATCGCATTAAATCTGTACAATGCTTAAGGGAGTATTTCCATTTTGATGATGTTAATCCTGCCAATCCATGAGCAGGGTATGTGCTTCCATTAGCACATGTCCTCTCTTATTTCTTGTAGCAGAGTTTAATAGTTTTCTTTGTATAGATCCTTCACATTTTTAGTCAAGTTGATTCCAAGATATTTGAGTTTGTGTGGCACTATTGTGAATGGGGTTGTTTTCTTAATGTCGATTTCTTCCTTATTACTATTGGTGTATAGAAAGGCCATTGATCTCTGTGTGTTAATTTTGTAGCATGCCACCTTGCTATATGAGTCTATTGTTTCTAGAAGCTTTTTCGTAGAGACTTTAGGGTTTTCTAGGTAGAGTATCATGTCATCTGCAAACAGCGAGAGCTTGACTTCTTCCTTTCGTATCTGGATTCCCTTGATATCTTTTTCTTGCCTAATCAGTATAGCAAGTACTTCCAGTGCTATGTTGAATAGGAGTGGTGAGAGAGGACAGCCTTGTCTTGTGCCAGAATTTAGAGAAAAGGCATTCAGTTTTTCTCCATTGAGGACAATTTTTGCCTCTGGCTTGTCTTAGATGGCCTTACTATATTGAAAAAGGTTCCTTCCATTCCCATCTTGCTGAGAGTTTTGATCAAGAATGGGTGTCGGACCTTATCAAATGCTTTTTCTGCGTCTATTGATATGACCATGTGATTTTTATTTTTCTTGTTGATGTTTTGTATTATGTTGATAGATTTAGAGATGTTAAACCAGCCTTGCATTCCTGGGATGAAGCCTACTTGATTATAGTGGATGATCTTCTTAATGAGGTATTGAATCCTATTTGCCAGAATTTTGTTGAGGATCTTTGCATCTGTATTCATCAGCGATATTGGTCTGTAATTTTCTTTTTTTGTAGCATCTCTGTCTGGTTTATGTATCAAGGTGATGTTGGCTTCATAAAAGCTATTTGGAAGTGTTCTTGTTTTTTGTTTTTTGTTTTTTTTTTTTCATAAAAGGGTCTTGCCAGGATTGGTAGAAGTTCCTCTTGAAATGTTTGAAAGAATTCATCAGTTAATCCCTCTGGGCCTGGACTTTAGTTTTTGGGCAGACATTTGTTTACTGACTTAATTTCCTCAATAGTGATGGGTGTGTTAGATATGCTACATCCTCTTCATTCAACCATGGAAGATAATAAGAGTCCAAAAATTTATCCGTTTCTTCCAGGTTTTCATTTATAGTGGCATAGAGTTTCTCAAAGTAGTTTCTGATTACCCTTTGGATCTCTACCATATCAGTAGTGATCTCTCCTTTTTCATTCCTAATATGAGTTATCAAGTTTCTCTCTGTCTCTTTGTTAGTTTCACCAGTGGTCTATCAATCTTGTTTATTTTTTTCAAAGAACCAACTTCTGCTTTCGTTGATCTTTTGGATAGTTTTTCGGGTTTCCACTTTATTGATTTCTGCTCTCAGCTTTGTTATTTCCTTCTGCCTCCCTATTTTTGGGTCCTTTTGTTGAGTACTTTCTAATTCTATGAGCTGCGTCATTAAACTATTCAGGTATGCCCCTTCTTCTTTCCTGATGTGTGCTTGCAAAGCTATAAATTTTCTTCTCAGTACCGCTTTTGCTGTGTCCCATAGATTCTGATAGTTTGTGTCTCCATTGTCATTTGTTTCTAGGAAGGTTTTGATTTCCTTTTTGAACATCTTGAATCCACTGATTATTCAGTATTTGGCTGTTCAACTTCCAGGTATTAAAGTTTTTCTTCTGTGTCCCTTTGTGGTTCACATATAATTTCAGGGCCTTGTGGTCAGCAAAGGTATTCTGCAAAATTTCTATCCTCTTGATATTATGGAGGTATGTTTTATGTGCTAGCATGTAGTCTATCCTGGAGAATGTCCCATGTACATTAAAGAAGAATGTGTATCCAGGCTTCTGGGGGTGGATTGTCCTGTATATATGTACTAGGCCTCTTTCTTTCATTTCTCATGTTAGGTTTCAGTCTGGTTGACCTGTCAATTGTTGACAATGCCGTGTTGAGGTCTCTCACATTTATTGCGTTGTTATTGATATTATTTGTCAGATTTGTCAACAATTGTATTAAATATTTTTCTGGCCCCTCATTTGGTGCATATATGTTTAAGAGAGTGATTTCTTCTTGCTGTATATATCCCTTGATTAATACAAAATGTCCATCTTTGTCCCTTACAACTTTCCTAAGTATAAAGTTTGCATCATCTGATATTAGTATGGCCACTCCAGCTTTTTATGGGTGTTATTTGCTTGGATGATTTTCCTCCAGTCTTTTATTTTGAGTCTTTGTTTGTTCTGGTTCAGGTGCATTTCTTGTAGGCAGCAGAAGGTTGGATTGAGTTTTTGATCCATTAAGCCACTCTGTGTCTCTTAACTGGTGCATTTAGTCCATTGATATTGAGAGAAAGAATTGTCCTGGGAGATGATGCCATCTTTATATTGAAGTTTGGTGTGTCTGTTGGTCAGTCTTGTCTTCAAGTAGGCCGTTCAGTATTTTTTTTAAGAATGGTTTTGAATCTATGAAGTTTCTGAGCTGTTGTTTGTCTGTGAAACAATGTATTGTTCCTTCAAACCTGAAAGTGAGTTTTGCTGGGTGCAGTATTCTAGGCCAAGCATTTATTTCATAGAGTTTTGTCACTATGTCCCACCACTGCTTTCTGGCCTTGAGTGTTTCTGGTGACAGGTATGCAGTAAATCTCAAGGATGTTCCCTTGATTGTAATTTCTCTTTTCAATCTTGCTGCTTTCAGAATTCTATCTCTATCTGTGGGATTTGTAATTGTGACTAGGATGTGTCCTGGGGTGTTTTTCCTGAGGTCAATTTTAGTTGGTACTCTTCAGGCATGCAGGATTTGATAGCATGTATTCATTAGCTCTGGTAGTTTCTCTTTAATGATATTCTTGACAGTTGATTCTTCCTGGAGATTTTCTTCCTGAGTCTCTGGTACTCCAATGATTCTTAAGTTGTTTCTGTTGAGCTTACCATAGACTTCTATTTTCATCTGTTCCCATTCTTTGAGTAAGTTTTCTATAGCTTGATCATTTGCTTTAGCTTTTTTCCAATTTCTTCTGCTGTATGGAGTTGTTATTCATCTCATCTTCCAGTGTACTGATTCTATCCTCAGCTGCTGTTAACCCATGGGAAAGCTCATCCATGTTTTTCTTCAATTCATTTACTGAATTTTTTAGACCTGTTATTTGACCTGAAATTTTAGTTTGGAGTTTTCTGATTTCTATCTTTATATACTCTTAATTCTTATTAGTGTTCTCTTCTGTACTTTCTTTGAGTTCTTTGAACATCTTCCATATTGCGACTCTAAACTTCTTATCTGAGAGACTGACTAGTTGGTTGGTCATGTTCAAGTCATCAGAGTTTCTATTGTCATTCTCTATGTCTGGCGCTGGCCTGCATTGTTTCCCCATTGTCACACTTGTATTTGGGTTTTTCTACATGGTTGTGGTTGTATTCATTGGCTAAATAATGTGCATGTCTGGGAAGTGAAGTGGAATGGCCGTGCTCCTCTGGCTCCACCCTTTCTGGGCTTGTAAATTCACCTCCAGGGAATGCTCCAGGGGAAGGTGAGCCATCCTTAAATGAGCCACACACAGGATAAAATCAGGCCAAAAATCGAGCAGAGCACAATATACAGGCAGATAGGTGTGCTGGCATCTGAGTTCCAGCAGAGTTCAGCGGTTTCCCCTTTCTGGGCGTGTAAGCTCAGTTCCAGGAAAGGCTCCAGGGAAGGCGAGCCATCTGCAGATGAGCCACACACAGGATGATTTCAGACCAATAATGGAGCACAGCACAGAAGACAGGCAGGTAGGGGTGCTGGCATCTCAGTTCCAGCAGAGTTCAGTGGCTTCCCCTTCCTGGTCTTGTAAACTCATCTCCAGGAAAGGCTCCAGGGAAGGTGAGCTGTCTGTAGATGAGTCACACACAGGATGAAATCAGGCCGAAAATGGAGCACAGCATAGAAGACAGGCAGATAGGGGTGTTGGCCTCTGAGTTCCAGCAGATTTCAGCCTCCAGCGCAGTTCTTAGTGTGATTTTTTTTCTTCTTGTTTCAATGGTGTTCTTTTCTTAGAAAGAGTACACGGGCGCTCCACTTCGCTATGTGGCTGTGCTCTGCTGGATCTTCTCTTTGGCCTACTCCCAAGAGGTTCAAGCTACAGGACAGGAGACAGACACACACAGGCAGCACTCACAATTTCTCATGGTTGGGCTCCACTGGGCAGGCGTAGTTTCATAGATTTTTCCAGCCTGACATCACAAACAGGGGACTTGACTTCTGCAAAGTACTGCTTGTAGCCAGTTTTCATGTTGTGAAGCAGTTCCTTGGTGTGCCCGCCCTTGAATGAGCCTCTGGGAGAGCGAGTTTTCTGGAGCCTCTTTTTGGCCCACTCCCAAGAGGTTCAAGCTACAGGACAGGAGACAGACACACACAGGCAGCACTCACAATTTCTCCAATTATTTATACTTTTAATTTAGCAATGTATAACCTGTTAAGAGAGTTTTTAATAAATTATATTAACTTATTGATTTTGTGGAAATTCAGGAGTTTAGCTTTATTTATCTATATGTGTGTAGGTTTCATCAGCTCTACAATAATAATAGTAATAATAGTAATGATTATATTAATAATAAAATCTCTCAACATGTTAGGGAAAATCAAAGAAATCAAATTGCAGCCACACAGTGGTGGAAGAGAAAAAAGCTTATTTGCACACCCTAAGAGTTCATAAAGCCCTGAAAACTCTCTGTCCTGAACAAAATATCCAATGCGTTTTTTATACCTTCAAAAGCGAAATCTAAGAAGTAGACAAGCAAATGGGTTTACACAAACTAAATTGCAGTTAAGGCTGATGCGACTTTGAAGATCAAAGGGTCTGGCACTAAACCTGTTTGCTCAGTTCTATGACTAGGTGATCGGGGTATCTAGACCCATACACTTCTTCCTACCTTGTTTTTGCCTCCTTCGTTTGACCATAAATCTTCAGCACCCTTGTTTTTCTCTTTGTGATGCTTGATAATTCCTTGTCAGCTGTTTTCACTCCC
Source organism: Suncus etruscus (assembly GCF_024139225.1). Classification (NCBI taxonomy): domain Eukaryota; kingdom Metazoa; phylum Chordata; class Mammalia; order Eulipotyphla; family Soricidae; genus Suncus; species Suncus etruscus. The sequence continues at coordinate 70,973,524 of NC_064854.1, read as the reverse complement.
CCTGTTATCCTCAATTTCCCTCAAACTGTGTGTGATTTAATAAAACATTAAAACATGATAGAAAAGCAAAAAATGTCCAAAGTCATCAAAATAGGATTTTGTCTACAGAACTAAGCTTACAGGAATGAGAGAGGATGGGTGGGAGGATGGGGAATTTGGATGGTGGGTGGTTGGTGAGGAGGCTAGGAAGGCTGGAGTGACTGGGATAACTGGTGGAGGGAAAATAGGTACTCTGGTGGTGTCGGTGTTGGAATGACTTTATGTATACAAGTATTATAATATTATATATTATATAATGTTATATATTATATAATATAGGAATATATCATATACATAATTTATAATATATAAACAGTTAAAAAGCATAGCATAAAGTATTGTATACATACATACATAAATAATATTTTATTTCTGAACAAGTAGAAATAAGAACTTTACTCCAGAAAATATTTTCCATAATTTTTTTCTTATTCCCCCGAACACATTTGACCTCTCCAAAGCCCAAAGACTAAAACAAAAATTCAAAATTGTCCATGAAAGTTTTGTCAGAATAAGTTGGTTGGTGCCCAGTTTCAATAGACCCTATCAAATATTTCAAAGAATATTTATCATTTCAATTATTATACTATTTATCTAAACAAATTCTCCAGTGTATGTTCTTCGAGATAGTTTTTTACTTACATTTCCTAAAATTTAAAAATTTTTAAAAGTATTTCAAGATTTTTGCCTTGCAGCACTTTCAGATTGTAATGCAGACGGACTTTTAAAAAGTAAGCTTACACGTAGTTTTATAATGAGTGTCTAAATATAAGGATATGTTCATTGTAAAAATTCCCTGAGCTTCTTCTGGTTCCAATGAGACTAGTATTTGAGAGAAGAAAAAAGAATTGGAAATATTTTTTGTGCTTTTTTCTGCAATTTAGGAAGAGTTTTCCTTTTTTGTGTGTCTGGTGGGAATAAAGAATAAAGGGGAATAAAGGTCTGTTATATTTAGTATTGGTCCTTAAATTGATGCTAAGAAATAAGTATAGAGAAAACTCATTTGTAGAAGCTTGGAAAAGGTATTTACTTATTTTCAGAAATCTTTGAAATTTTTTTCTCCACCACTTAAACTAGGGCATTCTTTATTTATTCATCATGTACAATCTACTGTTTGTCAGTGTGATTAAATCTCAACATTATTTTTCTTATAAAGGTGTATCACAGACACAACAATTTAACCTTTTCCTTACTTTTCCACAGTCCCAAGTTCTAACACCCACCTACAGAAAGTCTAGAAAAAGCAAGGTGCATAAAATAAGCCCTAAAAACTACCGGCCTGATCACCTCTGCAAAGAAAGTCCTGCCATCACAATAGGGCAGCTATTGTTACTGTATCTTATACTTACTTGATATTCCTGCATAGGAACTAATCTCACTACTCTGGGTAATCAGGGGGCCCCTGGTTCTGAGAGTCAAGTTTATATACATTTCAGGAAAAGGAAAAGTCAGTCTCAACTTTACTAGATTATTGTGTCTCCTTGCAGAAAAGAATTTTAGAAGATAGAATGGCTAAATATATTTATTAATGGAGGATATTAATTCTAAGGAGGATGTGGTTTTCTCTAGAATGCCAAAGTAAAAGAAATAATGGGCTGGAAACAAAGGCACAGACAACTCCAGAATTGAGTACCATAAAGTAAAAAGGAGAAATTAAGCACCCAGCCTTGGGATGTGAGCAACTTGAAAATGGAGTGCCCCAAACTACTGGGAGTGGGGAGAAAGTGATTGTATATTGATGTTTTCTCATGCTGTTTTAGCTTGTTTCTTTTTCAGATAAGAATAATTGCTAGATAGGTGCCTAAAGAGAAGGATTTTTAGTTCTGGTGGTCTCTGCTTGCCTCCAGTCATATCAGGGCATCATTCTTGCCTATGAACTAGATTCAGCCTTCATCCTAAACTAGCAACAGAATGATTCCTTTTCAGAAGATATTTTATCTCTAAACATTTCTTGGTATTATAGTTTCCTGAAACTGTAGTAATGTAGACCTGGTGGCTCATCCATTATATAGATTACTTGAAAATCAAAAGGTATTATGAAGTCATTGAGAAAAAATTAGCTCAGATGTGCTATATAGAACTTTGTATTTAGATTTGCTTTCTGCATCATCTTTAGTTTTCTTTTAAAAGTTCATTGCTTTCCTCGACAGTAAGATATTTCCCAATGGCCTTCCTGACGAATATGCTATAGTAGCCATGTTTCGAGTAAGAAGAAATACCAAGAAGGAACGGTGGTTTCTATGGCAAGTTTTAAACCAGCAGAATATGCCACAGGTAAGAAAATATGAGACCTGTTCTCATTAGTTGTTTCTTCCTTGTCCACTTTGGATTAGATTGATTTCGAAATTAACTATGTGCTCAACTTTGGGAGTAGAGCTAATATATAAAAATTCTCCTTCAAAGTTATCATCTTTGGGGAAACAAATATTTTCATAGATAAAATTCTCATATTGATATAATTAATATGTAATATGAAAGTATAATAATTAAAATGACATTGATATTTTGTTTAAATATGATCAAACTCCCTTTCTTTTTTTAATTTTTGGTTTTTGGGTCACACCCGGCAGCACTCAGGGGTTACTCCTGGCTATCTGCTCAGAAATATCCCCTGGCAGGCACGGGGGACCATATGGGACACCGGGATTCAAACCAACCACCTTAGGTCCTGGGTCAGCTGCTTGCAAGGCAAATGCTGCTGTGCTATCTCTCTAACCCCCAAACTCCCTTTCTTTATTACTGATTTACTGACACTAATAGCACCTTTTAAGTAACTTATTTATCTCTTGACATTCCTGGCATATATATATATATATATTACTTTAAAAGGTCCATTGTTTTATCTGACAATCCTTAACAAATTGTGAGAGTACGTATACATATGATTTTGCCAATAAATCATATTGAACACCTAGGTATTAAGGTTTTTCAGAAATGGATAAAAAACATGCAATTTTCAACTACAAAAATGAAATGAGATTATAATGCTAGTATGTTAGTCAATAGAAGATTAATAGATACATAGTGTTCTCTGTGGGATTTGGAATGGAGCAAAAACAATGGCTAAAAACAAGCAGAACCAGAAAGTTGGTTCCACAGAACTGAGTTCATGAAGGAGGAATTGAAAGAAGACTTTAGGACCTTGGTGAAAAGAAGTAGCTATTTTGATGGTGTACATGGTGTTGGGCTGATATATGCATGAAACCATCATTAACAGTATTGTAAAACATAGTTCCTCAATATTTTTAAAATATAATTTTTAGACTTACAGAAGATAAGGTCTCAGGATATAAGATCTAGAAAATTGATGTAAATTAATTAATTAAAACATGACAAGAGTGGTAGAGGAAATAGAGTTATGTGGGAATATTGGTGCATAGAAAGAATAGTTTATCCAAACAAAGGCACAGGGAGAGCAGGAATCTAATGTTATTTATGGGAGATGGAGAGGATGTAGATTCTACAGAAGTGGGAAATAAATCTAAAAATTATTTTTGACAGGCTTCTTTTGTAAGGTACCATTTGTATAAGATGCTTCTTCTTTCATTGCGCATTTTAATTTTTAATATTATGCACTGTTTTATGATGGAGATGGCTAGGTTGAATTAGTATATTCTCTATTATTAAGGTCCAGTATCCAAAAGATCACACAAAATATGAGCTTTTTATTAAAAAATTTATTATGCACAAATCACAAGTCTAACAAACATTGAATCCTGAAGCTGACCAGTCAGGGTCCTCCCATTTAGGAGAATGATCTCAGCCTTGGGCAAGGGGTTTCCTTTTAGGCTTTAAAAGGGCATAATTTTCTTATGCCCTTTCCAATGATTAGGTAGATCCATGTGGAGGTTATATTGTTCACCTTCTCTTGAGAACTATCAAACCACCAGTTTCTTCCTGCTTTTTGATGAATTAGCACTTTGTTCAGGACATAGTTGGGAGGTTTAAGATATGGTGGGGAGGTAACTGAAAGGTCAGTCCAGAGAGGGGAGAGTTTCAGAACATGGTAGTGTTTTAAATGGCTGATATAGTAAGATGGAGAAACTTAGGCTAAATCATAATTCAGGATGAAATGTATTTTGTTTGAAGCCATCAAAATGTCAGTTTAATGATTTATTTCTATGTTAATAGAAATTAATTATTCTTGAATTATTCACAATTATATAATTGTGCATATATGTGCATATTTGCATAGATTGACATGCATAGTCTTTGATGTTATCCCCAAAATGGAGCATAATACATTCACAAGACCAAAATAGTTTTGACAAAGGAGCCAAGAACTTGAGATGGAACAAAGACAGTCTCTTTAATAAATGGTGTTGGAACAATTGGATAACTATATGTAAGAAATTAAAGATAGACCCATATCTCACACCTTACAAAAATTAATTACAAGTGGATTGAAGACCTTGAGATTTGACCCAAATCCAAAAAGCGTTTTGAGGAAAACATAGGGAAAAAACCTCCAATATTTATACTTCAAAGAAGTCTTCAATGATAGTATAGCAATGGCAAGGACTATATATCAAATATGAATAAAAAAGAAGCACATTAAACTAAAAAGTTTTCTGTATGACAAAAAACACAATCAACATTTTGGACTAAAACTAAAATACAGCTAATTTAGTGGGAGAAAAATTTTACACTCAATACTTCAGATAAAGATTTGATATCAAGGATACACAAAGTACTCTAAAAGCCACAAAACCTAAAAACTCCACAAAAATCCCTTCCTCACACCTATATTCATTGCAGCACTATTTACAATAGCCAGAATCTGGAAACAGCCTAGATGCTCCTCAACAGATGAATGGCTAAAGAAACTGTGTTATTTATATACAATAGAATATTATGCAGCCATCAGAGGAAATGAAGTCATGAAATTTTCCTATTCATGGATGTATATGGAATCTATTATGCTGAGTGAAATAAATCAGAGGGAGAGAGATAGACTCAAAATGGTCTCACTCATCTATGTGTTTTGAGAAAAATAAAAGACACTTTTGCAATGTTTCTCAGTGACAAAAGAGAGGAGGACTGGAAGGTCCAGCTCATGACATCAAACTCACCACAGAGAGTGATGGGTGCAGTTAGAGAAATAATTACACTGAAAACCATCATAGAAAAACGTGACTAAATGAGGGAAGTAGAAAGCCTTTTCAGAGCACAGGTCGGGGTGGGGTGGGGAGGAGGGACACTTGGGACATTGGTGATGGGAATGTTGCACTGGTGAAGGTTTTTTTTTTTTTTATAAAAAGAGATAAAAATAGACTTTACTGCTAGAGAAATAAAAATTAAAATTAATGAATCAGCAAAAATAAAAAAAAAACCTCCACAAAAACTAAAGTTTGGGGAGAGAAAATGAACAGACACCTCTATGAGGAAGACCAGCAGATGGTCAAAGGGCACATGAAAAAAATGCTCATCATCACTTATATTTAAGAAAATCCAAATCAAGACAAAAGTGAGATATCTTACACCAATGAGGATGGCACATATCAAAAATACTGGGAAAAATATGTGTTGTCAGGGAAATTTGAGAAAGAAATTCTCAACTACTGTTGGTGGGAATGCTGCCTGGTCCAACTCCCATGGAAAACAGAATGGAGGATTCTCAGTAAACTCAAAATTGAGCTGCCATTTGACCCAGCAATTCCACTTTTGGGTATCTATCCCCAAGAATACAATTATTCATCCAAAAGGATGTATGCACACTTCTACTAATTACAGCACTCAGCACAATAACTAAGACTTGGAATCACTGTAGATGTCCAACAAAAGACAAGTGGATCATGAAGATGTGGTACACATATACAATGGAATACTACATAGCTGAAAGGAAAGATGGAATCATGCAATTTGCAGCAACATGATTAGAACTAGAAGATATTATATTAAATAAAGTAAGTCAGAAGAATAAGAATAAATACAGGATGATATCACTTATATGTGGTATTTTGAATAGCTGCATGAAGAAATGAAATTGTTTAAATAAAAGTTAACTCAAACACCCTTGGCCTGAAATATAGCAAGGAGAAGAAACTAAATTGAGTAGAGGAGGAGAAAAAAACAAAATGAAAGGATGGGCAGGGAGTGCAGGTGAAGTGATCTCAAGTGCTTTGAGGGATAGAGCTGAATAAAAAGGATTGAACTATATATCCAAACAAAAGGCAACAAAGATGAAATCAAGAGACCCAAACTTTAACACTCTAAACTTTAAATGGGCCTGTTATATTGGCAGGCTTGGGAACTGGGGCTGATGATATGGGTTGCAATCAAGGAACATTGATGGAGGGAGGTGGTCACTAGTGGTGGGATTGACCCTGATTCATTGTATGCCTGAAACCCAACTATGAATTACAATGGTTTCAATAAAATAAAATTAAAGTTAAAAATGTTGTAGCTTTTATGTTAAAGAATGGTGGCTACAGTTGTTATCTAAACTTTTCCTAAGTTGAGATACAAGCATATGATTTTTAATTTAATTAAAAAGCATATTTATTTTTAATTGTTGTGCTTTAATGATGATTTTATACATAGATTTAAAAATCTTTAAAGATAATTTACAATTTTGCAGGTTTCTCTTGTTGTTGATGGAGGAAAGAAGGTGGTTGAATTTATGTTCCGAGCTCCTGAGGGAGATGTATTGAACTACGTTTTTAAAAATCGAGAAATCCGACCTTTGTTTGATCGTCAGTGGCATAAACTTGGTATTGGTATACAATCTCGGAGCATTTCACTCTACATGGATTGTAATTTAATTGCCAGTCGTCATACCGATGAAAAGGATACAGTGGATGTTCATGGCAGAACTGTGATTGCAGCTCGTGCATCAGATGGCAAACCTGTGGATGTGAGTTGTTAAGTTTTTGTGAAGAAAAACTAGTAAAAACTTTAAATTAAAACATATTATCTTTCTAAAATGTTCATTCTTCAATTACTGCATTATGCATTCATTTCCCATCACTTTAAATTATTATGCCAATGACTGTGTGAAGGATAGCTATGTATTTCCAACTGTATTTTGGCATATATTATTTTTGTTGTCATTCCATTTCTCTAGCTTGTGAATTTGAAAAATAAAGCTATTAAAATTAAATTTAGTAAAATTTGAAAATCTGATGCAGAAAGTATGCTTGGTTTAAGTTCATATGTTTTGAATAGCAATGACTAGAAAAAGATGAACTTTAAATTAAGTGGTTCCAGATTATCTCGTTTTTCATTCCAAAACAATAGGCTATTTATTCATGCTAAGAATTAAAATTATTTTGTATTGCATATAATTTTTCATAATATTGTAATTGTTTATTTGCTATCCTATTGAACTGAAACATCTTCTAATTATATACGTAGAACATATAGATGAGAATAGCTAGACAGTAAAACATTTCAGGTGAACAGTTTTATAAAATCAGATTTAATATTCCGATGCTGTAGATTTATTATTGATTTCACCAACTGAAAAGGCATATAACCTTTAAAAGTAAGATACATGGGTCTGGAGCCATGCATAGTACAATAGGTAGGGAACTAACTATTAATGCAGTTGACCTGAGTTTGGTTTCTGGCATCACATATAGTTCCCAGAGCATTGTCAGAGTAGTTCTGAGCACAGAACCAGGAGTAAACCCTGAGCACCATGAGCATGGTCCCCAAAAAGCCAAATAAATAAAAATTTTGATATTTCTACATTGATGATTGCACATTTTCTTTTGAGTGAAATTATGGGAAAAAATTAAATAATCTGAATTTAGTGATGTGAACAAAGGCAATTAACAATGCAAGTATTTTAAATGCAAAATTCTATACAGCTACATCTTCTACCAGTGTTCTATTTATAAGTTTTATTGAAAGAAATAAATATATAGTTATTTAATATAATATTTTAAAAACTGTCTCCTTTAGAGACAGTTAGCAAATCATAACTAGGGCCTATTGATGATCAGCAAAATAATCTTGATCATAATCCAGTCTAGAAATCAAAACACCAGGGCTTCATTGAAATATCGTCTGGATAAAATAGATTAAACTTTAAATCTAGTTTATCATCTTAACTGTTACAATCAGCTAATTTAACTATTAAGCTGTTTGTTTTATTATTTTCAATTACAAAAATAATGTTGATAACATTATTAATATAAGTGTATAGAGTATGTATACAGTTGTATATTACGCTTTGTACATAGCAGTCTGTAAATTCTTATATTTTTCCATGACATTAAAGAGTGGGAGAGAAAACCCAAACTTCTTCTTCTGTTCTCAAAGATCTTGAATTGTAATGGAGGGATTAAAGATGATGACTATAAATTGTGACTGTCAGAAATAATAAATGATAGAATTAGCATCAGTACTAACAAACAACGCTTCAGAAGGTCTCGCCAAATACAAAAAAGGAAGTACAGTGAACTGAAAAAAAAAAAAAAAGAGGATTGAATTTTTGAAGTTGGTGAAAAGAAGATAGATAGGTAGTTGGGCTTCAGAGAATTTTTTAATGCTTTTATTTTGTTTGTTTTGTTTGTTTGGGGACCAAACTTAGTTGTCCTCAGGGCTTACTCCTGGCTCTATACTCAGAGATCACTTCTGCCAGATTCAGGTCACCATGGGGGTGCTGGGGCTGAAACCTGGTCAGCTGCATGCAAGACAAGTAAACACCTTGGGCAAGATATTATTGCTACAGCCCCTTGGCTTCTTGGAATTCTTAGCTACAGCAGTAAGGAGTGGTCGGCAAACTTGTTGCAAGTACAGAATTTTGGGACTAGAATCTAGTTCCCCGAAAGACTAATGAGGGGAGAGACTGCAAGGAAAGAATGGCAAGTTTCTGCATGTGTGTGGTCCAGTCTCAGTGCTCAATTTCTGAAGGTTCAATCGTTGTGTCTTATTAACTTCTGATTGAGGAGATATTAGTCCCAAGTTGAAGCTCAAAGTATCAGATTCATCTTCGTGAAAAACCCTGATATGATCATTTTAATACTACAGTATTTCACAGTTAAACATGGAGTCATTTTTCATTTGGAGTTAAAATTAAAGGCATGTGACTGTCACCAACTTTTTTTGGGGGGGATAATAAATGAAACAAATACAGCACGTTTACTTTTTTAATGGTTCTTAATCCTACTAAAATTCCACTGCATTTATTTGGGGTGCAATGATGGGAGAGACCCTACTCAGAAGTGTTTAGGCGGCCCAAAACCCCTTTCAAGAGCTTCTCAGCCAACTTGACTGGTAGTTCAATGTGAGGGACCATAGCTATTTGCTTGTTTGTTTATTGTTTATTTGTTTGGGGCCACATTAGCTATTCTACTCCTGGCTCTGGCAGCATGAGGGTTGAATGTGGTGCCAGGCATGAAACCAGGGATAACTATGCAAAGCATATTGTACCCCCTATTTTATCTCTCATGGTCCATAAAGCATTTTTTAACTAGCAAATTCTATGTGAAATATCAATATAGACTTGGGCTTTAAACATTCTTTTAAAATACTGTGTTGGTAATGGTTTTGAAGTTTCTAAAGATAATTTAGACCTATTTTTATTAGATTATAATTCATCAAATATTTGTAATCTCTCTTCTGTTCAGTAATGGTTCATAGGAAAAGCATAGTAAATGAATAATATATGATATAATTTCATATTTATTGTCTAATTAAAATATTTCTTGCCACATCTGGCTCTGTTCAGTGTCTTATACTGCCTCTTATTTTACGGATCACTATTAATGGTGCTCAGGGGACCATACTATATTTCAGAGATTGAACAGGTCTCCTAGGTTAGCCACATACAAGACAAGAACCGTATCTTCTGTATTATGGCCACTGGAGTTCTTTACATGGATTTAGTTTAATTTTGTTATCTCAGAATAGCTTAACTGTTATGGCTTTTTCCCCACTAATTTTTTACCCTTTTTTGTTGTTAGATATAGTATTCTAAACTAAACACTTATTATGCTATTGTGGGATAATGGTTATTATTTATTATAGCTTTTTTATAAGATATCTTATAAATATAAGATATATTTACATATATAAGATATATATGTAAATATATAAGATATATATTTTATAGAAAATAAAAAGTATTTTTCTATAAAAAGTACTTATGGACCTCAAAATAATGCCTATAGCATCTTTGTTCTACTGAAAGAGAAAAGAGACGATATGTAAAATTACAATTATTAAATTATAAAATTTTGTCACAAACTTATTTCAGATAGTGTAAATATCTATCATAAAACTGTCCAACAAATAATACTATTCATTTTCTCATATTTTATCTCATATTTAAAGGTATTAATTTTAATTTTGTGACCAAGTCTCAAAATATGTTAGTCAAATTAGCAAATTGAAGGAGAAAATATATTATTTTAGAATAGTGTTCTCAAGTTTATTTTATTATAATATCAAATACATTAAATATTCATTAAATACATTTTCCATATTGAAAAACATGATTTATTTCTGTGCTTAAAATAGAAATTGGAAAGTTTTTTATATCAAGTACTTATTCTTTTGACTCAATTTTTTCTTCATAAATTTTTTTAACTTTTATTTTTATTACTTTATTTAAACACTGTGGTTACAAAATTGTTCATGATTTTCATTCATACAATTTATATCACTAGTATACATTTCCCACTACTAATGTCCCCAGTTTTCCTCCCACCCTCTCCCCTGCCTGCCTCTGGGACAGACATTTTACTTTTCCTCTCTCACTCTCTCTCTCTCTCTTTCTCTCTCTCTCTCTCTCATTGTCTGCTTTTTTCCTTCTTAGACACTGTGGTTTGTACTATTGTTAATTAAGGGGTATCATGCATATTACTTTTTCTTATTTCATCACCTAGTTCTTGTCCAGAGTGATAAGTTTCAATTGGCAGAGTGAACTCTTCTCTACCCTAAATGCACTGCTTTTCTATTTGTGGCAATTTCCTACTATGGACTGACTCTTTTGCCCTCATGTCTATTGTCTCTAGATATTATCACCAAACTATCTTTTAGTTTCTTATACCCCACAAATAGGTGAGATTATTGTGCCAATTCTCCCTCAACTCATTTTACTCAGCATAATGCTTTTCATATCTATCCATGTATAAGCAAATTTATGGCTTCATTTTTCCAAATGCTGCATAGTATTCTATTATGTAGATGTATCACAGTTTCTTTCAGAATTTTTTTAATTTAAAATAATCTAAATTTTGTGGGCTTGCTTTATTTTAATATATAATACCAATCTTTTTACAAATGCATCTTTTTGTTCTTTAAAACATTGGTCAAAACTTGTATTCATTACCTGATTTGGTTATTAACTCAAATGCTCCATAAAATAATGAATCCTAAATTACATTGTGTATCAGAAATTGAACTACTACTATTATTTTTATTACTTAAATTGTCATAGTTTTTGCACATAGGATATATATCATGTATGCACATATGATTTCTAGAAATCTAATCATGTGTCTTATTGTTAATTTTTAAATAGATTGAACTTCACCAACTTAAAATCTACTGTAACTCAGACTTCGTAGCTCAAGAGATATGTTGTGAAATATCAAATATTAAGGTAAGGTAATTTTCTGTGCATGTAAAGAATATAAAATATCAATAACCTTTTCATTTCCCAGAGCAGTACAGAGTAACTTTTGTTGAAACTAGGTAGTTTTGTCTAAGAAATTACTGCTTTCTGATACGTTCCTTTTGCAAAATAAACACCAAGGTATTATTTATCCTCACTTTATATGCAATATAAATAAAAGAGAACTAAGGTCTTTCTCTCAAAATTATATTTTGATATTAGCATCTTCTAGTTATAAAGATTTTAAGTCTAGGATCATATCTCTATGTCTTGTTCCTTCTAGCCTGTCGTCATCATGGATAGTATATTTTATCTGCATTTTTCTTTTTCCTGTTACCATGTTATCTTCTGCCTATATTGTTATAATACTCACTGTCTTTCCCATCTCTCGTTCATTCTATCCCAGTATAGCATTAACAAGTCTCTAAATTGTGTGTTCACTTCCTTTCTTCCATTAAGCCTTATTCAAAAACATTTCTCTTCTGAACTATAGGATAAGGAACAGGGCTCAAAAACATAAATAATATGCCTTCATGCCTTTTCATCTATTTTTCAAGGACTTTTTAATTTAGACTATCAGTAAAAGATAAAGCTAGTTTCTTAGCTTCTAATTATTAATACTCCTAAACCTATTGTACAACTATTAGTTTCTTATATCTATTCTTACAAAATTAAATGTCTAATTTTATAATTTCTATATTCTTCTATATGTAATAGTTACGTACATTATTATATTAAATGTTAATATATCTGGAAGAGTTCCTGAACTAATTCCAATGTGAGTACATATAGAAGATTCCCAACATCAACAAATAATTCTTATATTCTTTACCCAGAATATCCCAAGGCTGTTCAAGTTATCAACCACTCATGGTACCCTCTCTTAAGATGAGAGTTATAAGCAGGCTGTTATCTGAGTTTCTCCCTAATAGATGATAATTAAGGGTTCTCAGGATCCCTTCATCAGATTCAGATAATTTACTATTGTGGTTCCAGAAATCAAGAACTCACTCTTTTCTACTGCATTAATTTATTATAAAGGATATTTTATTAACAACCAGTTAGAAGAAATGCATTAGGACAAGATAATGAGGAGAGGGAATAGAACTTTCTTGTATTTTCCAGGTATGCTATTTTCCTAATGGTTAACCACTATGAAGCTTATTTAAACTCACTTTGGTTTGGTTAGAAGATAGGATTGAACATTCCTTATATTCCAATGATTTGTTCATAGAAGAGAGCCAAAGAATCATAACTTGACTTATTGACATATACCTAACAGAGTAGAACTTGTGGGGAAAAGGCATTTTAATAGAGATAGTTCTATACACTCCTATAGAAATAATATAAAAAAGTTAAATATATATGGAGATCATATTTGGGGGAACATAAGTATATATTTTTTAAAAATTTGATTGATAATTTTTGAAATTCTCTTTAGTATTTAAGTGACTAAAAAATAATTTAAGTGACTAGAATGATTGTGAACTAGGTAAGGTGCTTTATTTGCATGTGTCCTAAATATGTTTTATCTGTGACACCCTAAGTGCTGCAAATGTGGCCCAAACCAAAATAAGACCAAAATTAAAAACAATTTAAGCTTTTATTGCTCATAATTTGGTTTTTGAATAATAATGTGACCAGCTGATTTAACAAATATAAATTACATATAATTTAAAAAAATTAAGTAGTATTTTTAAAAACTTTATAAAGTAAAAATGTAGGAATTAATCATTGTCTGAAAAATAATAATGACAGCTTAATTCCCTACTGAAAATTACATTGGGAACATTGTCATTTCCCCTAAAGAAGAATAACAAGAAATAGAAACATGTTGTATTTTAAAATGGGAAAATATTGTTTGAAAGATAATTATTTAAAAATCATTTAAATGTATCTACTACCATTCTAACACTGATATGGGATTGTATTCCTCTAAGTTGTAGTTTAGAATTTTGAAATGACAAATACATGTACTTTCACATTCAGAATTGCAAACCAAGCTAATAAATAATTCTGCTACCTGTTTTTAAAATAAAAAATACACTACATTTCGGAAGATTTTTGGTAATCAATGTTTACTACATATTGTCTAGCATGTTATAAACTTACAGGATGCATATACACATTCATCATCTAGGGACCACAGATAGTACACAGGTTAAGACACATGAAAGGATTGATCTCCTGGACTACATGGGTTCTAAGTATTACTTAATCTAATTTAAGAATACCCCTCCCTACTTTCTCCCAAGAACCACTTGGTGGCTCTGGTGGTCTGTGACACAATATTGCCTTGACACACCACATTATCAGACTCTATAGCAAAACACTGGTCTTAAAAAACAAGAATTTCTAGCAATTAATTAATATCTTGAGCTCTACTCGAAGCTTCAACCCTCCAACTAAAAGAACACCAACTAATTGTTAGAAAGGAGATTTTTATTGATTGATTGATTGATTGATTGATTGATTTTTTTTTTGGTTTTTGGGTCACACCAGGCAGAGCTCAAGCTTCTGGCAGGCTCAGGGGACCATATGGGATACGGGGATTCGAACCACTGACCATCTGTATGCAAAGCAAACACCTTACCTCCATGCTATCTCTCTGGCCCCAGAAAGGAGATTTATTTTTTTACAAATAAGTGAATGAAATATACTTCAATTAAGTATATCGCACTTTATATTCTAAAATTAATTTCTATAGGGTAGGGAATTTGGTCACCTTTGGTGCTCAGGGACTATTCTTGACTCTGTACTAAGGAATAACCCCTGGCAATGCACAGAAAATCTTATATGGTGTTGGTGACTTAATTTGGGCTGGCTTCATGCCAGGCAAATGGTTTACCTCCTATATTATCTCTGTCTTCAAGAATTATTTTTGGGTCTTTATCACCAACTTGTTGAAGTAAATGATCTTTAAATGTTTAAATTATAATATTTATAATTATAATTATATAAATGGTTAAATTATAATATTTATTTAAATTCTTCTTTTCAAAAATACTTATACAGATGTTAATTATACAAATTATTTTATTCTGCAACACAATTATTATCAACATTTATTATTAATATACTTATATTCATCTCTAATAATTCAAGAACTTATTGCTCATAATTTTAATTAAAATGATTAATTAATGCATTTATAGAGAGACTTAAAAAAACTATAGAGGTGGTCAATTCAAAGAACAAAGGTGTGACAAATATTCATTTCATACTGTCAACCTTTGGTTAATTAGAAGATAGTTTCAGTTTTCCCTAATTTGGTGTGTCAGTTTTTAATGTTGGAATGTTCACATTTTCTAAATTTTTCTTTGATTTTCAGTGTCCCAAGCAAGATGACTTCAAAAGTACTGCATCCTCATTGATACCCTCTATAACCAGTAAAATGACTGCATATCTTCCAGCAAAGGAACTTAAAAACCAATGCCAGTGCATTTTAAACAAGGTATGTTTTAATTTCTACCCACTAAAACACCGCAGCAATTTAGGCCCCTAGTGGTCTTGGTTCAGGAACTTTGTCTTAGTCTTTAGTGCTAGTTATATCAAAGAACTAAATCATTATGTTATTGGGCACATTAGAATAATATTGGAAATAAGATGTGTTGGATATTTTTAACCTGAACTCCTTAGTCAAAAAAAAGTGACCTGCATTTTATAATGTGAATGAGAATCAATAGAAAGATAAAGGGAGGAACATCTATATAACAAAAACTATTACTAATTAACATGTAGCTGAATATTGAAGAAATTGTTAACATTGTTGAAGAAACTCTGTCCACACATACACATAGATACTCTACAAAGCATTTCTTTGTTGTGTGAAGACTCTGTTGGGATACCCGAAGAGCCAACTTTCTAAATTTGTCTGGTACAAATTTTATTGGACTATAAAAAAGACTCTTATTTATCAACAAATTTGTCTCACTTTATCATTAAACTCCCTGTGCAGGGAAGCTTGGTGCAAAGACTGTTTTTCTGTTTTGGCGCCACTCTTGGCTATGCTCAAGGGTTACTCCTGGCTCTGTACTCAGGAATCAGTTTTGGCAGTATTTGTGGGACCATATGGGATGTTGAAGATTAAACCTGGGTCAGCTGCATGCAGGAAAAACATCCTTCCTCTGTACTATCTCTTTGGTTTTGTGCCTCTTCTGTTGTTAATGGCAGTTATAAGACCAGCATTAACAGTGCTCAGTTATCTTCTGATGCTTTTCCTCTGCATTTATTTTGAGGAAAGTGGAAAGGAGCACTTGCATTATTTCCCTGAACAGTGCCCCCTAGGCCTGTAACCTACCTAATTCATGCTTTTGAATTTACACACAGTGTTCTGACTAGGGAATGACAAGCACTGTAGTTATGATGAAAGATTAGAGGAGCTTTGCATTCATTATCAATTTACATTGTCTAGTAAACTCCTTTAGAAAGGCAGGTATATGTTTCATGTCTGTAGAAAAGCAGTTACATGTTCCAGCCAATGATATTAGCATATCACTGAGAACATGATGATAATGGCTGCTTAAAAGAACTACAAGTAGTACATCTCATCAGCAAGAATGTATTCCAGTGGAAGAATCACACCAACTTTGAGACAAAATGTTTATCTTACTATTATCAACTTCATATTTGTAAAATCTTTGTTTTTAAATCATTGTGGTTGAACAATTGATAACATGGAAATTTATTTTTGTTCAGGGAGAAGCAGGGTATCCAGGAGTTCCAGGCTCACCTGGTCAGAAGGGGGATAAAGGAGAACCGGTAAGACACTACCCAACATTATTGTGATATAAGAGACATAAAAAGGTTTAAGCATATGGACATGTTCCATACAAATAGTTGATTCTATTAAACACTATCCATAATTATGTAAAATAAGAAAGACTGTGTCCATATGAGGTCTGTTTTTAGATTCTTCCTAGCATTTGGAAAGACCTGAAAGCCCAAATACTTATATTTATTCCTTTATTTTCTATTTCTATTACATTCACTAGCATTTGATTAAAGGAGTATAACCATGCTAGTAAACAAGACTTCAGTTAATTTCGGTGATTAATGTGTTCAGCCTTCCTGACACTTATAATAATCATAGATGCATTGTTTTAATTTATGGAGTTGATGAGAAGTTTATTCCTGTTTTGTTGTGTGGTGTATAATGTCTAATAAATAAAGATGGCTTTTCTGGTATATAATTTTATCAAAACTGGTAATAAAATAGTGTCTTCATAGACTGAAGATGTAAATGTATTTTTCTCTAGATATGCTGAATAGTTATTCCTTTAAAAAGACAAGTGCAGACTTACATAGGGAAGTAGATGCTATTTTCGAGATATTTTTCCCCTTTTTTGTATGAAGATCAAAAAGTTAAGGTGGGGAGAACAATATATTTAATATATCAAGAGCACCATCAGTTTGGAGTCTGATTATTTGGAGTTAAATATTTTCCAGCTTTCACTTGTTTTGAAATGGTCTTTATTAATAGTATTTAGCAGTGTATTGTGAACAAGAAATAAAATTATATATATATATATATATATATATATATATATATATATAAAACAGTAACAGAAACTGGTAAGTATAGTATGTTTATAGTTTAGAGTACATTGTGTTTTAAACTCAATAAGTATGCTTATTCGAGTATGTAGTATTCTAAACTCAATAAATATGTTTCTCTGTTTTACTACACATAATTTAATTGCTCCATTGTTGAGGGATAGTTGTAAATAGTTTTTTAGTTTCAGTTTGGTTTCATGTTTGACATCCAAAAACAAAGAAATTTTCATTGTAAAGTAATGCTTTAGAAATTGTAACTAATTCAATTATTTATTATATTGATGAAATAGTCAGCATCTTATGATGTTTTTACCAGTTATAATAGTAAATTTGATAGTTGATTTTATCAAAATACCTAATAATTTAAATTTAAAAAATCAAATATATTTATTACTCCTACTATTATTTGACAACATTTTGCAGATATAGTGATTTGGGTTTTTTGGTTTTTTGAATATAGTTTTTGATTTGGGGGTTACTTCCAATTGTGTTCAGTATTGCTCCTTTCATTATCTTTCTATAAATATAAAGCATGTGCTGAGCCCATTAAGTTTTCTCTGGCTTATGTAGAAAAGCTTTATTTATTTACTTTATTTAAAAAAATGTATTACACAGTTGACATAGCTGACCAAAATACCATTATTTTAGATAAGTGAGTGCAAGTTTAATAAATAAAAACAGGAAGAAAAATGAAAAAGAAAGAGATGAAAGAAAATTTTAAAAAATTACAATGAGAAAAATTTGTGATAATTATTTTATCTCCACTGAGAATGTTAGGAAATATAGTTGCTTTCATATAAGTGAGAGCAAAGTTGTTTAAAAAAGAAAAAGAAAGAGAAGAAATAAAATTTTAAAGAGCAAACGAAAGAAATAAAGTACAGTGACAAATAAATTAGTGAAAATTATTGTAGCTCCAATGAAACCATTAAGACAATGACAAAAGTTTAGCAAACTCTTGCTAGCTGTGCATTCATTATTTCATTTGTTCCCAAATGACGTCAGCTACACATTGGAATGTAAATTGGTGTGTATTTATAGAAATAACAGCATCAAACAAATGAAGATGTTCAGGAATTCAAAGCACTGATACTGATACTGTGGCTTTTGTGAGTCATGCCCTCAGCTAAATAGAATGACTGTATGGAATATAGGTGGGGAGGAGGAGAGAAAAGAGATGGAGCAATGGTGGTGGGAAGTTTGCACTGGTGAAGGAGAGTGTCCTTTTTTTATGACTGAAACCCAACTACAAACATGTTTGTAATCATGGTGCTTAAATAAAGATATTATTATAATAAAGAAAAAGCTGGTGATATCAGCCCGAATACTCTCATACTTGAAGTTTGGTCAAACAGGTGGCTCTGAAGAAAATTGTAGAAGAGTCCGTGAAATTGAGCCATCTGCAAAGCAGTGATTATGGGTGATAGATGCAACAGGCATGGCTTTGATAGGATGGGGCTTGGCCTGCTCTCTCTTGAGATTATCAGCTTTCAGTTGTGTGGCTGGTGTACTCTTGATTTTTCATGGTGTGATTTACATCTTTTCAAGAAAAGAGTGAGTATATAGAACTGGTCCAGTGAGAACATCCCAGTTAGAAAAGGTTTTGAAGAGAATTTTTTGCATGATTGTGCTTATTAGGGACCTATTAAAAACAACTTTAATTTACTTTTCTCATTAAACTTAAGAGACTATATTTTCAGTATTTTTGGTCATCTTTGAGAATACAACTTCAAAATCACATTCTAATTCATGTAATATTCATTAATATATTTCTTTTTTAATAAGTTTTCTTCTAATCAAAGGAGCCCTCCCCCAAAGTATTACCTTTTTTTATTTAAACATCTTGATTACAAATATGATTGTGATTAGGTTTCACTCATGTAAAGAACACCCCCTTCACCAGTGTAACATTCCCACGACCAATGTCCCAAATCTCCCTCTTCTGCACCCCACCACCATCTGTACTCTAGACAGGCTTTCCAGTTCCTTTATTCATTCACATGGTTATGGTAGTTCTCAGTGTAGTTATTTCTATAACTGCACTCACCACTCTGTGGTGAACTTCATGAAGTGAGCTGGAAGTTCCAGCCCTCCTCTCATTGTCTCAGGATTGTTACAAAAATGACTTTTATTTTTCTTAAAACCCATAGATGAGTGAGATTATTCTGCATCTCTCTCTCTGACTTATTTCACTCAGCATGATAGATTCCATGTACATCCTTGTATAGGAAAATTTCATGACTTCATGTCTCCTGACAGCTGCATAATATTCCATTGTATATATGTACCACGGTTTCTTTAGCCATTCATCTGTTGAAGGGCATATTGGTTGTTTCCAGAGCCTGGCTATTGTGAATAGTGCTGCAATAAATATAGGTGTTAGGAAGGGATTTTTGTATTGTGTTCTTGTGTTCCTAGGGTTTATCCCCTAGGAGTGGAATAGCTGGGTCGAATGGGAGCTCAATTTCCAGATTTTGGACGAATCTCCATATCGCATTCCATAGAGGTTGGACTAGAGGGCATTTCCACCAGCAGTGGATAAGAGTTCCTTTCTCTCCACATCCTTCCTAGCACTGATTGTTCTCATTCATTGTGATGTGTGCCAATCTCTGTGGTGTGAGATGGTATCTCATCGTTATTTTGATTTGCATCTCCCTGATGATTAGTGATAAGGACATTTTTTATGTGCCTCTTGGCCATCTGTATTTCTTCTTTGTCAAAGTGTCTGTTCATTTCTTCTCCCCATTTTTTTATGGGATTAGATGTTTTTTTTTCTTGTAAAGTTCCGTCAGTGCCCTGTATATTTTGGAGATTGGCCCCTTATCTGATGGGTATTGGGTGAATAGTTTCTCCCACTCAGTGGGTGGCTCTTGTATCCTGGACACTATTTCTTTTGAGATGCCGAAGCTTCTCAGTTTAATGTATTCCCATTTGTTGACCTCTGCTTCCACTTGTTTGGATAGTGCAGTTTCCTCCTTGAAGATGCCTTTAGTCTCAATGTCATGGAGTGTTTTACCAACATGTTGTTCTATATACCTTATGGTATCAAGTCTGATATCAAGGTCTTTAATCCATTTGGATTTTACCTTCGTACATGGTGTTAACTGGAGGTCGATGCTCGCTTTTTTGCAAGTGGCTAACCAGTTCTGCCAGCACCACTTGTTGAAGAGGTTTTCCCTGCTCCACTTAGGATTTCTTGCTCCTTTGTCAAAGATTAGGTGCTTCTATGTCTGGGGAATGTTCTCTGAGAACTCAAGCCTATTCCACTGATCTGAGGGTCTGTCTTTATTCTAATACCATGCTGTTTGATAACTATTGCTTTGTAGTACCGTTTAAAGTTGGGGAAAGTAATGCTTACCTTACTCCTTTTCCCTAGGATTGCTTTAGCTATTCGAGGGCGTTTATTCTTCAAGATGAACTTCATAAGTGTTTGATCCACTTCTATGAAGAATATCATGGATATCTTTAGAGGGATCACATTAAATCTGTACAATGCCTTGGGGAGTATTGCCATTTTAATGATATTAAACCTGCCAATCCATGAGCAGGGTATTTGTTTCTATTTTCGTGTGTACTCTCGTATTTCTTGGAGCAGGGCTTTACAGTTTTCTTTGTATAGGTACTTCACGTCTTTGGTCAAGTTGACTCCAAGATATTTGAGTTTGTGTGGCAGTAATGTAAATGGGATTGCCTTCATAATGTCCATTTCTTTCCTATCATTATTGGTGTATAAAAAGGCCATTGATTGGTTGGGAAAATCCACGAAATTACGCCTGCCCAGTGGGGCCCGACTATGAAAAATTGTGAGTGCTGCCTGTGTGTGTCTATCTACTGTCTTATTCCATGAACCTCTTGGGAGTGGGCCGAAAAGAGGCTCCAGCAGAGCACGCTTCACAATGCGGCCCTGTACTCTTTCTAAGAAAAGAACACCATCAAAACAAGAAGAAAAAAATCACACTAAGAACTGTGCAGGATCACTGAAGCCCAGCATTTCTCTCTGGACTGTCTTCTCTGCTGCGTGCTCAGGCCTAAGATTTGATACTGTGGGAGGCTTCACCATGGAGGACTCCCCTCCCTTGAAGGCAGGTCGACCCATCCAGAAAGGGCAGAGCCAGAGGAGTGTGGCTGCCTGCATCATTTAGCTAATGAATACCACCACAACACATAGAAAAACTCACAATACAAGTGTGACAATGGGGAAACAACGCAGGCTAGCATCAGACATAGATAATTAAGATGACAATTCTGATGACCAGATAATGACCAACCAACTAATCAACCTCTCAGATAAGGACTTTAGACTAGCAATATGGAAGATGCTTAACGAACTCAAAGAAACCATGGATCGAGTTGAACAGAACACTAATAAGAACCAAAAAAATATGAAGACAGAAATCACAAAACTCCAAACTGAAGTAATATGTCAACTAATAGGCCTGAAAAACTCAGTAAATGAAGTGAATGACAAAATGGATAAGCTGTGGGACAGGGTATCAGAAGCTGAGAATAAACTTGGTGCTGTGGAAGATGAGATAAATAACAATTCCACACAGCGGGAGAGATTGGAAAAAAAACTTAAAGCAAATGAACAGACAATGGAAAAATTAGTCACAGAATGGGAACAGATGAAAATAGAAGTCTATGATAAGCTCAACAGAAACAACTTAAGAATCATTGGAGTCCCAGAGACCCAGGAAGAAAATTTCCAGGAAGAATCAACAGTCAAGAACATCATTAAAGAGAAACTTCTAGAGCTAAAGAATATATGTGATCAAATCCTGCATGCTCGAAGAGTACCAACCAAAAGAGACCCCAGAAAAACCACCCCAAGACACATCCTAGTCACAATATTGAGTCCCACAGATAGAGACAGAATTCTGAAAATAGCAAGATGAAAAGGGGAAATTACATTCAAGTGAGCATCATTGAGATTTAAAGCAGACCTGTCACCAGAAACACTCAAGGCCAGAAAGCAGTGGTGGGATATTGTGACAAGGCTGATTGAAATGAATGCTTCACCTAGAATACTGTACCAAGGAAAACTTACTTTCCAGTTTGACGGAAGAATACATGGTTTCACAGACAAAAAACAGCTCAGAAACTATACAGACTCAAAACCAGTCTTAAGAGAAAAACTAAAAGACCTAATTTAAGACAAGACTAACCAAAAGACACACCAAATTTCGATATAAAGATGACATTAAATCCCAGGACAATTCTTTCTCTCAACGTCAATGACTAAATGCACCAGTTAAGAGACACAGAGTGGCTAAATGGATCAAAAAACTCAAACCAACCTTCTGCTGCCTACAAGAAATGCACCTGAATAGTCAGAACAAACATAGACTCAAAATAAAAGGCTGGAGAAAAATTATTTAAGCAAACAACACCCATAAAAGAGCTGGAGTGGCCATACTAATATCAGATAATGCAAACTTTATACTCAGAAAGGTTGTAAGAGACAAAGATGGACATTTTATATTAATCAAGGGGTATGTAGAGTGGAATAAATAACCCTACTAAACATATATGCACCGAACGACGAGCCAGCAAAATATTTAATACAACTGTTGACAAATCTGAAAAATAATATCAATAACTACACAATAATTGTGGGAGACTTCAACACGGCTTTGTAAACAATTGACAGGTCAAACAGACTAAAACCCAACAAGAATATATTAGACCTGAAAAGAGAAATGGAAGAAAGAAGCCTAGTGGATTTATATATGACACTCCATCCCCAGAAACTTGGATACACATTCTTCTCCAATGTACATGGGTCATTCTCCAGGATAGACTACATGCTGGCACATAAAACATACCTCCATAATATCAAATAGATAGAAATTTTGCAGAATACCATTGCTGACCACCAGGCAATGAAATTATTTGTGAATTCCAAAGGGACATGAAGAAAAACTTTAACAACTGGAAGTTAAACAGCCTCATACTGAATAATCAGTGGGTCCGAGATGAAATCAAGGAGGAAATCAAAAGGTTCCTGGAAACAAATGACAATAAAGACACAAACTGTCAGAACTTATGGGACACAGCAAAAGCAATACTGAGAGGAAAATTTATAGCTTTTCAAGCACACATCAGGAAGGAAGACAGAGCTTACCTGAGTAGCTTAATGACACAGCTAATAGAACTAGAAAGTGCTCAACAAAAGGACCCAAAAATAGGGAGACAAAAGGAAATAACAAAGCTGAGAACAGAAATCAAGGAAGTAGAAACCCAAAAAACAATCTGAAAGATCAACAAAATTAGAAGTTGGTTCTTTGAATAAATAAACAAGATTAATAAACCACTGGTAAAACTAACAAAGAAAGAGAGAGAGAAACTTGATAACTCGTATTAGGAATGAAGGAGCGATAATTACTGATATTGCAGAGATTCAAAGGGTAATCAGAAACTACTTTGAGAAACTCTATGCCACTAAAAATGAGAACCTGGAAGAAATAGATAAATTCTTGGACTCTTATAATTTTCCACGGTTGAAAAAAGAAGATGTAGCATATCTAAACACCCTCATCACTGTTGATGAAATTAAAACGGTAATCAAATGTCTGCCCAAAAACAAAAGCCCAGGCCCAGATGGATTCACAAATGAATTATTTTAAACTTTCCAAGAGGAAGTACTACCAATCCTGGCAAGAATCTTTCATGAAATTAAGAAACAGAAACACTTCCAAATAGCTTTTATGCAGCCAACATCACCTTGACACCTAAACCAGACAGAGATGCTACGAAAAAAGAAAATTACAGACCAATATCGCTGATGAATACAGATGCAAAGATCTTCAACAAAATCCTGGCAAATAGGATTCAATGCCTCATTAAGAAGATCATCCACTATGATCAATTAGGTTTCATCCCAGGAATGCAAGGATGACTTAGCATCCGTAAATCTATCAACATAATACACAACATCAACAACAAGAAAAATAAAAACCACATGATCATATCAATAGATGCAGAGAAAGCATTTGATAAGGTCTAACACCCATTCTTGATCAAAACTCTCAGCAAGATGGGAATGGAAGGAACCTTTCTCAATATAGTTAAGGCCATCTACCAAAAGCCAGTGGCAAAATTATCCTCAATGGAAAAACACTAAAAGCCTTCCCTCTAAATTCTGGCACAAGACAAGGCTGTCCTCTCTCACCACTCCTATTCAACATAGCACTGGAAGTACTTGCTATAGCGATTAGGCAAGAAAAAGATATCAAGGGAATCCAGATAGGAAAGGAAGAAGTCAATCTCTCACTGTTTGCTGATGACATGATACTCTACTTAGAAAACCGTAAAGACTCTACCAAAAAGCAACTAGAAACAATAGACTCATATAGCAAGGTGGCATGCTACAAAATTAACACACAAAAATCAATGGCCTTTCTATACACCAATAGTAATAAGGAAAAAATGGACATTAAGAAAACAACCCCCTGGGGGCCGGGTGGTGGCGCTAAAGGTAAGGTGCCTGCCTTGCCTGCGCTAGCCTTGGACGGACTGCGGTTCGATCCCCCGGTGTCCCATATGGTCCCCCAAGCCAGGAGCAACTTCTGAGCACATAGCCAGGAGTAACCCCTGAGCGTTACCAGGTGTGGCCCAAAAACCAAAAAAAAAAAAAAAAAAAAAAAAAAAAAAGAAAACAACCCCATTCACAATAGTGCCTCACAAACTCAAATATCTTGGAATCAACTTGAATAAAAATGTGAAGGACCTATACAAAGAAAACTATAAAACTCTGCTCCAAG
The DNA here is from genome assembly GCF_024139225.1 of Suncus etruscus. NCBI lineage: Eukaryota > Metazoa > Chordata > Mammalia > Eulipotyphla > Soricidae > Suncus > Suncus etruscus. The sequence goes on along the minus strand of NC_064854.1, from coordinate 70,948,600 downwards.
AAATAATAGAGGACACTTGGATATGCAAACACATACCCTGCTCATGGATTGGCAGGTTTATCATCATCAAAATGGCAATACTCCCCAAGGCATTATGCAGATTTAATGCGATCCCTCTAAAGATACCCATGACGTTCTTCAAAGAAGTGGATCATGCACTTTTGAAATTCGTTTGGAACAATAAACACCCTAGAATAGCTAAAGCAATCATTGGAAAAAAGAATATGTGTGAAATTACTTTCTCTAACTTTAAAATTTCATACAAAGCATTAGTTATCAAAACAGCACAGTATTGGAATAAGGACAGGACCTCAGATCAGTGTAATAGGTTTGACTACTCAGAGAATATTCCCCATTTTTTGATAAAGGAGCAAGCAATCCTAAATGGAGCAAAGAAAGCCTCTTCAAAAAGTGGTGTTGGCACAACTGGCTAGCCACTTGCAAAAAAATTGAACTTAGACCCCCAGCTAACATCATGTATGAAGGTTAAATCCAAATGGATGAAAGACCTCGATATCAGACCTGAAACCATCAGATATATAGAGCAACACGTAGGCAAAACACTCCAGGACATTGAAACTAAAGGCATCTTCAAGGAGGAAACTGTACTCTCCAAGCAAGTGAAAGCAGAGATTAACAGATGGGAATATATTAAGCTGAGAAGCTTCTGCACCTCAAAGGAAATAGCGCCCAGGATACAAGAGCCAGTGAGTGGGAGAATCTATTCACCCAATACCCATCAGATAAGGGGTTAATCAGAAATTTACAAGAAAAATGCATCTAATCCCATCCAAAAATGGGGAGAAGAAATAAACTGACACTTTGAAAAAGAAGAAATACAGATGGCCAAGAGGCACATGAAAAAATGCTCCACATCACTAATCATCAGGGAGATGCAAATCAAAACAACTATGAGTTACCACCTCACACCACAGAGAATGGCACACATCACAAAGAAGGAGAATAAACAGTGTTGGCAGGGATGTGGAGAGAAAGAACTCTTATCCACTGCTGATGGGAATACCGTCTAATTCAACCTTTATGGAAAGTGATATGGAGATTCCTCCAAAAACTGAAAATCGAGCTCCCATACGATCCAGCTATACCACTCCTAGGAATATACCCTAGGAACACAAAAATACAATACAAAAACCCCTTCCTTACACCTATATTCATTGCAGCACTATTTACCATAGCAAGACTCTGGAATCATCCCAGATGCCCTTCAACAGACGAATAGCTAAAGAAACTGTGGTACATATACACAATGAAATATTATGCAGCTGTCAGAAGAGATGAAGTCATGAAATTTTCCTATACATGGATGGACATGGAATCTATTATGCTGAATGAAATAAGTCAGAGAGAGAGAGAGAGAGAGAGAGAGAGAGAGAGAGAGAGAGAGAGAGAGAGAGAGAGAGAGAGAAACGCACTCTTCTATGGGTTTTAAGAAAAGAAAGACATTCTTGCAATAATTTTCAGACACAAAAGAGAAAGAGCTGGAAATTACAGCTCACCTCAGGAAGCTCACCACAAAGAGTGATGAGTTTAGTTAGAGAAATAACTACATTTTGAACTGTCCTAATAATGAGAATGTATGAGGGAAATGGATAGCGTATCTAGAGTACAGGCAGAGGTGGGTGGGGAGGAGGGAGATTTGGGACATTGGTGATGGGAATGTTGCACTGGTGATGGGTGGTGTTCTTTACATGACTGAAGCCCAAACACAATCATGTATGTAATCATTTGTGTGTTAATTTTGTAGCCTGCCACCTTACTATATGCATCTATCATTAATATAGTTCTAAAGGTAGTAAATTTTAAAAATCTTTCTGTAACATGACAACTTTATAATCTTTATAACATAACTTAATAATATGACTTCTATTTGTGTTTATATATAGTATAATTCTATTTACCTTTCACTATTTATATCATCTTTTACTCTCTTCTTGCTAACTATAGATCAGGTTAGAAATATATCACATCATTTAAATTTTTGCTCTGAAATCATTTTAAAATAGAAAAACCAATTTTTACATCACTATAAAAGTGTTTTTTTTAATGAATATTGGTTGTTAAATTCTCTTGCTACTCTTGTGATATCATTAGTGGCTAATTGCTCCTGGTATACTGCTATTGGTTTTATAAGCTACTTTATTTTCATATGTTGACAGTTAAGTCATCATAATATGTTGAACCCTTAATCTGCAAAAATGTTAACCCCAAACTTTTTTTATCTTTAGTTATATCACATAAATATACACCAGGATATGAGATGAGGGTTCAGCCAGTAATATAAAAGATAAAGGAAGAAAACAAGATCAAAATTAGACCATTACTAAAAAATGATGCAGAAACACCAATCAATACTGATCAATTGTTTTCCAGCCTTTTACTTATTCCAGGTTATAACTCTAGTTTATAGATGGAGTTCAATTGATCTCTTTTAAGCAGCAGGAAGTTAGGTCTTGTTTCTAACCCATCAACTACTGTGTGCCTTTTGATAGAGCAGTTCAATCCAGGAACATTTAGAGAAATTATTGACATAATATTTTATTGTCATTTTTCTTTTTTTAATATAATTTTTATTTTGATCATAGTGGCTTACATATTGTTGACAATAATATTTTAGGTACATATTTACATAAAATCAGGGGGGGATTCCCTACACCTCCATTTTTGTCCTACCTCCCATATCCTCTTCCCTCACCCCCAGGGTTGCTAGAATATGTGGTCCACTCTGTATCTAGCCTACTACTTAGTAGTCTTGCACCTGTTTGGTCCTGGTGCCTCCCTTATTTCTCTCTCTAACTGGGGGGCAGAACTACCTAGTTTAAGTTACGTGGTTTTGTTTGAAGAAGAGAAAAGTAATAAACTGGGGTAAAAGTCTAATACGCCAAAAAATAAGCAGAATTCTTCTAGAGGCTCTCATCATTGGTTTGAGAGACGAAGGAGAAAAAGAAGGTGAAACACTCCACCAGTACAAAAAGAAGTGTCAAATACCCAGGGAGGACTCCAGCAATAACGATAAGCACCACACACACACACACACACACACACACACACACACACACACACACACACACACACACACAAAGACAGAAAAGAAAATAAAGAAAGAAAAAAAATGCCATGGTCTTGATATAAGAAACATGGCATAGCACATAAAGAAAGAACAGAAAGGAAGAGAAAAAATAAGTATAACTGGGGACAACAACTTCAATAATCTCACCCAAACAGAGAATTGTCATTTTTCTATAAGGATTTTTGTCCTTTATTTCTTTATATTTTCCTTATTTTTTCCTCTTGCACTTTGATATTGACATTTAGTGTAGTGACCAGCTTTCATTTCTCTCTTCTTGTTAGTGTCTTAGTATTTTTGCTTTAAAGTTACCATGCTGTTTACATCACAAGTTCTAAGTTTATTCTACCCTTTACAGTTAAAGCAAGTTGAGTTGATTTTGGGAATCCCCTTTATTACTTCCTTCTTTTCTCCATTTTAAGCTTTTTGGTGTATTTTTATGGTTTTGCATGGGGTTTCTTAAATGTTAGTAGAAAACCATTTAGTATCCTTGCAGAGCTGATAAAGGATATCTGTAGCTGTTGTTTGTCTGAAAATGTTTTTTAATCACTTTTACAAATTTGAAATAACTGGGGAGATTAAAGATTTCATGTTTATAAGTTTCTCACATTCAAAAGTTTGGATACCATTAATTTGTGTCCTGTAGTACTTCAATTGAGAACTGTAATGTGACTCTATGAGGGTTCCTATGTGAATCATTTTTAGGACTCTCCTCTCTCTCTCTCTCTCTCTCTCTCTCTCTCTCTTTCTCTCTTTCTCTCTCTCACTCTCTTTCTCTCTCTCTTATTCCTGACACGGAATACACTGTGTCTTGATGCTCTTCTGTTAGAATTTCTTTTGAAACTCTGACCTTTCTTTTCCACCTCTATCTACTTACTTTTCTCAACACTTTTATTGTCATCAGTCATGTTATCATTAACTTATACTTATTTCTGCAGTAAAATATGAGTTCTCTGGATATTTTATATAAAATAACATAATATGAATAAAAATTTATTTAACAAATAAATTCTATATCTTAAGTGTGACTTGTTGACTAAACAATTTATTGAGTCTATAAATTTTATGTTTAGTTTCTGGGGACCCTGTTAAGTAGGATAGACAAGTTTAAACATGTAGTTTTATAAGCCAATTTAAAAGAGGACCTACTTTATTACTATTGTCCTATTATATTTTTTTACTTAATAGAAGCTTTGGGCTGGGAAATATTTCAGGAGCTCTTAGTATATGCTGCATTTGGGGGCCCCAGGCTTCATCTCCAGAAGTACAATGGCACTACTGGGAATGGCCTCAGTACAACATAGTAAATGGATCCTGAGAATTGTGTACTTGCGTGTAATAATAGGAAAATAAAGAATCATTTTTACATAGTGACTTGGTTAGTTTTTTTCTTTTTTTGCTTGATTTCACCATTTGCTTAATGAAGAATTCAAAACATTGGGGTCAAGAAAGACAGTTTAAATAGATAGAACACTTGCAAACTATGTGCAAGTACCAAGTTCAGTCACTGTTATCATGTTATCATATGATTCCTCAAACACTATTGGGGGAATGCCTGAAGTAGCAGTTGAAAACTGCAGGATCTCTCCACAAAAGCACAAATATTTGAGGGGAAAGTCACTCATTTTCACATGATGTGATGTTCACCTTATTTTTTCATCAGTACTGAGAAGCTTGTTAAGTAACTTGAGTCAGGCCATTTTTCCCCTATAGAATTGATTACCCTTCTCATATTGTAAAATACTTTGAAATTTAATCACTTCCACTTCAGTTTATATTTCTTGAAGTGATCAATAGTCTGTATCCAGGCACATAATCAAATAATTCTAATCATGCTCTCTGCCTCAGGTTAAACATTCTGTTTGACATGATTTGAAATTATAATTAATACTTTTCTTTCATTCAGGCTCAATTATTATAATTTTTGGAATTTTTAATCATTTTTAAGGATGGTTATAAATCTAATTACTTAGCAACTGTGTTAATTTCTCAATTCTTTAAGACCCTTACTAATATCCTAACTATCTTTAGAGTTGAAATTCCCTCAAATTTAATAAAATGGCAGCTCAATTTTTGTATTCCTTAACCTGGGAGGAAGTGTGATCTGAGCTCTATTTTGGGAAAAGTTTCTACTTTATTTTTATATTATTATCTTCCATGTAGTCTGTTAATTCTCTTAAAGTACTAGCTTAATGAAATTAATTTCTTGCTGATATACCTTGGGAGAAATGAAAGTCAGATGGAATGTTAACTAGCTTGACTTTATTGTTAAAATTTTTGATATTGATTTCCTATTTTCCAATCTTATTATGAAAGTTCCCATTTGGAATTGTTTAATGCCTTATCCTAGAAAGCACTAGTTAGTTCCTCTTTTTTTCTTTCCAAACTTTTGTTATTCATACTGTAGCTAAACAAAATCATTAAAAAAAATCATTGTGTTAAAATATGTTCATCATTTTTGTTTGTTTGGGGGCCATACCCAGCTGTATTCAGGGATTACTCCTGGTTCTGCATTCAGAAATCTCTCCTGTCAGGCTCAGGGGACCATATGAAATGCCAGGGATCAAAACCGGGTCCGTCCTAGGTCCACTGCATGCCAGGCAAATGCCCTACCACTGTCCTATAACTCTGGCCCCTGTGTTCATCATTTTTTAAAATAAAAAATAATACCCTACTAATAACTTCACAGAGGTAGAAATTAATTTATGGGATGGTTTTGCCTTTTCTTTTTTCTAATTTTTTTATTTTTATTTTATTGAAACCATTGAGATTTACAATTTCATTTATATTTCAATTTTAGATACGCAATCAGGGCCATTTCCATTCCCACGTTGATCGCCCTCCACCAATGATCCCAGAGTGCATCTTATATCACCACCCTTTGCCCCCTATCATGACAGTATAATAGGCCCATTTAAGTTTAATCGTTAACGTTTAGGGGTCTTGATTCTATTGTTGTTGACATTGGTTTAGATATTTAGTTCTATCCTCTTTTTATCCACCAATGCAACAAAGACCATTTGGCCCCTTGCTCCCATCCTTTCTTTTTTTCTTTCTTCTAAATTTTATAGAAAAGTGCTGAAATATGAGAAAATACAAAGTATTCTGTGTCCCAAGGTTCTATGAAAAAGGCGAGACCCCTATTTTAAAGATAAAAAAGAAAACAAAGGGCTGGTGGTGGCAGTTTTTTGCAAAGACGCAACAAAATTTGGGGAAAATACAAAGGAAAAACTTTTGGCTCAAAAACAAGGGGACCCTGTCTGCCCGTGTTTCTGAAATTCCTGAAAGTCTACTCAGAGGCCTAGGGAGCGCACCCCCAAAAAACTGCAATTTGAAGCTGTCCAGTGAGTAGATTCTGGCTATGGGGATTGCCGTCCATTAGGCTGGGCTCTCTGGCCTGCAGAGGCTCCGCCCTGCTGTGCCTTTGTTCACTATGAGGACTTCAAGGGAAACTTCTCCTGCTCCTGTCTGCCTGTGTTTCTGAATCCCTGAAGGTTTCCTCAGAGGCCTAAAGAGCGCACTGCAAAAAACTGTCAACTAGAGGCAGCAGAAGAGCGGCTTCGCTTCATGGCCTTGCACTCTTTCTAACCAATGAACCCCACCACAACACACAGAAAGAACCACACTACAAGCGTGACAATGGGGAAACCTCTCAGGCAAACATCATGCACAGAGAATAAAGACGAAAGCTCGGATGACCTAATAAATTCCAACCACCTGATTAACCTCTCGGATAAGGAACTTAAAATAGCAATATGGAAGACGTTTGAAGAACTCAAAGAAAGCATAGCTCAATCTGAACAGAACACAAAGACAGAAATCAGAAAACTCCAAACAGATCTGAAAAACATGTTAGCTCAACTGAAAACCTCAATGAATGGCCTCGCCAGCAGGGTATCAACAGCTGAAGAGAGAATCGGAGTACTGAAAGATATGATGCAGAAAAACTCAACACAACAGAAGAAATTGGAAAACAACCTTAAGACAAATGAACAGGCAATGGAAAAAATACTCAAATTGCAAACAGATGAAAATAGAAGTCTTTGATAAACTCAACAGAAACAACATAAAAATCATTGGAGTCCCAGAGACCCAGGTAGGACATCTCCAGGAAGAATCAACTGTCAAAGATATCACCAAAGAGATACTCCCAGAGTTAAAGACTACATGCAATCAAATCCTGCATATCCGAAGAGTACCAGCTAAAAGAGACCCAAAGAAAAACACCCAAGACACATCGTTGTTACAGTAGTATATCCCACAGATAGAGATAGAATACTGACAGCAGCAAGATCAAAAAAGGAAATTATATTCAAAGGAGCATCCCTGAGACTTACAGCAGACATGTCACAAGAAACTCTCAAGACCAGAAGACAGTGTTGGGATATTGTGACAAGACTGAATGAAATGAATGCCTCACTGAGAATACTGCACCCAGCTGACTCACATTCAGGTTTGAAGGAAGGATACATAGTTTCATGGATAAACAACAGCTCAGAAACTTCACAGATGATAAACCAGCCTTAAAGGAAAAACTGACAGGTCTACTCTAAGACAAGAGAGACCAACAAACACAGTAAACTTATCTAAACAGATGACATTAAATTCTATAACAATCATCTCCCTCAATGTCAATGGACTAAATTCACCAATTAAAAGGCAGAGTGGCAAAATGGGTCAAAAAAGATGAATTCAACCTTCTGCTGCCTACAAGAAACACATCTAAATAGTCAGAACAAACATAGACTCAAAATCAAACACTGGAGGAAAATCATCCAAGCAAACAGCACCCTTAAAAAAAGCTGGGGTGGCCATATTAATATCTGATGACACCAAATTTATACTCAGAAAAGTGATAAGGGACAAAGATGGACACTATGTACTAATCAAGGATATGTGCAACAGGAAGAAATCAGACTATTAAATATATATGCACCCAATGAGAGACCAGCAAATTATCTAATACAATTACTGACAAATCTGAAAGAAGACATCAATAATAATACAATAATTGTGGGAGACCTCAACATGGCTCTGTCAACACTTGATAGGTCAACCAAACTAAACCCAACAAAAACATACTAGCCCTGAAAGAAAAAAGGAAGAAAGAGGACTAGTAGACATATATAGGACATTCCACCTCAAAAAACCTGGATACACATTCTTCTCCAATGTACATGGGTCATTCTCCAGGATAGACCACAGGCTGACACATAAAACATACCTCCATAAAATCAAGAGGATAGAAATCTTGCAGGCTACCTTTGCTGACCACAAGGCTCTGAAATTAGATGTGAACTACAAAGGGACACAGAAGAAAAACTTTAACAATTGGAAATTAAACACCCTGCTACTGATGTTTTGTATTATGTTGATAGAGTTACTGATGTTAAACCATCCTTGCATTCCTGGGATGAAACCTACTTGGTCATAGTGTATGATCTTCTTGATGACACATTGAATCCTATTTGCCAGGATTTTTTTGAAGACCTTTGCATCTGCATTCATCAGGATATTGGTCTGTAATTTTCTTTTTGGCAGCATCCCTGTCTGGTTTTGGTACAAGGTAATGTTGGCTTCATAAAAGCTGTTTGGGAGTGTTCCCGTTTTTTTCAATTTCATGGAAGTACCTGGCTAGGATTGGTAGTAGCTCCTCTTGAAAGATTTGAAAGAATTCATTAGGAAATCCATCTGGGCATGGGCTTTTCTTTTTGGTCAGATGTTTGATTACAGTTTCAATTTCTTCAGTAGTGATGGGGTGTTTAGATATGCTACGTCCTTCTTACTTAACCGTGGAAGGTTATGTGTCCAGAAATTTTTCTATTTCTTCTAGGTTCTCATGTTTAGTAGCATAAAGTTTCTCAAAGTAGTCTCTGATTACCATTTGGATCTCTGAAATAACTGTCATGATCTCCCCCTTTTCATTTCTAATACGGGTTATCAGGTTTCTCTCTCTTTGTGAATTTTGCCAATCTTGTTTATTTTTTTTTCAAAGAATCAACTTCTGCTTTCGTTGATCTTTTGGATTGTTTTTTGGGTTTCCACTTCATTGAGTTATGCTTTCAGCTTTATTATTTCCTTCTGTCTCCCTATTTTTGTTCCTTTTTTTGGTCATTTTTTTAATTTTTTGAGCTGCATCATTAAGCTATTCAGGTATGCCCCTTCTTCCTTTCTGATGTGTGCTTGTAGAGGTATAAATTTTCTCTCAGGACAGCTTTTGCTTTGTCCCATAGATTCTGGCAGTTTGTGTCTTCATTATCATTTGTTTTATGGAACATTTTGATTTCCTTTTTGATTTCATCTCAGACCCACTGGTTGTTCAGTAGCAGGGTGTTTAATTTCCAATTGTTAAAATTTTCTTCTGTGTCCCTTTGTAGTTCACATCTAATTTCAGAGCCTTGTGGTCAGCAAAGGTAGCCTGCAAGATTTCTATCCTCTTGATTTTATGGAGGTATGTTTTATGTGTCAGCCTGTGGTCTATCCTGGAGAATGACCCATGTACATTGGAAAAGAATGTGTATCCAGGTTTTTTGAGGTGGAATGTCCTATATATGTCTACTAGTTCTTTTTTTTCCTTTTTTCTTTCAGGGCTAGTATGTTTTTGTTGGGTTTAGTTTGGTTGACCTATCAAGTGTTGACAGAGCCATGTTGAGGTCTCCCACAATTATTGTGTTATTATTGATGTCTTCTTTCAGATTTGTCAGTAATTGTATTAGATAATTTGCTGGTCTCTCATTGGGTGCATATATATTTAAAAGTCTGATTTCTTCCTGTTGCACATATCCCTTGATTATTACAAAGTGTCCATCTTTGTCCCTTATCACTTTTCTGAGTATAAATTTGGTGTCATCAGGTATTAATATGGCCACCCCAGCTTTTTAAGGGTGCTGTTTGCTTGGACAATTTTCCTCCAGTGTTTGATTTTGAGTCTATGTTTGTTCTGACTATTTAGATGTGTTTCTTGTAGGCAGCAGAAGGTTGAATTCATCTTTTTTGACCCATTTTGCCACTCTGTGTCTTTTAATTGGTAAATTAGTCCATTGACATTGAGGGAGATGATTGTTATAGAATTTAATGTCATCTGTTTAGATAAGTTTACTGTGTTTGTTGGTCTCTCTTGTCTTAGAGTAGACCTGTCAAGTTTTCCTTTAAGGCTGATTTATCATCTGTAAAGTTTCTGAGCTGTTGTTTATCCATGAAGCTATGTATCCTTCCTTCCCAATCTGAACCCGAGTCAGGCTGGGTACAGTATTCTTGGTGAGGCATTCATTTCATTCAGTCTTGTCACAATATCCCAACACTGTCTTCTGGCCTTGAGAGTTTCTTGTGACATATCTGCTGTAAGTCTTAAGGATACTTCTTTGAATGGGAAATTTCCCATTTTGTTCTTGATGCTTTCAGTATTCTATCTCTATCTGTGGGATATGCTACTGTAACAACGATGTGTCTTGGGTGTTTTTCTTTGGGTCTCTTTTAGCTGGTACTCTTTGGATATGCAGGATTTGATTGCATGTAGTCTTTAACTCTGGGAGTATCTCTTTGATGATGTCTTTGATAGTTGATTCTTCCTGAGGATCTCCTACCTGGGCCTCTGGAACTTTAATGATTCTTACGTTGTTTCTATTGAGTTTATCAAAGATTTCTCTTTTCATCTGTTCGCATTCCTTGAGTACTGTTTCCATTGCCTGATCGTTTGTCTTAAGGTTCTTTTTAAATTTCTTCTGTTGTGTTGAGTTTTTTTTCATCTCATCTTCCAGCAAATTGATTCTTTCCTCAGCAGCTTTAACCTACTGGAGAGGCTATCCACTGAGTTTTTCAGTTGAGCTACCATGTTTTTCAGATCTGTTATTTCAGTTTGAAGTTTTCTGATTTCTGTCTTTGTGTTCTGTTCAGATTGATCTATGCTTTCTTTGAGTTCTATGAACATCTTCCATATTTTTATTCTAAACTCCTTATCTGATAGGTTAATCAAATGGCTGGAATTTTTTGTGTTGCCTGAGCTATCATCTTCATTCTCTGTGCATGGTGTTTGCCTGCAAGGTTTCCTCATTGTCACAGTTGTAGTGTGAGTTTTTCTGCATGTTGTGGTGGGGTTCATTGGTTAGAAAGAGTGTGTGGCCATGAAGTGGAGCGGCCACGCTTTCCTGCAGCCTCTAGATGACAGTTCTTTTTTGGGGGTACGCTTCCTAGGCCTTTGAGGAGAGCTTCAAGTATTCAGGGAAGACAGACAAGCAAAGCTAAGAGTTTCCTTCAAGTCCTCAGTGTCATCCAAGGCACAGCAGGAGGGTGGAGCCAGCCAAGAACTCTCTAGGAGGCAGGATCTCTGACAGGAATGCTGATGAAATCCAGTCTCAGGTGGCTGGAAACACCATGGCCCAAGATGGCTTCTGCGCCCTTTTGACACCCAGCAGAATCCAGCAGGATTCAGTGTGTATATCAACTTTTTTTCAATCTTAGTGCAAGAGCAGGGAAATTGTCAAATTGATAATGGAATTGATCCCCATTTCCAATTTTCGGTTTTTTTCCTGAATATTACAGACAGGAGGAAATTTTAGAAAGTTAGGAATACAAAACATAATACAAAAATAGGAATACAAAAATAATGATGGGACATTTAGAACCTAAAATTTTGTGACATATATAATTTGAAATTATTGGTAAGATATAGTTTTTAATAATTTTTAATTAATTTTTATAGAAGTTGAGTTAAAACCAACAGACTCATTTCATATATATATATATATATATATATATATATATATATATATATATATATATATATCATAAGTATTTCAGTAGACAAATTTATATCCACAGAAGATGTGGAATTAGAAGAAGCTATTAGAAGAAGTCTTGAGAAAATTAATTACAGATATTATCATCACAACATCAAGTGGCCTTGAAGAGACTCAGGATAATAAATGTTTGAATTTGTTTCATAAAGTAGTCCATAAATCTGCTAGTAAAAATATATTTAATACTTGCTTTTTGGCTTGTCCATCATAAAAAAATATGATATGTGCTTTGTATTTTAAATCTATTTAAAAAAATTTGCACATGAATAGAATACCTGCAAATATAAATAGAGCATCTAAGAGGCAGTTTCTTTTTTTTTTGCCCTTTTTTTAATAATTTTTATTTTGACCATATTGACTTACATATCTTTCACAGTATTATTTTCAGCACATATTAACATTGAATCAGAGGAATTACCATCACCAAATTTGCCCTCCTTCCATCCCCGCTCCCATCTTGCATCCCATATCCCCCACCCTCACCCCCAGGCTGCTAGAATAAGTGGTTCCCTCTGTGTCTAGCTTACTATTTAGTGATCATATTTCTGATTGGTCCTGGTACCCTCCCTTATTTCCTCTTCTGTTTGAGAGGTGGAACTAGATAGTTCAATTTATGTGGTTTTGTTTGAAAAAAGAAAAAGCAATACAGTGGAGTAAAAATCAATTAAGCCAAAAATGGGTGTTGTCCTTCAGACTTTCAACCTCAGTTTGAGAGAGGACAGGAAATAAGGAATTGAAATACCATAACAATACAAAAAGAAATATCAAATAAAATATCCAGTGAGCACTAAAGCACTAAAGGCAAGCACCACTTAATAGTCTCGGTCCTGGAATAAAACCATGCCAGAGAGCAAAAAGAACGGAAGATGAAATAACATAAAATAAGATTAGGGACGTCAACTTCAATATCTACACCAAAACACAGAAGTCAAAAAAGATAAAAATAAAAAATAAATGGCCAGAGAGATAGGATGGAGGTAAGGCATTTGCTTTGAATGCAGAAAAATGGTGGCTCAAATACTGGCATCCCACATGGTCCCCTCAGAGCCTGCCAGGAGTAATTTCTTTTTTTTTTTTAATTTTTTACTTTTAATTATGAGAACAAAGATGCAAAGAAAGAGGACAAGGTAAAGTTACAGTGGAAGGACAATCACCCATAAACAGAATTCTCAGTAGTCCTATTGCTGATATCTTAACTTTGAACTTTCAGCCAAAGAACATTAAGAAAAATAAAATAGAACCTATGTACAATTGTTTTGTCCCTCAACTCCCCAGATTATAGTACATAATATTTCTTAGCAGCACACAAAGTAATCTAAAGACATAACACTTAAGTAACTCCTTAAACACTGAAGGCAAAGGCAAAGTACTTTTTTACATTTCCATGCACATGCATATTAGTTTAAGTTAACCTCAAAAGTTTAAGTGGTTTGTTTCTCTTAAGGATTAGAGTCAAAGGAGTACAGTAAAAACGGTGTTAGAGTGGCAATTATTTTTTGCATAGGCCCACCAAAATATGAGGGATAGAACGGAAAAGCTTTGGCCTAAATACAAGGAGACCCTACCCCTGAAGTTTCCTGGCATAAGACCAACTCTAAGCTCCAGGCAAACTAGTTTGTCCAGTCCAGGTCATTGTCTGTAGTGCCAATACACTTTTATTTTTTACACAGTCTCTGTTGTTGGTATCATGTATTAAAGATGTATTAAAGATGTATCATGTATTAAAGATCCTGGAATCTGCATATCCTATATTGCAGTCAGGATGGTGCAGAGCATCCTCTCGTTTCACCTCACAATTAAAGGGCAATGCAGAGAACCCTGTCCTGTAAGCAGGTCGTTGTTGTTGTCAAGTCTTCTTAGTGTTAAGGGAAGTCTCTTTTGAGCAGGTCGATGTCAGAGCCGTGGTAGTGTCTTCCTGGTAGAGAATTGCTTCCAGGTGTTTTTATACAAAATCCTTGGATGTTTCATAGGTACCTTCCTTGGTTCAGGGGTAAATGAAGGATGCCCACTCTTCTGAGGCCTGCACCAGGTCATTATATCAATGTTCAGGGTGTAAGGCCCCATTGTACTACGAGATTTGTGTGTTCCGATCTATAATAGATAAGAACTTATTTGTATGTATAGAATTTTCCCATTTTAATGTACCTATGCAAACAAGGAACAATGCCACATGGCATTGTCAGCTCATATGGGGGCCATAAGAACAAGTCCAACAATCCCCATGACATGGTTCAATCATAAGCATTAAACTGAGGGACTCTTCCACCAAAATTCCTTATTGAACAGCTCATAAAGATAAGACAAGATAAACAGTGGATAGAATCGTCACAGTAAAAGAATATTTAGAAAGAGTTATATATTTAGAAAGAGTTATAGCTGTTAAAGAAAATACACAAGGTCAGAATCTGTTGGAGAAGAAGGCTGGTCTTGGTGCCTAACAAATTAAAGACCTGAGGGTAAAGAGGGTTAATTAAGGGGAAGATAATGATCGGGATTGGGATATGAGGGAGTAGAAGAGGCTCTGTGTGGAGGAGGGGAAATATATCAGAGGGGTTATATACATTGTATAGATGAATTGTTTATGGTCAGGCTTGGCAGTCAGAGAGGACCGACCACTGAATAGGAACTTATGTCTACATATACACTGATTTAGAGACCTATTTGAATATTATTCTCCAAATCTAGGGAATTCCATTTTTTTTCTTGAAACAGTCGAGAATTAAGAATATTTGTGGGTATTCAAGCCTATTCCACTGATCTGAGGGCCTGTCCTTATTCCCATACCATGCTGTTTTGATAACTATTGCTTTGTAGTAAAGTATAAAGTTGGGGAAAGTAATTCCTCCCATATTTTTTCCCAATGATTGCTTTAGCTATTCTAAGGTGTTTATTGTTCCCAACGAATTTCAAAAGTGCCTGATCCACTTCTTTGAAAAATGTCATGGGTAACTTTAGAGCAGCAGTCCTCAAACAATACCCCACAGGCCACATATTGTATTTGTATCTGTTTTGTTTCTTCATTGCAAAATAAGATATATGCACTGTGCATAAGAATTCGTTCATAAGTTTTGTTTTTACTATAGTCAGACCCTCCAATGGTCTGAGGGACAGTGAACTGGCCCCCTGTTTAAAAAGTTTGAGGACCCCTGCTTTAGAGAGATTGCATTAAATTTGTAAAATGCCTTGGGGAGTATTGCCATTTTGATAATGTTAATCCTGCCAATCCATGAGCAGGGTATGTGTTTCCATTTCTGCGTGTCCTCTCTTATTTCTTGGAGCAGAGTTTTATAGTGTTCTTTGTATAGATCCTTCACACTTTTAGTCAAGTTAATTCCAAGATATTTGAGTTTGTGTGGCAGAATTGTGAATGGGATTGTTTTCTTAATATCAATTTCTTCCTTATTACTATTGGTGTATAGAAAGGCCATTGATTTTTGTGTGTTAATAGGCTTGAATACTCAGAAATTGTTCCCCAGACATAAATCACCTAAGTTTTGATAAAGGAGCAAGAAATACTAAATGGAGCAAAGAAAGCCTCTTCAACAAGTGGTGTTGGCACAACTGGCTAGCCACTTGCAAAAAAATTGAACTTAGACCCCCAGCTAACATCGTGTTCAAAGGTAAAATCCAAATGGATTAAAGACCTCGATATCAGGAAACTGCACTCTCCAAGCAAGTGAAAGCAGAGATTAACAGATAGGAATATATTAAGCTGAGAAGCACCTCAAAGGAAATAGCACCCAGGATACAAGAGCCACCCACTGAGTGGGAGAAACTATTTACCCAATACCCATCAGATAAGGGCTAATCTCCAAAATATACAAGGCACTGACAGAAATTTACAAGAAAAAAACATCTAATCCCATCAAAAAAATGGGGAGAAGAAATGGACAGACACTTTGACAAAGAAGAAATACAAATGGCATAAAGACACATGAAAAAATGCTCCACATCACTAATCATCAGGGAGATGCAAATCAAAACAACTATGAGGTACCACCTCACACCACAGAGAATGTCACACATCAGGTCAAGAATTCTTACTGAATAATTTCACTAGAGCACAAATGCATTTATTTTTTTATATTCTAAAGCTATTTTGTGCTCTTTTGTGCTCTCTGATAGCAGTAGGTGATTGTGGGAGAAATCATGTTTTGAAAAGACAAAAATAATAACTCTGTCCTCCTTTTCTTTGGGAGGGAGGTTTGGACCACTCAAGAAATGCTCAGTGCTCACTCCAAGTTCTGTCCTTAAGGATCACACCTAGTATGTGTTGTTGGTAATTCAAAGTATGGTCATGTGCATGTAAGGCAAATAGTTGCCTTATTTCCAGTACTATCTTTCTTATATACCTTTGTAGAAAAATCTATAACTTAATGTTAGTCATTATTCTAATACTCTTAAGTATGTTTACTTTATTAATTTTCATGATACATTATGTTAATAAATGTTTTACTTAAACATAATTAACAGATTTTTAAAATATAGTGTTGTATAAGATACTTTAAAATTAAAGTTTCAAAAATATTGGAATTCATCAGAATATTATATAGTATTATCTCCTAAACTGTCGATTTAATGTTGGCCTCTCTAGTTTTGTAAAAATAGTTCTCCAAAAAGATGTAAATAATTGCCATTAACACATTGGGAATATTTTAAGTGTTCCAAGACCCCAAAATAGCTGAAGTTTTACTGGTAGGAACATTAATAGGAAATACAGAAATTATCAGACACATGTTTATGACTCTTAACTATGTTTATGACATCTGATAATTACATTCATGTAGCTATTTTTTTGTTTTCCAGTGACATATATAATTGATTTTCATCCTTTAACTCTCAGTCTGTGCCTAGCCAGAGCTTTTAAGTGTGTTTTTGAAGGCAGCAGATTTCTGGTTTTCGTTTCCTAATCCAACCCTCTAGTGTGTGCCTTTAAGTGGGAGAGTTTAGTCAATTGACATTTATGAAAATTATTGTCACGGAGATTGTTGTACAATTATAATGTGTACGGTGTTGTTGTTACAATGAGGGATGTGGTTTGTGTAATTGATCTATAAATAGTTCATTAAGTGTTGGTTTGGTAAATGCAAATATTGCAAGTATTTATTGTCTGAGAATGTTTTTAACCCACCTTCCAATGTAAATGTGAGTTTTGCTGGGTAGTGGACACTAGATTGGAAGATTCTTTCATTTAGTAGTTTAAATATGTCATTCCAATGTCTTCTTGCCGGAATTGTTCCAAATGTAAGATCTGGTTTGATTCTTATGTTCCTTCCTTTGTACTTGAAGTATTTTTCTCCCTTGCTTTGAAGAACTCTCTCTCTCTCTCTCTCTCTCTCTCTCTCTCTCTCTCTCTCTCTCTCTCTCTCTCTCTCTCTCTCTCTCTCTCTCTCCCTCTCCTGAAATTCATCTGGAACAATAAATACCCGTGAATAGCTAGAGCAATCCTTGGAAAAAGGAGTATTGGAGGCACCACTTTCCCCAACTTTAAACTGTATTACAACGTTTGTTTTTAAAGTGGTCTGTTTAATTGTTTAAGAGGTGATTGGAGGTATATCTCTTTGGGGGGTTATTTTTTTAGGTGAGAGGTTGTTCAAGTATGAAATAATTTTTGTACACAGTTCGGTGGGTTTTTCTTCTGGTTTTTGGGCTATTTTATTTCTGTGTGAGCTTGGTGCTTCTTGTGTTGATAGCTGGGAGTTCCGGACTCAGCAGGTTGGTGGAGGGGCTGTTTTGTACATTTGAATTTATAGGATGACCTAAGGGTTTCTTCCCACCGCCCCTGCCAAGCTAGGGTCTGCATGGATATGGTTTGTGGGGAGTAGGGGATAATCTCACCGATCATTTTGTTCCAAGCTGACTTGGGGCTTTTGTGATGGTGGCTAGGAATTCCCTGTTAGATTATTTTTTAAAACTTCATTTGTGGCACTGTAATTTTCAGTACTATTATTTATATATCATGCATAAAATATCTCATCACAAGTTTACTTAGGTGGTATTTTCTTTTTGAGATCCAGGATAAATAATAGCACACTGAACCGCTTTTTATATAAATATATGTGGTAAAGAATAATAGAGTTTGAGGATGAAAAGGTATAAATATGTTATTTTGTAATTATAATACTTATCAAGTTTTCTCTAGGCATTCTAACTCAATAAATATAACCATAGTGCCAGTACACCCCAGAAAAAGAGCTGCACCTTTACATATAGTCAGCACAGATAAAATTTTAGGCAAGGTATTCGGTAAATGTTCAATTATAGATTCAGAAGTGAAAAGTTATCCATAGAGATATGAATCTGAGATCTCTGGAGAATAAAATCTCCCTCAATTTCCAAGTAACAAATACTGAGGGGCAGATTTGTATCTTATTCCTAGAAATCCATAGATTGCATATTTACCTTACATGTTACTTTATCTGAATATTTCCTCACCTATCCAAAAGTCTTTTCCAGGGACATCTGAATTTCATCTTAAATTAGTTTTCATGCCATCTAGAAAGGAAACTCTGTAAAGAGATTCTACATTTAGTTCAAAGGTCTAAATATATCTCCATTATATGTCTCTTTAACTGTATGATAACTTAAATTTTACTTTGATTTTAAACTTTCCAGACTTCCTATCTGTCCTATCTTCAAGCAGATCTATTTTATCTTAATATCTAATTGAGAATGTTCTCTTTACATTCACCACCAAATGTGAAAAAGACAGTGTTTATTTTATCAAAATCTAAAAATGTTAATACAGTACTATCTTTATTAAAAATACTTACTTAATAAGTACATACTCATTAAGGTATTTAAAATATATTGAGTAACTATCTTCATTATGAGATGCTTTGTATAATGTGTCTTTTCCCTTTTAATTCTGAAGCCCTCATACTTTGCATTAAAATGAGGTTGAATAGAGAATATATATTGTTCCTTAATTGTCATTGTTGATTTTTTTATATTGGAAAATGAAATGACTGTGATCTTTGAATTCTGGTTTTTCATTTAAAAGACATTATGAGGAGATTGGATGTAGAAAATGAAGATAGATGCTGTTAGAATTTATGAAAGCACAGAGAAGGCTGATATAAACATGGCATTGTTGTGAATTATAATGGACTGTATGATGTCCTCATATAGATGTATTATTAATATCTCAGAAATTCAGAAAAATTTAGGTAATTAGTGAAAAATCTAGAAAATATTTTGAAGTTATTTATTTTTCTCTCTCTTTTACCTAATTTCACCACATTTTCCATTGAATTTTAGAATAAACATTAATTTCAGAGTTGCTACAGAATTTTCCAATGGGGTGTGCTGGCACTATGGTTATATTTGTCGAGTTAGAATGCCTAGAGAAAACTTGATAAGTATTATAATTACATAAATGACATAAAGTATTTTCTTATTAATTTGTTAAAACTTCTTATAGGAGTTGACAAACTAAATTAGATTGAAAAAAGATAACCCAGTTTTGTTCTGATGACGGTTATTTCTTTCCAGTGGCATTTTTTTAAGGCATATAAAAATAAGTCTAAGAATTAGATTGGAGAAAATACCCCTTAAACAAAGAATCATCTATATCCTTGTGTAGTTCAGAAGATTCTGCAACTAATGAAGATTTAGTTAAATCTGAACATAGAGTATAGCTTTTTACTATAACCAGTATGCATAGATAACTTTCTCTGATGAACCCTCTACTTGAAATTGCTTATTACAAGAATGTTACTTGGATTATCAGTGAAAAATTACTGTCTTTATCTTACTTAATTGTTTTATCTGTAGGCAGTATGGTGATATAATGTAACATTAAGTTGAGCAGAAACTTGAGAAGGAAAAAGGAAACAGAAGGACAGGAAAAAGAGAAGTAAACTTGCTCACTCTGCAGTAGATTTTATGTCTTAATGGTTTCTTATTCCCTTCTAATGCCTTCCACTCACACCCCAAGTAGAACAGTTGGCAGAGAACATAACAGATGGATGAAAAGCTCAACACATGCAGTAAATCTGGCACCAAGGCACTTGACTTTTATTTGCTAAACAGTTAGCCAGATTTTTAGAATAGAGTTTGCTAATGTTTCTATTTGGTTTTTCGCATTGTGACAATCTAGAATGTAAATATAAAAGCATTGTCATAAAAAGACAATGTTTCTCTGCCTTGTTTGTTGAGTAATTATTGCATTCATAATTTTGATTGATAACATATACAACAATAAATTTAATATATTATTAATTATTTTATAGACATTTATTTTTTAAGGTATTAGAATAGCTCTTTCTAAAGGAGTAGGTCTAAGTTAGTCAAGCCAGGGACAGGCAGGAGATTTAAAGTAATGAATTAGACAAGAATTGACAAGAATGAATGAGTTGAGAGGAGGATCTCAGACAAAAAATTTTTTCTTTCCTACCACCATTACTACATTTTCAAAGATCACTAAATACAGCTCAATTACAAGTTCTAGTTTTCATTTAAGTCTCTATGACCATAGACTTTAATTAATAGCCTTTTCACATGGTCACATTTTATTTTATAATCAATGTTGTTTGTATTATGTTTTCATCATGAGTTTCTGAAGACAAGGACTTACTGTCTTTTTGATCTCTATATCCTAGAACCTATGTCCATATAGCTCCTAATTGCTTCTGGATAAATATTTCTTGAGTTCAGAACTCAAATGAACTTAATTGTAGACTTGACATAGAAAGAGAAATAGAAAGCTGCTTTTAGAAAGGGTGTGGATGTTGGGAGGAAAAGGACCTCAAAATGCTTCAGTGCCAATTGTTTTCCATAATTATTATTTAGAGAAATAAAGTAGATCATCTTTTATTTACTCCAAAAAACTGTAGACTACTCAAATTTAAAACAAATGGAAGAGTGCATAGTTCCACATTTTTTTTCTTTTTCTTTTTGAGAAACTACTCTTTCTTTTATTCTCACAAAATATCTTTTGGTTATCTTATTGTAAAGTATCTCTTGATTTTCTTACAATATTGCTAAGGTATGTTCTTTCCCCATATTCTAATAATTAGCTTACCTTAGGGAAAAAGATAAGTAACCAATGGCTTTAATGCATTTACTCTCTGGTAGAAGTAACTGATATGGAGGTGGACTATAAATTACTCATCACAAGAAATCTTTAGACAGGAAATAGTTTACTGTCATGCATATATCACTGTCATTAATTAGGAGCTACTTATGACACTATCCTCTTTATATCTTAAATTATCTTTCACTTATTAGAATCCTTGAATCACATCTCAAATATTATACCATAAATAACTAACATCAAATGTTTTGTTTCCCTAATATTTTCATGGAGTTTAAAACTCATTTATGAAAGCTGTATTGTAGAAAACCTCACATAAAATGAAAAACCCTAACACTTGTTTTTGACAGAGTTCCCTTTTAAAAATAGTATTAAAGGAGCCAAAGAAATAGCATAGTAGGTAGGACTTTTGCCTGGCACTCGACAGACCTGGGTTCAATCCCCAGCATCCCGTATAGTCCCCCAAGCCTGCTAGGAGCGATTTCTGAGCACAGTAACTCCTGAGTACCACAGGGGATGATCCAAAAACAAAACAAACAAAATGAAAAAATACTATAAAAGAGTCCTAATTGTGTAAAGGTTCTGCACCACTAACTTGGGCTTCTCAGTTGCCCAGTTTTATTTCAAAAAACACTTGCCCCTTGAAATTATTTCAAAATTAATTTCTACTTTTATTTAAATGATTAACATTTTATTCAATTTTAAAAATTTTATTCAATTTATTATTTTATTTAATTATTGTTCAAATATTGTTAAATATATTCTCTTTAGTAGTTTTAGGAATTGTAAGCTCAGCATATACATAAAATTTTTTGCTTAAAGACAATCTATATCAGTAGAAGTCTTGTATAATATTGAGACAAGGTGTGTGTGTGTGTGTGTAAGAGAAGAGAGAAAGTTCACTTCCTTTTCTGTGTGAGTAAGGTCATGTCTAAAGTGATATATTGGTATATATTATGTAAAATATCAATATATAAAAGACATATTGATTGTTTATGGTAAATTAATCAACTCATGTTTGACATTTCAAAGACTGGGTTCAATTCCTGGCCGTTCATGGTTTCTACCCTCACCCAGTGACTTATAAGCACTACCACGTAGGAAAAACACTGTCTGACTGAACAACATTGTGTGACTGAGCATCAAAACTTCAGACCTTACTACCAGCAAGTATGTCCAGGAATGCTCCTTGGCCTCTACAAGAATTACTGAAGGAGGCCTTTATTTTGAAAAGAAAAAACTTACTAGTTGAACAGTGTGTGCACAAAGTATAGTGACTTAGATAATAAGGGACTTGGAAAATCATCTGAAAAATAACTATTATACTTACTATAGTAAGAACTATACAACTTTTACCTAAATAAAATAATGCCAGGATAGAAATTTCTATAAAAGGTAATTGGGGTTTTAAAAGTATTATTCAGCAAATAGAATTTTTCACGCTTTGTATTCCACAATAAAAAATTGAATAGAAAAAGCGATTAACTTAAGATGCTTTTGGAAGAAACCCCTCTCATGAATGCAGTTGACATGTATGCATTCAGCCAGTTCTATAAACTCACTCTATTCTCAACAAAACGTGCATTCAAAACCATAACAAATAATGGGCATTGTTCTGACCAATTCCTCCTGGGTCAGCTTTTCAACTGTGACCCATGGATCTATCCTCAGTGTCTGTCAATGTGTGTGCCTGAGTATATTTTTGTGTTGGTCACCTCAATATCTGTCTAATGTCTGTTTGTAAAAAAAAAAAATATATATATATATATATAAATAATGTCTATGTTGTATATTGTTCATCCCCTTGTCATATATAATTTCTCCTTACTCCCTTTGCTTATCACCTTACAAATTCTTTTTACTATTCATTTGCTCTCTCAGCCCCAATTTGTTATTTCCCCCCATTTAACCCTTTTTACCTTAGTTCTTAACTCCTTAGGAAATGGAACATTTCTCCCCACCCCAGCCAGCTGCCAACCAGCTCCCAAAGTGAAAAGACATATTTTCAACCCAACTTGCCCCACCCCAAGAAGAAGCTGCCACTGCCACTTCTGCTGATTTGCTCTTGGTGGCCCCTTTTCCCTCTCTTCTCCTCTTTGTGGATTGCTGCTTTCTAACAGATTTGGTTTCTGAGAAACTCCTAGTTCAAGAACATTTTCTGATATGTGACACTGGGAGCCATTTTTCAAACTCCATAAGACTATATCACAGGCTGAAGCTATGATACAGATTTTATCCCTCACCACCAGACTGTTTTAAAAGACTTAAAGGAGTCATGTATATATCCTTTTAATATTTCTTTGGATGTATTTAATGGTATAACTCTTATTAACTATCTTCTTATGTAATGGCAGTTTTCTCCATTCCTTTTTTTGGGATCGATTTAATAAGAAATTCTAGTAGAAAAGTTTCTCTAGTGTTCTGAGTTTATGTTAAAACCATGTTATCAGGATTGTTTAGCTGGTTATATTTACCCCCATATGCACCAGTAGTACCATGTGGCATTGTTCTTTTTTTATAGGCACATTAAAATGGAGGAAATATTACATGTGTAAACAAGTTCTTATCTAATAGAGATAGGAACACATAAATTTTATATTGCAGTGAGATCTTACACAGTGAATACATGTCATAGTCACTTGGCTTAGGCTTCAGAAGATTGGACATTGGTCATTCAACCCTGAAACTTGGATTCCATCTATGGAGCCAGCACAGTTTTCTACACCAGAACCAGGATTCAAACTTCTACCAATAAAGGCCCTAATGCTAAGCTGGCATCAACTTACTCCAGAGTGGGTTCATATGATACCCTGATGACTTGGTAACTGGAACAACCTGCTTTCAGGGCAGGGCTGTCTTCATTGCCACCTAATGGTGAGATAAAACCAGAAGACTCTCAGTGTCACCCTGACTTTGACATCAAATCTGTACAAAAACTAGGATCTCTAGCTACATAAACCTGACTGCAACAACCATGATTGTGAAGAGCTTTTGCTGGGACCACAGAGAAAGATTTTGGTGTTAGACAACTAATTTTGCCCAGAGCCTATAGTTGATCTTATGCCAGTATGTTTCATGGGTAAGGTCTCTCTGTTTTTAGGCCAAAGGTTTTTCCTTTCCATTTTTCCCATATTTTGCTGTGCCTATGCAAAACAAAAACAAAACAATTAAAACACTAAAAAAAACTTGCCAACCACACACCTTTTTATTATTTATTATATTTTTGTCTCTTATTTCTTTTAAGTTAGGCTTCCAACTTTTACATAGAATCTTGGGACACAAATTACTTTATTTTACCACATATTCAGCATTTGTTTATAAAACTAAGAGAAAAGGATTAAAGAAAGGTTGGGGGCCAGGGGTCAAGTGGTCTCGGATGCATTGGCAGGGAAATATAAGAGGATAGAACTAAATATTCAAGCTGAGGTCAATGATAATAAAATCAAGAGACCTAAACTTTAACAATCTAAACTCACAGGGGCCTGTTACCCTGGCTGGCCAGGGGGCAGATGGTGGTGGGATAGAATACATTCTATATTCATTGATATAAGGAGGTTGACACTGATGGTGGGAAGGGAGCTAACCCATTGTATATCTGAAATTTAACTATGAAGAACTCTGCAGATCACAATGTTTTCAATAAAATAATTTTTTAAGAAAAGAACTATATTCATAACCAATACATTTTAAATAATTCCTGCCCTACCACCAAATCAAAATAAATGCTAAAACTCTAAAAAAACAAAAACAAAAAAACAAAAAAAAAAAACAATGGCACATTGGCTAAAAATGGTAATCTTGGGAGAAGAGAGTAGGCCAAGTTCCCACTCTGCCTAAGCACACCAACTGAACCTTTACCAATACCCAGCTTCACTATTCAACCATAGATCTCTGTAGAGATGCCAAACTGATCAAAACTCCAGGTACGATGGTATTTGAGGTGACATCTTTAGACTTTTGAAGGGAGTGTTGATACTCTTCCCCCACCTTCATGTACTTCCAGAAACCCTGGAAGCCAAAATCCATGCCCCATAATAGCTGCAATATTAACCACAGAGCTTGAATTTCTTGGATCACATGAGCAAAAATGCATGATAACTCTTTTTTTCAGTATTGTCATCCCAATAGGGAAGACACCAATTTTGACATCAAAATGGATGCAAAACCACCTAATGTTCAGGAACAAAACAACAGAAAATCAACTAAAACAAATTGATTAGTAAACCTTCTGACAATTATTTAATGACTTTACTGTGAGATACATTAATTTTTCAAAGAATTCTCATTGCAATACCTTTTAAAATAATTTTATACCATTGACTTATAAACAAGCATTAGAAAATATATTACTTTGTGTCTAAAAGGGAATAAAGATGGAGAGAATTTTACATTAGTGGTAGGGTTTACTTGGAACAAATATTTTATGAGAAACTCTAATACATGAACTTTAAATAAAGTAACTTAAAAAATTAAACACATTAGCAGTACCAAAAAAAGATGCTTTTTGGGTTGGAGCTGTTGCTCAGTAGCTGAGCATAAACTTTACATGTATGAGACTCTGGGCTTGATCCTTGGCACTGCAGTGAAGTAGCTCAGCAGAATCTTGGTGAATTTAAATGTAAATTTCTATGTGTAACTATATTTACTATTATTCATCTTGCTTGTTTTTCTTTACTGTTCATAGTTGTATATGCATACAAATACATACTCTCAGAATAGTAGAAAATGAGATGGTAGGTAGAGTTCTATCACTACTAATTACCTATATATTTACAGTACTATGATTAAGTCAGACCTGTATCCACCATATAGTTCCTTGATGGATTGGTTTTTATCTACTAAATGATCCATAGTTGAATAATTATGAAATTGTATTCAGTTTATGTTAAGAATGTTTTTAGCTGGAAATTGAATTAAAAACAAGTTAAAAACATTCTTAAGATAAATTGAATAATGGGGCCAGAGAGATAGCCTGGAGGTAGGGCATTTGCCTTGCATGCAGAAGGGCAGTGGTTTGAATCCTGGCATCCCGCATGGTCCCCTGAGACTGCTGGGAGCAATTTCTGAGCGTAGAGCCAGGACTAAGCCCTGAGCACTGCCAGGTGTGACCAAAAACAACCCAAAATAAAACAAAAAGATAAATTAAATAAAATTTGACAAAGAGGTTCCTTTGGATTCTGAGAAGGGTAACTCAGAACATTCAGTAAAATTGAAGAATATATATAACAAAGACAGCAATATTATCAGCAAAGTTTTATTGTGCTCTACTCTATATTACATATTTCTTTACTTGTCCATCTGTAGCTTGAATTTGTAACATTAAATGGAACAATTTATTTTATTAAAAAATAAAATTACAGTAAAATTCATGACCTTGGAAATAAGTATTGAAATATATGATACCATGGGAAATATGAATTGCCATTTTCTTTTGGTAAGGATCTAAAATAATGATTGGAAACCTATAGTAAAGCATTTAATTTCTTCATTATATTGAGAATAGAAGAAATTCAAAAATAAATCAATATACATTAACTTAGGTAAGTCTAGGTGAACATTTAATTATTTATTTTGCAAAAGCTTTACATTTGTCTCAAAGCTTTATGACGCTTCAGAACTTTGAAGCTGATTAAGAGTAAACATAACAAAGGGGCTATTTTGCTGATGTAATATAAATTTTAGATAAAGCCAACAGAAATATCATAGTTCTTTTAATTCATTAAGCTCTTTAGATAATTATAGTCTCTAGTTTTCTGTAAATTAATAAATTTCCATTTTGAGGAATAAAAAGACCTGCTAATTTATTCCTCAGGCCCTAAAAATGTTACAAATTATTTTGAAATAATTAGAAATTTTAAATAATTACAAATTATTATTAAATTTAAAAACAACTTTAAAGTTTCTAATTATATTGGATCAGGCCTTTGTCTTGCATGTGATTCTGAGCTCATATAGTAATCTGAGCACTACCAGAACTAATTCTTGGACACAGAACTATGAGTAAGCTCTAAGCACAGCATAATGTGTTCCTAATTTACCCACACCAATTCTTAAAATACATTTATTGCAGCTTTGAAGAAAATTGTAAGAAGTAAAAGATTTTTTAACATAGAAGTTGCTCATTCTCAGCTTTCAAAGTATCTACAATATCTCCAAATCTTCCACACCTTGGCAAGTCAGGTGAAAATGAATCACTTTCTATTGGTGGCTTCCACTGGGTTTTAGAATTTTGGACTTAGAATTATTCTTTACAAAGTGAACTCTTTTAGGAAACAAGACATTAATATTTATCACAAGAAAGCAATATTTTAGGAGCAGGAGCCATAGCACAGAGGTACGTCATTTCTTTGCATGCAGCCGACCAGGGACAGACCCAGGTTCCTCTCTCAGCATCCCATATGGTCCCCCTAATATTCCAGGAGTGATTTCTTTCTTTTTTATTAATATCTTTACATAAACACCTTGATTACAAACATGACTGTAGTTGGGTCTCAGTCATGTAAAGAACACCCCCCTTCACCAGTGCAGCATTCCCATCACCAGTCCCAAAGCTCCCTCCTCCCACCCCTCCCCCACCTGTACTCTAGACAGGCTTTATACCTCTCTCATTTATTCACATTGTTAGCACAGTTCTCAATGTAGTTATTTCTCTAACTGCACTTATCACTCTTTGTGGTGAGTGTCATGTAGTGAGCTGGAACTTCCAGCCCTCTTCTCTTTTGTCTCTGAAAATTATTTCAAGAATGTCTTTTATTTTTCTTAAAACCCATAAACAAGTGAGACTATTCTGCATCTATCTCTCTTCCTCTGACTTATTTCACTCAGTATAATAGATTCCATGTACATCCATGTATAGAAAAATTTTATGACTTCATCTCTCCTGACAGCTGCATAATATTCCATTGTGTATATGTACCACAGTTTCTTTAGCCATTCATCTGTTGAAGGGCATCTTGGTTGTTTCCAGAGTCTGGCTATTGTAAATAGCACTGCAATAAAAATAGGAAGGAATTTTTGTATTGTATTTTTATGTTCCTAGGGTATATTCCTAGGAGTAGTATAGCTGGATCATATGGGAGTTCACTTTCCAGTTTTTGGAGGAATCCCATATCTTTTTTCAGAAAGGTTGGAGTAGACAGTATTCCCACCAGCAATGGAGAAGAGCTCCTTTCTCTCCACATCCCTGCCAGCACTGCTTGTTTTCATTCTTTGTGATGTGCACCAATCTCTGTGGTGTGAGACACCCAGGAGCGATTTCTAAGCGCAGAGCCAGGAATAACGTTACCCTGAGCACAGCAGGGTGTGGCCCCCAAACCAAAAACCAAAAAAGAAAAAAAAACAAACAATATTTTAATGGCAGCATTACAGTAGAGGAACATTGACAACATCATAGTTTTATAGATTGTTTTTGGTACCAATAAGCAGAGTTTTGCATATAGTTCTAACCTGGCATTTGCAAGTGGTAAACTTTTAGGTGCCAGTACTCAGAGCACATAGCTCATAGAAATAAGCCAAGAGCAAAGAAAAATAGAATTAAGCCATCATTTTTATTTTTTAAAAAGTGCTTTTGTTCATACAATATAAGCATTATTTACTAAATACATAATTGTGTATAACTTATATTGTCATAAATTTATATAGGCTATTGAGTATATTCCTGCTTTTTTTGATTAGTGGACATAGCTTTGTGATGAATAAAAGAGGCTCAATTTCTATAAAATGTTCCTTAGCATCAATTAATTTTAGTTAATGTACTTAATCAAATTAAATGGAAAATTTCTAATATATTTGTGAGATACCTGACATCTATTTTTTATATTTTGAGTGATAGTATTTTATTACATAGATAAAGCATATTTTGTTAACATTCAACACCTAATGTTATTTAGCAGCAAAGTTTTGCTTTAAGTATATTTTGTAATGATGGTAGTTTTACTGTGGAATACTTGAAAATAATATGTGTACCTGCATATATGGTAAAAAATGACTAAAATTTCCTAAATGTATTCGTAAAATATAAATATATCAGGGCAGAGAGATAGTTCAAAGGAGTGTATCTGGGCTCCCAAGAGTACAATAAGGATAGATGGAAAGTCTCTACATGGAAAGTCTCAGTGATAGATGGAAAGTGAGAGTCATTCAATATTAGTTTACTTTTTCTACACCACAGTTTTCCTAGAGCTGGTTGTTAAGGACTGAACATTATTTTTATGGCTCTTTAGTTATTGTGTACTTCTTTTAGGGTGAAGCTGGGTTAGACGGAGATCCAGGCTTACCTGGTGCAAAGGTAAAGAAACATTTTTTTTTACTTTCTTTGATCTTTATTAGCTGCATATTGGTCTCTCTACTTTATTTTATTTTATTTTAATGTTTAATTTTATTTTAACAACTTGAACACTGATTTTTCACATAATATAGTGAAATTTTAGAAAATTTACTTGATGAAACTGAGTTTCCCCATCAAACTCTTAAAAAAAAACTCAGAAAGAGTTTTCTCAGAGTTTCAGCAACACACTCCTCTAACAAAGAGAACAGACATGCTTTCTGGAATGTTCATGGCACCTCTGGGAATTATTTCACAATTTCATTGGCCTAAAAGTTTCACAGATTTTACTGTTTTTGTATTTGATTATTTTTATCAAGTGTTGTGTGTAGCCCAAATAGAGCTAAGTCTACTAGTAATAGTGGCATAAAGTATTACTAAGATACTACAACAAATTCCCCCCAAAATCCTCATTATAAAAATAGGTTTTACCATTGCTTGTAATGATTCTTTCTGTGTCTTAGATTTTTCCTTAGTAATGAGAACTTGGCAATTAACCAAGGAGAGCTTCATTGTCATTTGTGTCTTTTACTCTTGTCCATAGGCTACATTGTCCTTCTGGGAAGAAATTACAGTTATATGTGATCAATTACTGGAAACAGTTTCACTAATGTAGTAACTTACTGGAGGAATAGGGAACCCATTCAGATGAGGTCTACTGTAACATTACTATCACACTAATTCTACTACAGACATTGCTGTACTCTTAGATGGCTCTTAAGGCGGAGCATATAATTGTTGTGCTCTAAAGAAATTTTACAGGTTTTAGCAACAAGACATCAAAGTCATTACTAAATCTGGGTGTTTCTTTATATATAAAAATCAATTTTAAATGAAAGATTCACTTGTTTTAAATTATAGACTTTGAAAAATATCTCTTTACTTGACTTGAAAAAGATAGAACAAACTGGCAATAATGCAATGGCCAAGTTGTGAATTTCTCCACAGCAGTTCTAACAAGACCCATTGATGAAGCATTTGTGGCATCTGTGAGTCAAGTTGTAAGCCAAGGAATATGCAGATTTAACTGCTGGGAAATACTTTTGAACTTTCCAGCAGCTGTTTGTGGTGACTGTATCATGCTGACGTTGTGGCTGGTAACGAGGAGTGTTTAGTGATTTTGAAGTCAGCTTAGCAGATCACGCTAAAGTTTGTGAGGAGAAATGCTAGAGGAAAAAATAAGGCAAACATGCCCCCAAATAATCTTTCTTTCCTAGTACTTTTTTGAGGTAAAATATTTATGAAATCTCAGTGCATATTATATATATATATGCACTTATATATACTTGATTTGTATTTGTATATATATATCTCCTAAGCTTATAGAAAGACTGACATTTTTACTATACATATACATTTTGATAATCTAAGATATTACAGAAAAGCATTGTAGACAAAAATGGAGATAAAACCTTATTTTTTTTAAAGAAATGTGTACTGAGTGTATTGTGTATGTTCAGGGATATGAGTATTACTCATCCCAAGACTGTATATTTGTTGTAATGTGATAAACACTTGACACAAGGGAGAAATATAACAAATAAATAAGTCATGTTTATATATTGAAAATTAATACTACAAACATAAAAGCAGATGGGAGTGAGAGATCGCTAATTATATCAGAGAGTTGAAATAGAGTTTCAATTGAAATAGAACTGTTTATGATGTAAAATTTTAGATCATAGAGTTGATCACTGTATTTTAAATTTTATTTTACATAAATATAGTGATCAGGAAGCAACAATCAGACAGTTACCACGCTCTTCTATAACTGAAAGGCAGGTGATCTGAATCATAAATAGCCTGGTGCTGGAGCCAGAGCTCTAGCTTTCAAATCTGAACATAATTTTTCAAAACTGTCCCTAGAATGTTATTTCCTAAAAGTTAGCAAGAGAAGACTGGTTTTTTTAGTTTTTCTGCTTAAATGAAGAGTAATAGTGCTAATAATAACAATGATTGCTTCAGCTAGATGTGGATGCTTTAAATTCTTTCGACACCTATGAGAAAGATACTATATATGGTGAACTTAACTTTATGGAGATTAAACTGCATTGCTTTGACAGAGTAAAATCACAGATTTATCCTAGAAAATTATGGTTTCAATATTTACAGTTAGCTCTGGTGTAAATTAAAAAGATATTATAAATATTTGTAAATTCAATTATTAATTTTTATTGTTGAAATATTATTATTACTGTTCTCTTGCTGTGTTAAAATAATCTATCTATTATTATGTATATCATTCCTTTTCTACAGGGAGAGCAAGGTTCTGAAGGCAGCAAAGGAGAAATTGGTGAAAAGGTAAAATCTCACTTGACATACTCATCTGTAAAAATAAAATAGTATCTTGAAGTATTTTAAAGTGAAATATTACATTGTTTGTGCTGCTCAAGTTCAAAATATAAACCATTTTATACTTTTTTAAAGAAATAACTAAAATCATTTTAGGGTCAGAGCGATGGCACAACGGGTAGGGCATAAGCCTTGCATGTGGCCAACCTGGATTTGATCCCCAGCAGCCCATATAGTCCCCTGAGCTTGCCAGGAGTGATTTCTGAGTACAGAGCTAGGAGAAATGCCTTAGAGTCACCAGGTATAGTCCCCAAACCAAAAAAAAACAATAGACAATTTAGAAAAAAAATATAGTGTGTAGGGCAATTGCTTTGCATGTACCTAATCCTTCATATGATCTCCTGAGCAGTGCCAGGAGTGATTCCTTAGTGCAAAGCCAAGACTAAGCCCTGAGTACTATTGGAGCTATTCCCCACAAGATCAAAACAAACAGGATAGATAATGTATTGATAATTGTCAGAAGTCTTTCTAATTTGTATGGTAGCCATATCTAGACATTTCTAATTTAGTACATCCCATTGACATAAATTATTTCAACATAGATTAAACATTACATTTTTGTACTATGGGGCTGGAGAGAGAGTACAACAGTTAAAGCTCTTGCCTGGTACCAGTCAACCTGGCATTCCATATAGTTTCCCTAACAATAAGGGGAGTAATATATAGGAGTAATTCCTGAGTCCAGAGCTGGAGTAACCCATGAAAATCAAAAAGTGTGTCCCCACTAAACCAAAAAATTTGTGTTGTAACATCACTGATGCATTGTCTGGATCTCAATAACTTTCTTATATATTCTACTGATTTATTAGTTCTAGAAAAAAATAACTAACAGTAATAGGATTCAGTAGAAAGGAGAGGACACAACTCAATACAGAATAGATTGAAAGAGTTTAATAACTACAAAGAGTTGAATTAAAAATTGTTTTTAAGATATAGGAAATTTGGCCTTCTTTCCGTGGGAGGCAGCCCAAAGACACCAAGGAACATAATCTCTCCAGGACCCACACCCGGTAAGATGTCCCCACCCAACCAATGTGGGGCTGATTCCCGCTGTGGCACCAGAGCCATTATAATTGACTGCTGCCCTGCTCCCTGCCTTCTTTCTATGGTAGGTAACTCAGCAGACACCAAGGAATATAATCTCTCTAGGACTCAAGTCAGAGGAGCACGCTTCACTCTGCGGCCACGCTCATCTTTTAACCTCTGAACCCCCCTTCTGCACATAGTAAAAAGCAGACTACAAGCTTCACAATGGGGAAATTTTTCAATACCATCAAAATGGGGAGAATAAATGGACAGACAAAGAAGAAATACAAATGGCCAAAAGGTACATGAAAAAATGCTCCATATCAATGATCATTAGGGAGATGCAAATCAAAACAACTATGAGGTACCACCTCACACCCCAGAAATTGGCACACATCACAAAGAATGAGAACAAGCAGTGCTGGCGGGGATGTGGAGAGAAAGGAACTCTTATCCACTGCTGGTGGGAATGCCATCTAGTTCAACTTTTCTGGAAAGTGATATGAAGATTCCTCCAAAAACTGGAAATTGAGCTCCCATACAATCCAGCTATACCACTTCTAGGAATATACCCTAGGAACACAAAAATACAATACAAAAATTCCTTCCTTACACCTATATTTATTGCAGCACTATTTCCATAGCAAGACTCTGGAAACAACCAATATGCCCTTTAACAGATGAATGGCTAAAGAAACTGTGGTACAAATACACAATGGAATATTATGCAGCTGTCAGGAGAGATGAAGTCATGGAATTTTCCTATACATGGATGTACATGAAAATTATTATGTGGAGTGAAATAAGAGAGAGATAATGATGCAGAATGTTTTCATTCATCTATGGGTTTTAAGAAAAATGAAAGACATTCTTGCAATAATTTTCAGAGACAAAAGAGAGGAGGGCTAGAAGTTACAGCCCACTGCATGAACTTCACCACAAAGAGTGATGAGTTTAGTTTGAAAATAACTACATTGCGAACTATCCTAACAATGAGAATGTATAATGGAAATAGAAAGCCTGTCTAGAGTACAGGTGGGGGCGGGGAGGGGAGGAGGGATATTTGGGACATTGGTGGTGGGAATGATGCACTAGTGATGGAGAGTGTTCTCTTATTTGACTGAAACACAACAACAATCATGTTTGTAACCAGTGTTTAAATAAAAAATATTATAAAAATATATTTTCACTTCACATTAGTCAATTTAATTCACTTTTTATTGTAGTAATTTAACATACATTTTATTTGAAAAATTAAAACTGTACTATAATATTTAAGATACTTAAGATATATTAAGATGTGAAGAAAATAGCAAGTCTATCTAACATGCATAAAACATTCTTCAGAACAATATGAGTATAGTACATGGGTCATTCAGCAGAGAACATGCATTCCTATTTTGTGAAATACTACTCCAAAAAGAGTCTGGAATTCTTGACCTTTTATTTAAAACTGATTGTTACCTATCATAGAATAAGTAGATTATCATATTTTTGTTTTCAATGAACCAAGTTAGCTCTGCTACAATAGGTGGTTGAATTTAGATACCTTTGCTTTGTTTGTTTCCTATGAAATAAAGATATCTAAATCATTATATGTTGCTATGAATTGAAATAAATAATTAGTAAATGATAAAGTACCAAATAAGTGTTAATAATTCAATAGACAAAATAATAAACATATACTTTTATATCTTTTGAAAATTGAATTTTTTATATTTTATAATTACCTAATATTCTTTCATAATTTTCTTCTACAGAAGTAAACAAAGAACACAAAATATGTGTTTTTTTAATTTATTTATTTAAAGAACATGTATCACATAGTTGACATATTGATCATAATACAATTGTTTTAGGATGACAGAAAGTGAAGTTATTAAAAATAAGCAAATAGACAATCTCAAAAGAAAAAAGATAAAAAGGTAAAAAAGAAATGGCAAAAGAAGAGGAGAGTTCATTGGCAGTTACATTCGTGAAAATTATAAAATATGTGTTATTTAATTACTGGACTATAGTAATGGGAACCAAAGTGTCCAGAAAAAATTGAATTAGTTTTTGATGACTGGATAGAACGAGTCTGCAACTGAGACTGTTTGTAACTCTGGTTATTTGCCTAGATTTACTAATACGTCACTTCTTATCTGCTCTAAATTGTTAATTGAAGATTTTTTTTGCATTATAAAATTGACACCCAACAATTATCCTAGATTTGTTCTGAAATTAGGGTCCAAAGGCAAAGGTCCAAAGAGAATCAACAAGTGTCCTGATACCCTCAGTTCAGCACTATGATGCTATCACTTCTGTCAATTGTGCGGCCAAAGTAAGTCTCACAATCAGCCCAGATTCAAGGCAATAGGAATTTAGATTTTTTTTTTTTTAGATTTTTTTGGCCACACCCGTTTGATGCTCAGGGGTTACTCCTGGCTAAGCGCTAAGAAATTGCCCCTGGCTTGGGAAGAATTATATCAGACGCTTGGGGATTGAACCACGCGGTCCTTCCTTGGCTAGCGCTTGCAAGGCAGACACCTTACCTCTAGAGCCACTTCGCCGGCCCCGGGAATTTAGATTTTATTTCTTTGATGTAAGCTGCAAAAACATATTGTAAGGGTTATGAATGAACTGAGAATAAACATAACAAATTGAACACCAATGAGATGGAATTATAAAAAATATTAACATGACAGTTGAATTCTACTTCAGCAAAAAGTTTGAAAGGTTTAGCAACTTCATTTCACTTCATTCTGTCACTTCTCCAATAAATTTTAGTATAGTTTTCAATTTTCCTTTTCTTTGGGAAAGGGAGAAGGAATGGAAGAGGAAGAGAAAGGGAAAGAGAGAGGGAGGGAGGGAGGGAGAGGGGGAGAGGGGAGAGAGAGAGAGAGAGAGAGAGAGAGAGAGAGAGAGAGAGAGAGAGAGAGAGAGAGAGAGAGAGAGAGAGAGAGAGATTTCAATTTTCTTGCTTGCTTTGTTTGGAGCCCACACCAAATGGTGTTTTAGAGTTTACTCCTGGCTCTGTGGACATTATTCACTTCCACAAGGCTTGGTGACCTTGGTGACTATATGTTTTACTGAGAATCGAACTTGAGCTGACCAAGTGCAATGTAAATGTCTCACCCACTGTACTATCCTCAAGCTTCTGATTCAGTTGTCAAAGGTAAGTTCATACACCTGGACTTTGGGATTTGGGGAAATATTTTTATATATAATTGTGTTCGGGCTTTAAAAGTCATGGGAAAATATTATAAAATTAAATTCTGAATAAGAATAGGGAAATACAAGTATCAAAGTATTAAACAAAGGAAATGCAGTGCTTTTAACGTATATTGTGTTTGCTAATTAATTTTATCAAGTAAATACCAACCAGGAAATTATTAAAATGTACTTTAGGGGCCAGAGAGATAGCATGGATATAAGGCATTTGCCTTGCTTGCAGAATCACAGTGGTTTGAATCCTGGCATTCCATATGGTCCCCAAGCCTACCAGAAGTGACCCCTGAGCAATGCCAGGTGTGACCCAAAAACCAAAAAAAAAAAAGTACTTTAGAAAATAACTATTAAAACTTTGAAAATCAGATCAAGAGGTCCCACAGAGCACACAGGAATGATCTTCTAGTGAAGAGCCAGAAGTAGTAGACAATATTGCCATATGTAGTAGCCCACCTCCACCCATGAACTTTTAAAATTAATATGAAAATAGAAAGAGAAAAGTAATGTCTGCCATATAAGCAAGCTGGGGGGTACAATTGAGAGGTAATTTGGGGAAACTAGTAGCAGGAAATGAACACTGACCAAGAGCTGGGTGTTGGAATATTTTGAGAGTATAACTTAACTATTACAACATTTTAACTCTATGTCACAGTGATTTAATAAAAATATTAAAATACTGTTCCCAAAATATAATACTTTCACAATAAAATCTGAAACTTGGCTTATCTCTTGGACTCTTTTATAGACTCTTACTGAATATTCACTTAATAAAGTTCTTTCATTTACATTAATAACATGTAAAATTTCTACACTTTTAGGACTTATTTGGTTTCACAGCTGACTTGAAAAATGAGAACAGATGGAGTAGAATAATAATTATAATTTCAAAAATAACTGTAATTTATCTGTGGACAATTCCAACTGGTATGAGAATAACCATGCCAACTTTCAATTAGCCATGGCAGTAGACAATTGAGTTTTATAATATAGTAATCCCATGGCCATGCTAGAAACTGAATGTTGGTCATTGCTGTTATTATTCCTAATTTTTTACCCTACTTTAACTCTAGATTTTGTTTTGTATATTTAATCCCCTGTTGCTGTATTTTCTAATAATATTATATGGAAAATTTTGTAGAATATTAACAAAATGCAAAAAAGAGAGTAACAATCAATTAAGTAAATTGTTTTTGAAGTTTATTGTAACAGTTGCATAATATTTCACCATAGTATAAATATAATATTTTACTTGTCCATTTCCTCACTAAAATTTATCTTGCATATTTTGTGTTTTAGTTAAAACACATGGAGTGTTCAGTATTCTTGATACATATACTACAATAACTCGTATTTAAAATGTTTAAACCAGGGCCGGAGAGATTACACAGCAGTAAGACATTTGCCTTAGATGCAGAAGGACGGTGGTTCAAATCCCAGCATCCCATATGGTCCCCCGAGCCTGCCAGGAGTAATTTCTGAGCATAGAGCCAGGAGTAACCCCTGAGTGCTGCCAGGTGTGACCCAAAAAACAAAACAAAAAACCAAAAAAATATTTAAACTAGTTTAAATTTATATAAAATATTGCAGTGATTTCATTTTTTAGAATTATTTACTTAATGCACGAATCCGAGGAGATAAATGCTATTTTTTCCATAATTATAATTTATATTCCAATTGGATAGTTTTTGTACAAATGTTCTGGAAGCTTCCAAGTATCAACTAACTCTTGAATTCGCAAACTAACCACTTTCATTGTTTTTCTCTTTATAATATTCAAATTCAACTTTTTTAATTTAAATTCCATCTCTTGAGGCGGGAAGGTGGCGCTAGAGGTAAGGTGTCTGCCTTGCAAGCGCTAGCGTAGGACAAACTTTGGTTCGATCCCTTGGCATCCCATATGGTCCCCCCAAGCCAGGAGCGATTTCTGAGCGCATAGTCAGGAGTAACCCCTGAGCGTCAAACTGGTGTGGCTTAAAAACCAATAAATAAATAAAAATAAATTCCATCTCTTTATAAGTTAAAATACCATTAAGAATTACAATGAGGGGCTGGTGAAATAGTACAGTGGGCAGGACATTCACCTTGCATGTGTCTGATTCACGTTCACTCTTCAGCATCCCATGTGGCTCATTTTTATCACAAAGGATACACCTCTCTAGAAAATACACATATTTAAATCTATGGTAATTTGTAATCACTTTGGTATTCATGAGTGCTGCATCTTTATTCTATCTATTCTCATCAACATTATTATATCTTTAATTTTTATCAATTTTAGTAATAAATGCTTTGTGCGTGAAAATGTGTTTAATCATTCTTCAAATGGATTCAGGGTTGATTTTAAATCATATTTTTATTTCATCATTCTGGCATCTCTCACACAAAGTCAGAATGACTTCAATTAACAATAGTTAATAAAATAGGAAGGTGAACATATTTTAATGTAATGGGAAAAATACATTGCTAAGCACAATCTAAATTAGTCTCTAATATAAAACATAATGATGAAATAATGTCTCATGTTTTACTAGACATATTTCTCATATAAAACCTGGACCTACTAGTCCTGATACAGGTCAATATTATATTCTCTTCCTCCTTTTGCTCTTTATCTGTCCACTCTCTTTCTCTTCTTCTTTTATAATATATTAAAACAGACATGTTCTCAAAGTTATACTGGAGTGAGTGGTTTGAGCCACTAAAGCAGAGGAAAGGGCAAAAACTTCTATCTTCATATCTGATAAAACAGACTTTCAATCCCCAAAAAGGTAATAATAGAAAAATATGGATATTGCATAATTATTAAGGGGTAAATGTCATCATAATAATGATGATAAATCATGGCATACCCAAATATATAGATATGTATGTATATGGTGATTATTAAAAGACATCAAGAAATACCCTAATATACCAGTAAAATTAGGATATCTAATGCACTATTTATAGCAATGAACAGATCATCCTAACAAAAATTAACAAGGAAGTAAGTGACATTAAATGAACTAATTAAGAGATGGACTTACAGATATTCCGAAATGTCCACCATCAAAGAAATAAAACATTCACCTCAAGTACATAAAATCTATTCAAAAGAGTAGATGAGAAATTGGGAAAGATACATGATGTTGATAAATATTTTAATATTGAAATTTAATTGAATATCTTTTCTTGTCACAATTGTATAAAATTAGATATAAACAACAAAAAGAACATGGAAAATCTCTAACATGGAAATACTAAGCAACTATATTTTTATATTAATATATTTATTTAAACACATTGATTACAAATATGATTGTATTTGGGCTTCAGTCATGTAAAGAATACCTCCCTTCACCGGCACAACATTTCCACCATCAGTGTCCCAAATCTCCCTCCACCTCACCCCACTGCCACCTGTACTCTAGACAGGCTTTCCACTTCCCTCATTCATTCACATTGGCAACTATGATTCTGAGTAACTTTAGAGTCAAATAAGAAATCAGAAGAAAAAATTTAAAAATTAGGAAACAATAAAAATCAGACAAATGAACTATCAGATCTCATGGGATGCATCAAAGGCAAAACTATCCTATACTGGCCACATCAACTTTTTTCCATCATTTTGATTCACTGATTTCCCTTCTCTTCAGAACTAATCATTAGTTCTCCTACTACTTGACAATATTTTTTCTTTTACTTTATCACAATTTAAAAATCATCTATTAACTCATCACATCTTAAAAGTAGTTTTCCTGGAGAAAATCTTTATGCTCTTCTAAACAATATAAATTCCTTGTTTTAACTCTCAATTAAATCTTCAATACCAGACCACACCTTTATAGTATTTATTATGACTTAAAAATATAAATTTATTGAGTAACATTATTTCCCCTAGTAGAATAAATGTTTCATGAGAGTTTTATACTTTTCTTACGTGTTGATTTCATTAATTAATTGAAGTCTACCTAGGGATTTCAATGTGCTCTAGATAAATAGGTATTCTCTCATAATTTATGAGGTAAGAACTAGAGACAAAAAATTTATTTTGTGAAACCAAGATTACTAATTACAGAAGACTGACTACAACAACCATGACTAAGCAGAACTTTACATGGGACAATAAAGAATGACTCTATCCTAGACTTTGTCCTAGGATCTGTGCAAAATCCAAGAGCTTTAATTATATACGACTGACTTTAACAACCACAACTGAGGTGAACTTTTTTTGAGACCCTAAAGAAGGACCCTGAGGTTTGACAACATGTCCAGAGCCTGTAGTAGGTTTCCTGACCTGTATCTCTTAGGCCAAAAAAATTTTATTCCTAATTTCCCAATATTTCCTGTGTGTATGAAAAAAAATACCCTAGCCACATCTTCACCCCATATTTTAATTTTTAATTTTGTTATTTTCATGCATTTCTTTATTTTCTTCTTTCTTTTTCTTTCTTTCATCTTTTACTTTTATATATATTTATAGCTTCTAGACAGGGCCTCTTGTCCACTGTTTTTTTTTTTTAACAGAACCATAGAACATAAATCATCTTATTCTGCTTCATATTTCTTTTTTTGACTTGAAAACTTTTTTTTAATTTAAACAACTTTATTACATACATGATTGTGTTTGGGTTTCAGTCATGTAAAGAACACCACCCATCACCAGTGCAACATTCCCATCACCAATTTCCCAAATCTCCCTCATCCCCACCCAACCCTCACCTGTACTCTAGACAGGCTTTCTTTTTCCCTCGTACAATCTCATTATTAGGATAGTTTGAAACTTAGTTATTTCTCTAAATAAACTCATCCCTGTTTGTGGTGAGCTTCATGAGGTGAGCTCTAACTTCCAGCTCTTTTCTTTTTTGTGTCTGAAAGTTACTATTGCAAGAATGTCTTTCATTTTCTTAAAACCCATAGATGAGTGAGACCATTCTGTGTCTTTCTCTCTCTCTGACTTATTTCACTCAGAATAATAGATTCCATGTACATCCATGTATAGGAAAATTATATGACTTCATCTGCTGACGGCTGCATAATATTCCATTGTGTATATGTACCACAGTTTCTTTAGCCATTCATCTGTTGAAGGGTATCTTGGCTGTTTCCAGAGTCTTGCTATGGTAAATAGTGCTGCAATGAATATAGGTGTAAGGAAGGGATTTTTGTATTGTATGTTTGTGTTTCTAGGGTATATTCCTAGGAGTGGTATAGCTGGGTCGTATGGGAGCTCGATTTCCAGTTTTTGGAGGAATCTCCATATTGCTTTTCATAAAGGTTGAACTAGACGGCATTCCCACCAGCAGTGGATAAGAGTTCCTTTCTCTCTACATCTCCGCCAACACTGCTTGTTCTCATTCTTTGTGATGTGTGCCAATCTCTGGGGTGTGAGGTGGTACCTCATAGTTCTTTTGATTTGCATCTCCCTGATGATTAGTGATGTGGAGCATTTTTTCATGTGTCTTTTGGCCATTTGTATTTCTTCTTTGTCAAAGTGTCTGTCCATTTCTTCTCCCCATTTTTTAATGGGATTAGATGTTTTTTTCTTGTAAATTTCTGTCAGTGCCTTGTATATTTTGGAGATTAGACCCTTGTCTGATGGGTATTGGGTGAATAGATTCTCCCACTCGGTGGGGGGCTCTTGTATTTTGGGTGCTATTTCTTTTGAGGTGCAGAAGCTTCTCAGTTTAATATATTCCCATCTGTTAATCTCTGCCTTCACTTGCTTGGAGAGTGCAGTTTCCTCTTTGAAGATGCCTTTAGTCTCAATGTCCTGGTGTGTTTTACCTACGTGTTGTTCTATATATCTTATGATATCAGGTCTGATATCGAAGACTTTCATCATTTTGGATTTAACCTTCAAACATGATGTTAATTGGGGGTCTAAGTTCAATTTTTTACAAGTGGCTAGCCAGTTGTGCCAACACCACGTGTTGAAGAGGCTTTCTTTGCTCCATTTAGGATTTCTTGCTCCTTTATCAAAAACTAGGTGATTGTATGTCTGGGGAACATTCTCTGAGTATTCAAGCCTATTCCACTGATGAGGGCCTGTCTTTATTCCAATACCATGACGTTTTGATAACTATTGCTTTGAAGTAGAGTTTAAAGTTGGGGAAAGTAGTTCCTCCCATATTTTTTTTCCCAATGATTGCTTTAGCTATTCTAGGCTGTTTATTTTCCAAATGAATTTCAAAAGTGCCTGATTTACTTCTTTGAAGAATGCCATGGGTATCTTTAGAGGGATCTCATTAAATCTGTACAATGCTTTGGGGAGTATTGCCATTTTGATGATGTTAATCCTGCCAATCCATAAGCAGGGTATGTGTTTCCATTTCCGCGTGTCCTCTCTTATTTCTTGGAGCAGAGGTTTATAGGTTTCTTGGTATATGTCCTTCACATTTTTATTCAAGTTGATTCCAAGATATTTGAGTTTGTGTGGCACTATTGTGAATGGGGTTGTTTTCTTAATGTCCATTTCTTCCTTATTACTATTGGTGTATAGAAAGGCCATTGATTTTTGTGTGTTAATTTTGTAGCCTGCCACCTTGCTATATTAGTCTATTGTTTCTAGAAGCTTTTTCATAGAGATTTTAGGGTTTTCTAGGTAGAGTATCATGTCATTTGCAAACACTGAGAGCTTGACTTCTTCCTTTCCTATATGGATTCCCTTGATATCTTTATCTTGCCTAATCAGTATAGCAAGTACTTCCAGTGCTATGTTGAATAGGAGTGGTGAGAGTGGACAGCATTGTCTTGTGCCAGAATTTAGAGGGAAGGCTTTTAGTTTTTCTCCATTAAGGACAATATTTGCCTCTGGCTTGTGGTAGATGGCCTTAACTATATTGAGAAAGGTTCCTTCCATTCCCATCTTGCTGAGAGTTTTCATCAAGAATGGGTGTTGGACCTTACCAAATGCTTTCTATGCATCTATTGATATGATTATGTGATTTTTCTTTTTCTTGTTGTTGATGTTGTGTATTATGTTGATAGATTTACATGGATGTTAAACCATCCTTGCATTCCTGGGATAAAACCTACTTGATTGTAGTGGATAATCTTCTTAATAAGGCACTGAATCCTATTTGCCAGGATTTTGTTGAGGATCTTTGCATCTGCATTCATCAGCGATATTGGTTTGTAATTTTCTTTTTTTGTAGCATCTCTGTCTGGTTTAGGTATCAAGGTGATGTTGGCTTCATAAAAGCTATTTGGAAGTGTTTCCGTTTGTTCAATTTCATGAAAGACTCTTGCCAGTATTGGTAGTAGTTCCTCTTGGAAAGTTTGAAAGAATTCATTAGTGAATCCATTGTGCCTGGGCTTTTGTTTTTGGGTAGACATTCGATTACCATTTTAATTTCATCAATAGTGATGGGGGTGTTTAGATATGCTATATCCTCTTCCTTCAACCGTGGAAGATTATAAGAGTCCAAGAATTTATCCATTTCTTCCAGGTTCTCATTTTTAGTGGTGTAGAGTTTCTCAAAGTAGTTTCTGATTACCCTTTGAATCT
Source organism: Suncus etruscus (assembly GCF_024139225.1). NCBI lineage: Eukaryota > Metazoa > Chordata > Mammalia > Eulipotyphla > Soricidae > Suncus > Suncus etruscus. The sequence continues at coordinate 70,905,283 of NC_064854.1, read as the reverse complement.
CTGCTATATCAGTAGTGATCTATCTTTTTTCATTTCTAATACTAGTTATCAAGTTTCTCTCTCTCTCTTTCTTTGTTAGGTTTGCCAGTGGTTTATCAATCTTGTTTATTTGTTCAAAGAACTAACTTCTGATTTTGTTGATACTTTGGATTGTTGTTTGGGTTTCCACTTTGTTGATTTCTGCTCTCACCTTTGTTATTTCCTCTGTCTCCCTGTTTTTGGGTTTTTTTTGTTGAGCACTTTTTAGTTCTATGAGCTGCATTATTAAGCTACTCAGGTAAGCCCCTTCTTCCTTCCTGATGTGTGCTTGCTTAGCTATAAATTTTCCTCTCAGTACTGCTTTTGCTGTGTCCCATAAGTTATGATAGTTTGTGTCTTTATTATCATTTGTTTCCCCGAACCTTTTGATTTCCTCCTTAGTTTCATCTCAGACTCACTGGTTATTCAGTATCAGGCTGTTTAACTTCCAGGTGTTAAAATTTTTCTTCTGTGTCCCTTTGGAATTCACAAATATTTTCAGAGCCTTGTGGTCAGCGAAGGTAGCCTGCAAAATTTCTATCATCTTGATATTATGGAGGTATTTTTATGTGCCAGCATGTAGTCTATCCTGAAGAATGACCCATGTACATTGGAGAAGTATATGAATCCAGGTTTCTGGGGATAGAGTGTTCTATATATATCCACTAAGCCTCTTTCTTCCATTTCTCTATTCAGGTCTGGTATATTCTTGTTGGGTTTCAGTCTGGTTGACCTATGTGTAGCATGAAATAATTAACGATGGGGCTGGATGGCGATGGATGGAGGCCTTTGTGCTTAGGCCCCAGCCACGTGGCTTCATTCCCATCCAGCCGGCCGGGTCCCAGGCCCAGGTAATCGGCGTAATTAAGACTCACTCACAGGCAGGCTTTAGGAAGAATCATCTTTATTCAGGCCCTCTTCACCACATGTGTGTGGCCTATCTCATAACCTTTTAAGCACTAGTTATTCTTGGCCCTGCATCTAAACTCCTTTCAGCCATCTTTCCTTTGGGCTCCATGCGGCCCCAAGATCCAAAAGCCAGGGAGCCGAGCCGGGCCAAGAGAGGAACGGCCAAAAGGCAAAGAGCCAAAAGGCCCGAATTCCCTTGGTCCATGCCTTATCTACCTATTTCCAAACCCCTCCCAGGAATGGGAGGGGCTTGCAGGTAAAGTTACACCTACTATCCGGTTCCCAAGACCCCTCCCAGAAATGGGAGGGTTTAGGGTCTCAAATGGGTACACCCACACTATGCAGTGTTGAAAAGCCGTGTTGAGGTCCCCCACAATTATTGTGTTGTTATTGATATTATTTTTCAGATTTGTCAACAATTGTATTAAATATTTTGTTGGACCCTCATTTGGTGAATATATGTTTAGGAGAGTGTTTTCTCCCTGCTCTACATAACCCTTGATTAATATAAAATGTCCATCTTTGTCCCTTACAACCTTCCTAAGTATAAAGTTTGCATTATCTGATATTAGTATGGCCACTCCAGCTTTTTTATGGGTGTTGTTTGCTTGGATAATTTTTCTTAGTCTTTTATTTTGAGTCTATGTTTGTTCTGACTATTCAGGTGTGTTTTTCTCGTAGGCAGCAGAATGTTGGATTGAGGTTTTTGATCCATTTAGCCACTCTGTGTCTCTTAACTGGTGCATTTAGTCCATTGACATTGAGAGAAAGAATTGTCCTTGGATTTAAGGCCATCTTTATATAGAAATTTGGTGTGTCTTTTGGTTAGTATTGTCTTAAATTAGGTCTTTCAGTTTTTCTCTTAAGACTGGTTTTGAGTCTGTACATTTTCTGTGCTGTTTTTTGTCTGTGAAACCATGTATTCTTCCATCAAACCAGAAAGTAAGTTTTGCTGGGTATAGTATTCTAGGTGAAGCATTCATTTCATTCAGTCTTGTCAGAATATCCCACCACTGCTTTCTGGCCTTGAGTGTTTCTTGTGACAGGTTTGCTGTAAATCTCAAGGATGCTCCCTTAAATGTAATTTCTCTTTTTGATCTTACTGTTTTCAGAATTCTGTTTCTATCTGTGGGATTTGTCATTGTGACTAGGATGTGTCTTGGGGTATTTTTTCTGGGGTGTCTTTTCATTGGTACTCTTTGAGCATGATCACATATATTCTTTAGCTCTGGAAGTTTCTCTTTAATGATGTTCTTGACCGTTGATTCTTCCTGGAAATTTTCTACATGGGTCTCTGGGACACCGATCATTCTTAAATTGTTTCTGTTGAGCTTATCATAGATTTCTATTTTTATCTGTATCCATTCTCTGACTAATTTTTCCATTGTCTGTTCATTTGCTTTAAGTTTTTTTATCCAATCTTTCCCACTCTATGGAATTGTTATTTATCTCACCTTCCACAGCACTAAGTCTATTCTCAGCTTCTTTTACCCTGTCTCAGATCTTATAAATTTTGTCATTCACTTCATTTACTGAGTTTTTCAGGCCTGTTTGTTGACATGTTATTTCAGTTTGGAGTTTTGTGATTTTTGTCTTCATAATTTCTTGTTCTTATTAGTGTCCTGTTCAACACGGTCCATGGTTTCTTTGAGTTCTTTGAGCATCTTCCATATTGCTTGTCTAAAGTCCTTTAGACAACCTAAAGTGGTTGATTATTTGGTTGGTCATTATCTGGTCATCAGAATTGTCATCTTCATTCTCTATGTCTGATGCTGGCCTGCGTTGTTTCCCCATTGTCACTCTTGTATTGTGGGTTTTTCTACGTGTTCTGGTGGTATTTATTGGCTAAATGATGTACGCAGCCACACTCCTCTGGCTCCACCCTTTCTGGGTGTATTGACTTGCCTCCAAGGGAGGGGAGTCCTCCGTGGATGAAGCCTCTCACAGGATCAAATCTTAGGGTTGAGCACGCAGCAGAGAAGACAGTCTGAAAAGAAATGCTGGGCTTCAGTGATCCAGCACAATTCTTAGTGTGATTTTTTTTCTTTTTGTTGCGATGGTTTTCTTTCCTTAGAAAAAGCACATGGCTGCATAGCAAAGTGGAGTGGCCGTGTTTTTCTGAAGCCTCTTTTCAGCCCACTCCCAAGAGTTTCACATGACACGATAGGAGATAGACACACACAGGAAGCACTCACAATTTTTCAGTCAGGCCTCACTGGGCAGGCATAGTTTCATAGATTTTCCCAGCCTGACATCACCAACAGGGGACCTGACTTCTGCAAAGTACTGCTTATAGCTGGTTTTCACGTTTTGAAGCAGTTCCTTGGTGTTTCTGCCCTAGAATGAGCTTCTGGGAGAGCGAGTCTTCTGGAGCCTCTTTTCAGCCCACTCCCAAGAGGTTCATGCAGCAGTACAGGAGACAGACACAAACAGGCAGCACTCACAATTTTTCACAGTCGGGCCCCACTGGGCAGGCGTAGTTTCGTAGATTTTCCCAGCTGATGTCACCCTGCTTCATATTTCCATGTCTTCCTACGAACTGAGAAAAAAAATGAATGAGACTCAGAGGCCAAGCAGTCTCAGAAGCTCTGAGTGGAAATAAAAAATAGTCAAACCCAAATACCCAAACCAAAGTCAACAGCAATAAAATCAAGAAGCCCAAACTATAATGAGCTATACATAAATGGGCCTGTTAAACTAGCAGTCTGGGGGGCTAGGAGTAAAGTATTATGGGAAGCATGCTGGGAACTATGGAGGAGGGAGGTCAACACTGGTGGTGGGAATGTCTCTAATTCATGGTTACTATGTACCTGAAACACAACTGTGAAAGAATTGTAATTCACAGTGGTCTCTATAAAAATTATTTTAGAATAATTTTGCAAACATAAATCTTGAACTTGTGGTATTATAGTTAATATATAACCAGCACATTTTATAATGTAAGAAAAGTGTAAGGGAGAAATTATATTTCTGTTTTTTTATTGTTTGCTAAGTTTAATGACTTTGGCAGATACTGGTTGGCTCTTTATTGTATAAAACAAAATAATATTATTCTCTAAATGTTAGTCTTACAATATCTTTTTAACTTAATGGTAGTGTGAAAGGGTATCTATTGATTCTGTTATAAATTTTAGTTGCAATTACAGTGCAATTTTAGAACTATTGACCAAATGACCTTAGGTTATCCTGTGCTAGAAATTTATTCAGTAACAGTTTCATGTAATTTAAAGCAAAGAAACATGGAAATTTGTGGTTACATAATGATAAGTAGAAAAGGCATGATCCTTATTTGTAGTATGATTAAGACAACTTGCCTTGTAATAAGTGCTGAACATTCTCAAAGGGTGACTTACAGTTTGTCTCAGTTTTACTTTTATTTTGACCTTTTTTCTAATAATTCTATTACTTTATTCCCAGCTTTGGGATTGTATCTAGATTTACCTCCTTTATTTTACTTCTGCTTAATTTCATTTCTCAGGATATGCCTGTCATCTTCTCTAATTTTCACTTTTCCCCTTTTCCTCATTATAACCCCTTTGCTTTCTTTCCTGCTTGTTTCTACTTTTATTTAAGTCAAGCCCTATTTCTCTTTAAAATTACTTTCTGGGACCAGAGGGTTAATGTAATGGTATGGCGCTTGCTTTGTATGTGGCTGATTCAGGATGGACCTCAGTTCTATCCCTGGCTTCCCATATGGTCCCCCAAGAGCTATTTCTGAGTGCATAGCCAGGAGTAATCCTTGAGCATCACCGGGTGTGGACCACAAACAAAAAAAATTCAATTTCAAACATCTCTAAGAAGAAAAAAAACATTTAACATAAGTATATGAATTCATGAACAGGTGATGAAAACTGTATTACAAGAAATGAAAAGCTATTATTGTAGTTCTTCCTGCTCATTTTAAAAATCCTCAATGAGACTGTGTTAAATAAAAAGTAGTATGAAGTTAACTCTGGGGGGGAGGGAAGAACAGTGGTGCAAGCTGTAAGATGTCTGCCTGTGTGCTAATGTAGGATGGACTAAGGTTCGATCCCTGGGATCTCATACGATCCCTCAAGACAGGAACTCTTTCTGAGTGCATAGCCAGGAGTAACTCCTGAGTGTCACCGGGTGTGGCCTAAAAACCAAAAATAATTAAAATAAAAGATAACTCTGGTATATGTTTCAAAGTAACTTTAGTATATCAAGTTGTTCTGACTTTTAAAAATTAAATAGTTAAATGGATTTTAAAAGGGACTAAAGAGGTAGACACCATGCTTGAGACAGCATACTTGTCTGCGGGAGACCAGGTACATTCTGTGAACATCATCATGAGTAATCAAGAGCCAGAGTAGGTCTTGAGCACACCGGGTAAAGACCAGTGTCCCTCCCCAAATAAATTTTTTAAATTATTTTAGCAATTGCTCCCCTTTAAAGTAATCATTAATTACTAATGCTTTATTACTTTTCACTGAACTTCAGAAAATGCATGCACTTTACTAATCAATTTTTGGATTTGTATTATATTCCAGAGGGTAAAAAAATAATTCAGAGTCACCAACTATTAGATGACAGCTGTATTGTTTTTATTTAGAGACCATTGGCATGGGGCTGGAGAGGTAGCATGGAGGTAAGGCCTTTCATGCAGAAGGTCATCGGTTCGAATCCCAGTGTCCCATATGGTCCCCCGTGCCTGCCAGGTGCAATTTCTGAGCATGGAGCCAGGAGTAACCCCTGAGCACTGCCGGGTGTGATACCCCCCCCCCCACAAAAAGAAACCATTGGCATGTGAACCTCTTTCAACTCAGTGTAAACGCACTTAACTATATAGTAATTGCTGAACAGTTGCACCCCACTAAACTAAAATAGAAGAATTCCACAACGAAGATTGAGGTGTTAGTGCAGCTGCTGTTCTGAGTCAATGTTGTTCAGGGAAGGCCTATGTGACAAGTTATTGTCTGGGCTGATGAACATCTGTTGCCTTTTAGCTTAATATCTAAAAGAATTACTCTTGGTTCTTATTTTTCCTTGCTAATCTTCACAATCCCCTCTAAGCCATGTAAGTGACTTCCCTCAATGATCTGCCACAATAGCTGTCAAGGATGAGTAAGAAAATAAAGAGACAGCAATTTGCATTTTTTCTAGATTTTCATGATGTTTATTATACTCTTATTAATAATTTACTAGATTATTGGGAAAAAACAAAAAAGTAATTTATTAGAGCGATTTATTTAATGTTATTTTAAGTACCTGCACTTGTTTAGCCATGGGGAAATGTGTGGCAATGCAGTTGGATTTATCCACTGGCAGTATTCCAGGAGCTTACTGACTGATCCTTTCTCCTATTTAAGATTTACTTGTGTATACAGATGACTCATAAAATAGACTTCTGGATAAAAGAAATTCACAAAGTTGTGTTGTACAATAGCACCCAATAGATTCAATTCAAATTAATGATTATTAGTTTAGAAGAATTTGAGGAGATCCTCTAGGTTGAAGCTCTTCTACAATTTTAACCTTGACAGATAAATATGAAGGCACTTCAAATGTTGATACCAGTCTTTTCTGCATTTTTAACATCAAAATATTTTTGACCAATTTATGCCAGTACCAAATGTCTAGAAGAATTCATTCTCATATTAATTTTTCTTCCAAATGGCTGATAACATATTTAATAATTGAAGATAATGCATTTTCTGAATATTTCAAAATTAGTACTTCAGGCTTTTTTTCTGCTTCATGGAATGAAAGTATGCCTCATAGTCTTTATTTTAATGCTATAAACTGAATGCACTGAATGTGAATAAATGTGAATATGACTATACCATTAGTGTAATATGCACAAATGGACAAGTTCTTCAACTATTAACTATCAACTAATTAATAATACTGACAATAATGCAAAATAGATTTGAGGAATTTGGACTTAGTAGAACTAATTTCTAATTCTAAGTACAACTCTAGCTGACTTTATACCTATGAAAAGAAAGGCCTAAGCAAGACTACCTCTAGAATCACAGAATTTTAGAGTTAGAATGAACCTCTAAAAAGGATCTGTGTGACTTTAAGCTGTTGTTTTTTGAACAACTAGGCATTTATTTTGGTATGTGCTTTTATTTGCATGAGGGTGTTGGTGAGAGTTTCAGTCTTGTGTTCCACTCAGCATTAACATTTATTATAATAATTAAATATTTTTTAGTTTGGTTAAGGTATGAATTTTATAGACATGAATTCAAATCTTTAAGAAGATGATATAAATATTAAAGCACAACTAAAATAACACTGTAACACACTGGCATATATTTTATGTGATTAAATAAACTATAAATGATAAAATTAATCTTTCTTTAACCACTTACTGACTTAAATAACTTCAATTTAACCAATGTTGAGCTAACAAATCCTAAGAACTTTTGTTAAATGTATTGCTGAAATAAAATAATCTGTTTTTCTCTACTATTTGCAAGTTTTTATCTATAGACATAATATTTCTTCTGGATAATTAATAATCCTTCATTTGATGACTTAAGACCAAATTGTTTAATCATAAATTTCATAATTTTCCAGACATATACATTAAATTCACTCATTTTTAATGTATATTTTAGGACATATTTTGAGGAGTACATGCAGTGATGACAATTGTCAGGGATCATACCAAGGAAAATTCTCTCCATTTGAGCCACATCCTAGCCCATATATTTTCTAAATAAGGAAACATTGTTCTAGGCCTTTCCTTCCTTGAGATTCTCAGATATTTATGGTAATGGCTAATTTTCATGAGCTCTTAGTTATCTGTCTTTGATCTATAGTCATATCCAAATGCCTATCTTGTTCTTAGGGTGGTTTAGTTGAATTAGAAAGTTCTAAATTTGGGGATATAAATAGAGCAGCAGAAGGCACTTGTCTTGTATGCAGGCAGTCTTGGTTTAATCTCTGAGTACTACCAGGAGTGACCTCTGAAAACAGAGCCAGGTGTGGTTGTTGAGCACATTGAATATGCCCCCATAAAATCCCTTAACTTACTTTCAAAGCAGTTTCATGTCAACTGTAACCCAACAAAATATTGATGTTTTTTTCAAAATGCAAGTTATATTTTAAGTATGTTTATTCAATCATGCATGTAGTTACTACCTTCTTCATACTCAATGGTATGTTTAGAACTAGGATGCTAGAGATGAAAAAGATAAATATATTCTAAAGAGCATATATGAAGTATTTCAATTTATTGAAAAGTGGTAAAAGAAAAAAAGATAGAATATTTAAATCTGGCTAGCTTTAATGAGTTAGGTAAGATTCGTTAGTGCATTCTGAAGCATAGGGCTCAGTTTTCCAGTAAATGGAATGGTTTACTTAAAGAAATAGAGTAGTGGAAAATATGAAATATATGAGGAACAAGATTGAGTTCATTATGTAACAAAAAATAAATTGGATATCATAACAGAAAAAGGAGGAAGAATCTTTATTTTCAGCCACACCCAGTGACGCTCAGGAGTTACTCCTGGTTTTGCACTCAGAAATTGACCTATATATACACAGAGAATTTAACTGATTTAGGTCTAATATATTTTATACATTTTAAATTTATTTTCATGCAACACATCATGAAATTACATTAGTTTGGTATGCAACTAACTTTTTTGTAATACATTTGTTGAGAGACTTTTTTCTTCAGTTTCTTTCCTTCTATTAGCATATTTATTGTATATAAACTGCTCATACATCTGAGGGTTTACTTTAGACCCTCAATTCTACTTCATTGGTATGAACATCTAACTTCATTCCTATACAATACTGTTTGATTACCATAGTTCTAGAGCATAGATTAAAGTAAGAAAGTGCAATATCTCCTATGTTCCTTTTTCTTAGACTTGTTTTTGTGATCAACTGGCAATGAGCATTGGTATATATCTGGTCTTTAAAGTTTAATAATTTTATTTATTATTATTATTATTGTTATTTTTTGGTTTGGGGGCCACACCTGGTGGCACTCAGGGGTTACTCCTGGCTCTGTGCTCAGAAATCACTCTCGCTTGGGGGACCATATGATACACTGGGGGATCAAACCAAGGTTTGTCCTACATCAGTCACATGCAAGGTAAATGCCATATCACTACGTCACCACTCTGGACCCTGGTTTTATTTTTTTTTATTTGAGTAAATGCCTAGTAGTAAGACTTCAGGTTCACAGGGGATCTCTAGTATTAATTTTTGATGTCTCCAAACCACTTTACTTTTATTCTTTTCTTTTTTCTTTCTTTTCCTTTTCTTTATTTTTCCTTCTTTCTTTCTCCCTTCCTTTCTCTTTCTCCCTTTCTTCCTCCCTTCCTTCCTTCCTCCTTTCTTTCCTTCCTTCCTTTCTTCCTTCCTTCCTTCCTTGCTTCCTTCCTTCCTTGCTTCCTTCCTTCCCTTCCTTCAAAAATTTTGTTTTGGGGTCACACCTGATAATATTTATGAATTATTTCTGGTGGTGTTATCAGGGATCACTCCTGGCAAGGCTCAGGATCGATTGTATAGGATGCTAGAAAATGAACCTGAGCTGGTCATCTGCAAGGTAAAGTCTTTCCAAATCTATCACCCAAAACCACTTTTTAAAGAGGCTGTGCCAAGCAACTGTCCCATCAGCCGAGAATGAGTCCTTTTTTTCTTTTTTGGCCATATTAATTTTAGCACTTACTATTTCAGGTATTTAAATGCAGACCATTGCATAATAAATTTGTTATAAAATGAATCATAAACGAATTAATATATAATCACGAATACTAATACTAAGTATATTGTCTGTACCAAATATGTTCTAATAAAACATAAAAATTTATACTAAAATAATTTTGTGATTATATTAGGAACATTATATATATTTTGATAAAGTTTTAAACTAAAAGAAATCACAGTAAAATGAATTAATTATAATAAATGAACTTAGTTATGTACTAAAATAATTATTCATGGGGAAAATAAAAAGTAATGGCTCCTACTACTTCCCCAGTAGTCTGAACTGAACTGGCTGATACCTTGGTGTCATTATCAGAAAAGGGTGGGGGTGAGATTATCCTTCCTGCATTAACTACAGTAGCCAAAAACTTTTTATAACCTCTGGCAGAAATAGCCCAGTTCATGACTTAAGTTTATGAGACTTATAAGCCACCAAATTTGTTTTAGATTTTTAGCCAAGTGACATCTCAATATTTTCTGGTAGAGTCATCCCACAGGTGGTCTGATGGAAAAGTTCCAAAGTAATCTGCCAACCTCAGTGAGCATGAATAGTAACACAGAAGACTTCATAACTAGCACAAAACATAGCCTAGTAAATCCTTAGACTTTAGCAACATCATGGAGAGATGTAACAATAATTTTAAATTGACATCTGGAGATCTAAGTTTTGATCATTTTGTTTGACATTCTGTTGTAGCATGCAATGTGAAGTAAATTTGTTCATATCTGCAAGGAGGCATACTATAGTCGTGGGTGGGAGATTGGAGACACTGGTGAAAGCGAGGTCACGGTGGTATGGGATTGCTGTTCGAACATTTAATGCCTGAAATAACTGTATCATGAAAAATTTAGCAAACTGTATTATAATAAAAATTAGAAAAAATGACATTCAACTAGGTCATTGAGGTGATAATGGCAGTATCAGATAGCACAGTAGTAATTTAGAAAGAATAAAAATTTAAAATTACAAAAGAAAAAATGATAGGGAGGAAAGAATGTTTCTGTTCATTTCTTCTTCCCATTTTTGATGGGGTTAGATCATTTTTCTTGTTAAGTTATGGCAGTGCCATATCTTAGGTATTAAAACCTTATAAAGGTGTTTCTCCCAATCTGTGGTCATTCTTTGTCTATTTGTCACCTTAACAATGAAATGCAGAGCTTTTTAATTTAATGTTGTACCATCTGTTTATCTTTTATCCACTTGCTTGATTAGTGGCGCTTTATCTTTGAAGATGCCTTTAGCTTCAATGTCTTGGAGAGTAATGTCTACATTTTTTCCTATGTACCTTAAGTTTTCAGATCTAATACCAAGATCTATAATCTATTTTATTTTATTTGAGGTCTGAGTTAATTTATTTGCAAATACCTGATCAGATTTCCTAACTTGTTTAAGAGGCTTTTCTTTTTCCATTATATATTTCTTACTCCTTTATTAAAACTGATCACATATCTGAGAATTTGACTCAATATATTTAAATTTATTTTATTGGTTTGAAGTTTTGTCTTTATTCTAATTTATTCTAATTTTATGAAATTTTAATAATTACTGGTTAATAATGCAGTTTGAAATTGGGCATAGTGATGCCTTCCATCTTTTCTCACCAAGAATTTCTTTATCTATCTTATTGATTTTTGAATTTCAAAAGTGTTTAATCTATTTCTTTGAAAAATACCATGACTATTGTTATAGGGATTGCATTAATTTGTTTAATGCAATTGGGGTGTATTGCCATTTTAATGATGTTAACCCTGCCAATCCATGAATAGGGAATATGTTTCAATTTCTTTAGAAAACTCTTTTATATTTTAATTTGTATAAGTTTTTTATGTCTTTATTTGGGTTGAGAACAAGTTCTTGATTTTCTGAGTCACAATTCTAAATGTGGTTGTTATTTAATATACTTTCTCTTATTATTTGTATATAGAAAACCCATGAATTCTTGCATATTAATTTTGTAGCCTATCACTTTACTATACAAATTTATTTCTAGTAGCTTCATCTAAAGTCTTTAGAATATTTTAAATATGGCATCATTTTCTCCACAAATAGTGAGAGTTTGACCTCTTCCTTTTTAAGAGTGGATGACCTTGTTATTTTGATATGCTTTTCTTGCCTAACTGCTATGGCAGATTCTCCCAGTAACATATTGAAGAGAAGTGGTGAGAGTGGGTAGCATTGTCTGCATCAGACTTTTAGAAGGAAATATTTAAATTTTTCAACATTGAGTATAATGCTTCTGTGGGTTTGTGGAAAATGGCTTTAAATATACTGAGAAAAATTCCTTCAATTCTTAATTTGTTAGATTTTTTTATCATGAATTGGTGCTAAAACTTGTCAAATGCTTTCTCTATTCTATCATTACCATATGATGATTATGATTATATCATTATTTACATTTTTATTTTGTAGTGTATTATATGTATCATTGACTTATCTATGTTAAACCATCCTTGCCTCCCTGCGATGAATATATAATATTTTAGATGAATTGCTGGAATCTTTTTGATAGTACTTTATTGACGATCTTTTCACTTAAGTTCATCAAGGGTATCAGCATACAATTCTATTTTTCTGTGTTTTCTTTATCTGTATTTGTTATCAGGATGATTTTGTCTCTAATAGACACTATTTGCGAGGTTTTCTGTTTATTTAATTTCCTTTATGAACTTGAAAAAATTGCAGTAGGTCATTTTTAATTGTTTGAAGGAATTTATGACTAAACCCATCTGGGCTCAGGTTTTTGCTTTTGGGGAATATTTTTTATTATCATTTCACTTTCCTCAATAGTTATAGGTCTGTTTGGGTATTCCAAATAATCCTTGTTAAACTATCAGAGGTTATAGGAATCCAAGAATTTTTTCACTTCTAAGTTCTTTCATTTCTTGGCATAAAGATTCTCAAAGTGCTCTTATGATCCTTTAAATTTCTATGATGTCTTTGTGACACTGCCCTTTATTTCTAATTCAGTTCATTAGGAAACTCTCTCTTTGTGAGTCTTTATAATAGATTAGCAATTCATTTTATTTTTTCAAAGAACCAACTGTTGCTTTCACTGATTTTTGGATTATATTTTGGATTTACAATTCATTAACTTCTTCTCTATGTTTTATTATTTTCTTTCTCCTCCCAAGTAAACTCATATGGTCAATATAAAAAATTTTTAATGTACAGTTGCTTGTGTAGTTCATTTCTTTCTTCCTGATGAATGTTTGAAATGATATAATTATTTTAATACTGTTTTCACTGTCTTCCACAAAATTGATAGCTCATGTCCTCATGCACATTTTCAGTAATCTTTTATTTTTCTCTTGATTCCTCTCTAACTTACTGATTCTTTAATATTTACTTGTTTAATTTCCAGGTGTTAAAGTTATTTCTCCATTTCTTTTTGTAATTCACTTCATAGTCTGTAATGATGTGATGTAATTCACATCATAGTCTGAGGAAATAATTGATACAATTTCTATCCTCTATATTAAATGGAAGCATACTTTGTGGCTCAGCATGTGGTCTGTCTTTGAGGATATCCCTTGTGCATCAGAGAAAAATTAGTATTTACCTTTAGGGGGATGAAAACCCTATATATTAACTAATCCCCTCTCTTTCATTTCTTTCTTTAAAGCCAGTATACCTTGTCAAAGTCTCAATCTAATGTTGTGTTGCTATTGTTTATTTCTTGAAATCTATTAGCAGGGTTTTAGGTATTTTTCTGGCCTTTCATTGAGTACATACATTAATAGCAGTATAATTTCTTTCTGATGTATTTGTCCCTTGATTATTATGAAATGACATTTTAGCTCTTATAACCTTTTGAGCCTGAAGTCTGTGTCACCTGATGTAAGAATAGTCACCCTAGCCTTTTTAAGGGAGTTGTTTATGTGAAGGATTGTCTTGCAACCTTTGACTTTGAGTGTCTATTTGCTCAGACTATTTAAATATGTTTCTTGAAGAAAGAAGAATGTTGAAATTTATTTTGCAAACTATTTTTACTGTGTTTCTTAATTGGTGCATCTAGTTAGTTTATTAACTTTGAGTGAGATTATTGTCATGGAATTTTATGCCACCTTTTTGTAGTAAAGTGTTGTGTTTGTAGTTAAGGTTTGTTTTGCCTAAAGTACCCCCTTCAGTTCTTTTAAGGTTGGTTTTGAGTCTGTAAAACTCCTGAGCTCTTATTTATCTGTGAAGTTGTGCATCCTTCAAATTTGAGTAAGAGTCAGGTTGGATGAAGTATTCTTTGTGAGTGTTCATTTCATTGAGTGTTCTCACTAAAACCCACCACTGTCTTCAGATATGGAGGGTTGTTTTTGATAAATTTTCAGTGAATATGAAGGATTATCCTTTTGCTCTGCCATTAAGCAGCACAGCAGTGATGTTCAGGACTTTCTTCTGTCTCTATGCTCAGGGATTACTCCTGGCAGGGAGTAAGGGACCATATGTGAATTTAGAGGATCAAACCAGAGTCAACCATGTGCAAGAAGTGAAATGCACCAGCAAAAAAAAAAAAAAAAAGAACTCCTTAGGGCACATCAGCAAGGAAAGCTGTCTATGACCAAAGGGTAGAGGCAGATACCTGCTGAGAGCGTTGGCACAAAGGAGACATTTTAAATGACCACTGCTTTGCTTCCTGTTTGGTTTCCTGTTCCTTGCTTTCCTCATTGAGGAAGCTGTGAAAGACATCAATGAAAGAAACTCCTTAGGGCACATCAATGAGGTAAACTGCCTCACCCCAGGAAGGAAAGAGCCTGATACCTGCCATGTACAAGACATTTTAAATGCTTGATGCTTTGCTTTCTGCTTGGTTTCTGAAGCCTGCTTTCCTCCATGAGGCAGCGTGAAAGACACCAGTTAAAACAAACACGTCAGGTACATAAGCAAGGTAAGCTGTCTTCACTCATGAAGGGTAGAATCAGAGGAGCCTAGACATTCCACTTTGCATCATGGTTGCAAGCAACTCTAGCCAATAAATTCCACCAAATCAAAAAATAGAAAAAAAAAACACATTACAAAAGTGACAGTGGGGAATCAATGCAGAAAAACACCATGTATAAATAATGAAGAATGTAGATGGCAGACCCTATGACTGGAGAAGTGCCAACCACCAATATTTTCTCTCAGATAAGAGTTTAGAGAAGAAATATGGAGGATCCTCATAGAAATCAAAGAAAGCATGGATTGTTCAATTGGACCCATAAATAAGAATCAAGAGACTATGCAGATAGAAATCAGAAGACTTCAAACTGAAACAACAGAACTGAAACACTCTGTAGATGAAATGAAAATCTCAATGAAAAGCCTCTTCAATAGAGTAACAGCCCTGAGGACAAAATCAGTGAGGTCCAAAACAACAAAAGACAATGAAAAAAAAATCTTAAAACAAATGATCAGGGCCCGGAGAGATAGCACAGTGGTGTTTGCCTTGCAAGCAGCCGATCCAGAACCAAAAGTGGTTGGTTCAAATCCCGGTGTCCCATATGGTTCCCCCGTGCCTGCCAGGAGCTATTTCTGAGCAGACAACCAGGAGTAACCCCTGAGCAACACCGGGTGTGGCCCAAAAACAAAAACAAAAACAAAATCAAACAATGGGAAAAAATCTGGAAGAAAGTGAACAGTTGAAAATAGAAGTTGTTGATAAACTCAACAAAACAACATAAGAATCATTGGAGTCCCAGAGACCCAGGAAGAAAATCCCCAGGAAGGAAAAAAAGAAAGGACAACAATGCAGAGAAACTCCCAGAGCTTAAGACTGTGTGCAACCAATTTCTGCATGCCTGAAAAGTACAGGCTAAAAGAGGACAAAAAAAAAAAAAAAAAAAGCATCCCAAGACACATCATAGATACAATGATGAATCTAAATGATATGGAAACTATACTGAAAGCAATAAGATCAAAAAGGAAATTACATTCAAAGGAGCAGCCTTAAGATTTACAGCAGACCTGTTATAAGAAACCCTCAAGGCCAGACGGCAATGGGGAAACACAGTGACAAAATTCAACAAAATGAATGCTTCGCCTAGACTATGCACCCAGCCAGACTCACATTCAGGTTTAAAGGAAGTATATATAGCTTCACAGGTAAACAATAGCTTAGAATATTTTCAGCCTCAAAACCAGGCTTAAAAGAAAAACTGAAAGGTCTACTTTAAGACAAGACATAATAAAAAAACACACCAAAGTCCTACATAAAGATGACAATTATCACTCTCAACATCAATGGATTAAATGCACCAGTGAAAAGACACAGAGTGGCAAAATGGATTAAAAAATAGCTGAATCTAACATCTGAATTGTCAGAACAAATGGACTCAAAATCAAAGGTTGGAGTACAAACATCTAAGCAAACAATTCTCTTAAAAAAGCTGGAGTGACCATATTATCAGATGACACAAACTTTGTACTTAGAAAAGTTATAACGGACAAAGTTGAACATTTTGAAATAATCAAGGGATATGTACAACAGGAAGAAATCATGCTCCTAAACATATATGCACCCAATAAGTAACCAGAAAAATATTTAATAAATTTATTGACAATTCTGAAGGAAGACATTAATAGCAACACAATAATAGTGGGAGACCTCAACACCACCCGGTCACCCCTTGAAAGACAAGTTAGAATGCAGGGCTAAATAAAGATCAATGGTTATGGTAGGCCACACATGTTGGCCAGGTCCTGAATAAAGATGATATACTCTGAAGCCTGCCTGTGAGTTTTCTACCTGCCGCTATTCTGGACTTGCGGACCCACTGGCTGGAGAGAGTTGCAGAAACACGTGTCCTGGACTGGAGGAGAAAGGCCCCTCCATCACCATCTATCTCCATCCACCAAAATCCAAGCCCATCCAAAGGGCTATAATGCAACACCTGATTAGAAATGAAGAGGGAGAAATAAAAAGGGTAATCAGAGACTACACTGAGAAACTCTATGCCAAAAAACATGAGAACCTGGAACAAATAGATAAATTATTGGACTCATAATCTTCCATGATTGAATCAGGATGATATAGCATAGCTAAAAAGTTCTATCACTGTTAAAAATTACAATGATAATCAAAATCTTCCTCCCCCCCAAATAAAACTCATTTCAGGTGGATTCACTAATGTTTCAAACATTTCAAGAGGAAATATACCAATCCTTTTCATGCTTTTGCAGGAAACTGAAGAAACAGAAATACTCCCACATATAGTTTTTATGAAGCAAATTTCACCCTATTACCAAAACTGGACAGAGATGCTGAAAAAAGAAAACTACAGACCAATATTACTGATAACACAGATGCAAAGTTTCTTAACAAAATCCTAGCAAATACAATCCAAAGCCTCATCAAGAAGGTCATACACCGGGACCAGCGAGGTGGCACTAGAGGTAAGGTATTGGCCTTGCAAGCGCTAGCCAAGGAAGGATCGTGGTTCAATCCCCTGGCATCCCATATGGTCCCCTCAAGCCAGGGGCAATTTCTGAGCCCTTAGCCAGGAGTAACCCATGAGCATCAAATGTGTGTGGCCCAAAACACCAAAAAAAAAAAAAAAAAAAGGTCATACACCATTACTGAGTAGGTTTTATTCCAGAAATGCAAGGATGGTTTAACATGAGTTAATGATTCAACATAATACATCATATCAAAAAAGAAAAGATAAAAACCATATGATCGTATAATAGATGTGGTGAAAGCGATAAAGTACAACTACCATGCATGATAAAAAAAAACTCTCAAAAATAGGAATGGAAGGAATTTTTTCAATATTGTCAAGACCATTCATCACAAACCAATGGCAAATATATTCTCAATGGAAATAAACTAAAAAGTCTTTTCACTAAAATCTGGTACAAGACAAGGCTGTCCCCTCTCCCCACTCTTATTCAAAATAGTACTAGAATTACTTGGCATAGTAATTAGACAAGAAAAAGATATCAAGGGCATCCAAACAGGAAAGGAAGAAGTCAAGATCTCACTGTTTGCAGATGACATGATATTATATTTAGAATACCCTAGAGCTACCAGAAAGCTTCTTGAAAAAATAGAATGTTATAGCAAAGTGGCAGACTACAAAATTAACATAAAAAAGCAGTGGCCTTATTATACACCAATAATGATGGTGGTGAAGAAATGGACATTAAAAAACAATTCCATTCACACAAACTCATATCTTGGAGTCAACTAAAGTTGTGAAGGATCTATACAAAGAAAACTACAAAACACTTCTTCAAGAAATAAAAGAAGTAACAAAGAAATGGGGGCACATAACCTGCTCGTGATTGGTAGGAGTAACATCATTAAATGGCAATATTCCCCCAAAGCATTGTACAGATTTAATGCAAGTCCTCTAAAAATACCCATGACATTTTTATAGCAATGAATTAAGCACTCTTGAAATTTATTAGGAACACTAAACACCCACGAATAGCTAAGCATCCCTTAGGAAAAAAGAAGATGGCATGTATCACTTTCCTCAACCTAAATTATACTACAATAAAATAGTCATTAGAATAGCATGGTATTGGAATAAAGACAGATTCTCAGATCAATAGAATAGATTTAGTATTTAGTACTAGATTTAGTATTCAGAGAATGTTTCCCAGACATACAATCAATTAATCTTTGAAAAGGGGAAAAGAAATGCAAAATGGAGCAAGGAAAGTCTCTACAACAAGTGGTGCTGGACAACTGGTCAGCCACATGAAAAAGTAAACTCGGACCTCCATCAAACACAATGCACAAGGATCAAATCTAAAGGCTTTGATATCAGACCCAAAAATCAGAAGTTATACAGAAGAACACTTATCTAATACACTTCAAGACATTGAGACTAAGGGCTTCTTCAAACAGGAAACACCACTCTCCAAAGAAGTGGAAGCAGATTTAAGCAGATGGGACTATATTAAGCTGAGAAACTTCTGCACTTCAAAGGAAATGGTGACTAGGATCCAAAAGCTAACCACCGAATGAAGAAACTATTCACCAAATACCTATCAGATAAGAGGCTAATATTGATTATTATTAATATTCTGTACAGACAGAAATTAACAAGAAAAAATTAGCAAGAAAAAAATATCAATTCCTCAAAAAAAGAAATACAAATGGCCTAAAGACACGTGAGAAAATGTTCTTCATCACTAATCATCAGGGAGATGAAAATCAAAAGAACAATGAAGTATCATTTCACACCACAGAGACTGGAACACATCACAAATAATAAGAACAATCAGTGATGGCAGAAATGTGGGGAGAAAGGAACACTCATTCACTGCTGGTGGGAATGCCGTCTAGTCCAGCTTTTGTGGAAAACAATATAGAAATTCCTTAAAAACCTGGAAATCGGTGGGTGGGTAAAAAAAAAAAAACCTGGAAATTGAACTCCCATATGATCTAGTTTTACCACTCCTAGAGATATACCCTAGGAACACAAAAACACAATTAAAAATGCATTCTGCACAGCTATATTCTTTGCACTGTTACTTACAATTGCCAAAATTTGGAAACAACCCAGATGCCTAACAACAGAAGAGGAGCTAAAGAAATGTGGTACATGTACGCAATGGAATACTATGCAGCTGTCAGAAAATATGAAGTCATGAATGTTTTCTATACATGAATGAACATATCCAGTGGTCCTCAAACTATGGCCCGTGGGCCACATATTGTAGTTGTATCTGTTTTGTTTCTTCATTGCAAAATAAGATATATGCAGTGTGCATAAGAATTCGTTCATAAGTTTTCTTTTTTCTATAGTCAGACCCTCCAATGGTCTGAGGGACAGTGAACTGGCCCCCTGTTTAAAAAGTTTGAGGACCCCTGATATATACTATTATGCTGAGTGAAATAAGTCAGAGGAAAAGAAATAGTCAAAATAGTCTCACTCCTCTATGGTTTTTAGAAGAGCAAATGACATTATTGTAATAATATCCAGAGACAATACACATGAGTGTTGAAAGGTCTGGCCTATGATATGAAGTTTACCACAAAGAGTGATAAATTCAGTTAGAGAAATAACTACAGTGAGAACTATCATGACAATGGTAGTGAGTGTGAGAAATAGAATGCCTGTTTTGAATACAGGAATGTGGTGAGGGAGGAGGAAAATAGAGGGCATTCATGGTTGAAATTTTGCATTGGTGAGGGGGGTGTTTTTTTAATAACTAAATCTCAACTACAAGCATTCTTATAATCATGGTGCTTTAATAAATTATTTTTAAAATGGGATGTCCTTTTATACATAATTTCTTTTTTTTTTAGCTGGTCACTTTCCTTTTCTATCTTTATCTGTGGTTCTTGTCATTATAAGATGAGCCTTTGAGTATTATTATTAGTGTCACTTTAAACTATTCTGGGCATACATGTGGTTGCATGTTCTCTTCAGCTCTGGGAACTACTTGGTAATGATATATTTGATTGTTCTTTCTTTAAGAAAAAAGGTTTTTATTTCTTGTGCTCTGGGACCCAATGATGCTTATTTTATTTTTGTTAAATTTTTTGCAAAACAATATCGTCATTTTTCTTTAATATTGAGGATTTTTCAACATTTTATCTTCTTTCCTTCTTTCTTTCCTTCCTTTCATTTTTCTTTCCTTTTATACTTTCAATTTCTTGCTGTTTTCAGGAGTTGCTATTCAATTTCTCTTCAAGTTCATTGATTCTGTCCTCAGAGCAGTTTTAACTCTGCTATGGAAGCTTTCTATTATACTTTTTTATTTAGATTACCAATATTTTCAATTCTGACATGTCTGTTTGTATTTTTATAAGTTATGAGTTATTGTCAGTTATTTTCTTAAACTTTCCATGTTTTACTAGCACTAAATTGTATTGTTTATTTTAGCATACTAAATATTCTAAACATTTCCACCTTCACCTAAAATTCAGAGAGGTAATATAAGTGTTGCTACTGATTGGGTCTGCAATATTCACACACAAGGCATGGTGGGATTTGATCTGCCTTACTATCATAATTTTTCTAGTCTCAGGTTGCTTCTTTCTAAATCACATGTTTTTTATGTTCTTTCCTCACTACAAAGGAGGACTTAGGGGAATTTTATGTAGGTAAGAGATTATCTTGAGGCCATGTAATCTTTGATCTACTTGTGAAGCCACACCACTAAGCATGGTGTCTACCTGAGTGAACATGCCAAAGTTCATTCTTTTGCAGGTCTGAGCTGCAGACACTGGGCTGGTCAGGCTTGGAGGACGTGTGCCTCTCTATATTATTATTTAAATCCAAAAAATATTGAAGAGTTAAATTTTTTATTTACAAAATCAATGCTTCTTGAGCATGAGTATTTATAGCATTTACCTCAAAACTGAAATTTTTTTTTTTACTAATTATTAGCACTGTTCTTTTGCATACAGCTACATTTAATTTCTGTTTTGCCCCTGCTAGGCACAAGAACTTAGACCTAAATTATTAAATGATACTCCTATTCAATTACTTAATGATTCCCTTGTTAAATAGACTTATAATTATTTAAGTTTAAGAATTTATTGTGAATTATATTGCTCATTGGATTTCAGAAAATATGTTAGTATTTATATATATATTTATTTAGTATATATAAGTATAGTTGGATGAATTTTCCCCAACCATATTTTAATAAATAAAATAAACTATACACTTTATAAAACTACATCATCTAAAGTCAAATCATCTAAAATCAAAATAGAACAGAAAACTGTCTTGTATATATAAATATGTATTTTATCTGTAAGTTGAGCATACTAATTATATATGTTTCTGTAACTCTTCATATTTATTTATATAATGTCAAAGATTAGAGTAATTTTCTCGTATAAAAACAGTATAGTTATAACTTTATGTATTTATAATAATTCAGCACATGTTACACTTTTAACAAAACTAAATGACTCTTAGGAATAGTATAGAAAACACTTCTCACAGACAGCAATTCAATAGATAGATAGAAGATATTATTAAGTCCAGTATATTGATAAAAAATAACCTGTAGCTCATCAAGTTGCAATTAACTATATGTTAGATTTCTCGCTTTGTCAACTCTAAATACAAATGAATAGAAAAAATTAAAATATTTAAGCCCAGTGAAGCAATGTATACACTATAAATTCTATATATCCTGGCCAGAACCAGAAAAAATTTGAAAGAGCTATGGAACAAATGAAAGTCATGTGAGATTGGTTGAAATTTGCCTGTGATTACTGTTAAGTTTATTTCTAGGTATGACATTCTAACTGGATTCCAGGCAGTAAATGTGAAAGACTGAATAAAATTAAAACAGAAGTTTTGCAAAGGGTCTGAAATATCTTTACAGACTTGGTCATAATTTGGTCTTTATGCACAGATGATTTGAAAGTTTTGAGGATTCATTCTAGGATGTACCAACACTTCCAAGTAAAACTGGAAGATTTTTTATTTAAAATGTCATAAGTTTCAGGACAGACTAATAATATATCAGGGAGAGCAACTGCCTTGCATATGGCTGACTCAGGTTTGAACTTTAAATCCCACATGGCTGCCCAGAGCCTAACAGGAATGATCCCTGACTGAGTACAGAGCCAGGTGTAATCTCTGATTACTGCTGAGTGTGGTACCCAAACCCAATAAATAAATAAATAAGTAAATAAATAAATAAATAAAATGCCATAATTTTACTTGCAATTAATCTTATTATTAACACTTATAGGAGACTTGAACTGAGCTTTAGATTCTCTTAATCCTAAATAATAGAGGGCATTAGATCATAAGATTCTTGAGCAATTTGGTTTAGCAAGTTTTAAAAACATATCATGTATATATTTAGCAATTTGTTACCAATTTAAATTCTTTATGATCAATAACAAAAAAGGAATAAAATTAATATTTCTTATAAGCTATATTAAAGATGTAAGTCATGTAGGTGGAAAGGAAAGGGCAGAGAGAAAAGAGAAGGGAAGAGAGAGAAGAGGAGGGGAGGAAAGACAAGAAAACAAAAGAGGAGAATGGGAGGGGAGGGAAGGAAAGGAAATAATCACATTTAAAAATGTTGGTATATTAGAATTAATAACTTAATAAATGCTAAAATATCTGCCTTTATAAATAAATCCATTATAATTGTCAAAATTATTAAAGTATTTAGGAATCAACTAAAAAGAACTAGGAGAAAGATATATGTCAAATTCAGGTTAAAAGAAATAGAAGAGGGCTTCATGATTCCTACAGGAGGCTGCTGAGGAAGATCGCAGAAAACGTAATCCCATCAAGGGTTGCCGGCCAGGAAACTGGGAAGCCGGGAGGAATGCGGCCTCTCCGCTTTGCTATGCAGCTGCGTGCAACTCCTAGCCCATGACCCCCACCACTATAAGCAGTAAAAGCCACATTTTAAGCATGGCAATGGGAAAACAACGCAGGACAACAGCATGCATAGAGAATGAAGATGGCAGCTCTGACAACCCAAAAAGTACCAACCACATAGTTAACCTCTCAGAGATATAATCAAAAAGAAATCAAACATTTCTTTTCTTTTTCTTTTTTTCTTTTTTTAACTGAAACCCAACTACAGACATTTTCATAATCACAGTGCTTAAACGAAGAAACTAATATAAGAAAAGAAATTTAAAATAAGTCTTCAGTTCATTTTCCTTTTTTCCCCTTTCTTCTTTTTTCC
Source organism: Suncus etruscus (assembly GCF_024139225.1). Lineage (NCBI taxonomy): Eukaryota > Metazoa > Chordata > Mammalia > Eulipotyphla > Soricidae > Suncus > Suncus etruscus. The sequence goes on along the minus strand of NC_064854.1, from coordinate 70,882,056 downwards.
TTTTTCCCCTTTCTTCTTTATTCTTTCTCTTACTCTTCTTCTTTTTCTTCCTTCTCCTCTTCTACTTCTTCCTCTTCTTTTTCTTTCTCCTCCTCTTCATTTGTTTCTTCCTCTTCTCCCTTCTTCCACTTGAAATTCTTTACTCTAACATTTTTATTAACTTTGGTTCGTTAATATTAACATTTAATAATATCTGTGTTTCACAATTTGCTACTGATTCAATTTACTAATTTTTATAATAAACTGATTTTGTTGAAGGAGGAGAATAATTCTTTGCAGAGATTTCAGACCACCCAGAGAAGCCATGTTCTTTTCAGAACTGGTCCATCTGGGGAGGAATCTGGCTGCTGTCTTTTTTTGGGTCACATTTGTTCGCCTGAAGGACACCTGGAATAGGGTTGAAATTTGGAAGATGAACTTTTTATCCAGGTCACTTTTTTCACTTTAAAACAGTCTCAAGAGTGGAACTTATTGATATATCAAAGACTACAAAGGCACCATCAGCTTCTTTGTAGTATAGTAGAGTCATGTTGCCAAACTGCTCTGGCGACGTCACAGAGCTGCAGGTACACGAGCTTGTGTGGGTCCCTGGTGAGCACCTTGAGTGCGAAGTTAGCATGGTAATGCTGCAAGAAGAGCTGATGCACATAGCGCTGGATCATGCTTGTCTTGCCCGTGCCCAGCTCACCCACCACCAGCACCTTCAGAAGGTGCTCGCAGGGCTCGCCCATGGATGTGGCCATGACCAAGGCCAGGTGCCTGACTGTGGCCGGGTGCGTGGCCACCGCCACTGCTGCTGTGTCTAGAAATCAAACAATTGCAGAAACAAATAACAATGAAGACACAAATAATCACAATTTATGGGACACAGCAAAAGCAACACTAAGAGGAAATTCATTGTTTTACAAGCACATATTAGAAAGAAAAAGAAAGAAGAAAGACACAAATAGATTAATGACACAGCTTTTACATTTAGAAAATGACCAAGAAAGGGATCCAAAAATATGTAGGCAGAAGGAAATAATAAAGCTTAAAGGGGCTGGAGATAGCATGAAGGTAGGGAGTTTTTCTTGCATGCAGAGGGACAGTGGTCCGAATCCCGGCATCCCATATGGTCCCTCGAGCCTGCCAGGAGCAGTTTTTGAGTGTAGAGCCAGGAGTAACCCCTGAACTCTGCCGGGTGTGACCCAAAAACCAAATAAATAAATAAATAAAGCTAAGAGCAGAAATCAATAAAATGGAAATTAAAAAAATAATTAGAAAGATTAATGAAAGCAAAAGTTGGTTCTTTGGAAAAAATGAACAAGATTGATAAACCTCTAGCAAAATTCACAAAGAAACAAAAAGAAAAATAATAAATCTAATTAGAATTGAAAATGGTGAGGTCACTATAGTAACTGCAGAGATTCAAAAGGTGATCAGAGACTACTCAGAGAAATTCTATGCCACAAAACAAGAACCTGGAAAAAATCAATTAATTCTTGGATTCCTGATTCCATAACCATACAGGCTTTTGCAAGAAAAGAAAACTACAGACCAATATCACAGATGAATATAGATGCAAAGATCCTCAACAAAATTCTGACAAATAGGATCCAATGCCTCAAAAAGAAGGTCTTACACATGACAAATGAGTTTTATTCCATGAATGTAAAAATGTTTATAACATACATATATCAATTGACATAATGCACCATATAAACAAAACAAAAAGTAAAAATTATATGATTATGTCAATAAATGCATAGAGCATTTGATAAGGCCCAACACCCATTCTTGATAAAAACTCTCATCAAGATGGGAATGGAAGGAACTTTTCTCAATATAGACAAGGCCATTTACCACAAACTAATGGCAAGTATTAGTCTTAATGGAGATGAACTAAAAAGCCTTTCCTCTAAAATCTGGTAGAGAAAAGGCTGCCCTCTCTGACCACTCCTATTCAACATAGTGCTGGAAGTTCTTGCCATAGGAATTAGGTGAGAAAAAGACATCAAGGGCATCCAGATAAGAAAGGAAGAAGTCAAGTTCTTACTGTTTGCAGTTGATATGATAGTAATCCTAAATCCTAAAGACTCTACAGAAAAGCTTCTAGAAACTATAGTTTCTAGAAATCTATTGTTCTAGAAACAATAGATTCATATAGCAATGTGGCAGCCTACAAAATTAAGTCACAAAATCATCGGCCATCTTATACACCAATAATGATAGAGAAGAAATGGACATTTAAATAAAAAACAACCCCATTCACATTAGTGTCACACAAACTCAAATATTTTGGAGGCAACGTAACTAAAGAGGAAAAGGACCTCTACAAAGAAAACTACAAAACCCTGCTTCGAGGGGCCTGGAGAGATAGCACAGCGGCGTTTGCCTTGCAAGCAGCCGATCCAGGACCAAAGGTGGTTGGTTCAAATCCCGGTGTCCCATATGGTCCCCTGTGCCTGCCAGGAGCTATTTCTGAGCAGACAGCCAGGAGTAACCCCTGAGCACCGTCGGGTGTGGCCCAAAAACCAGAAACAAACAAAAAAAAAGAAATACAAGAGACCTCAAGAAGTGGAGACACATACCCTGCTCATGGATTGGCATTAAAATGGCAATACTCCCCAAAAGCATTTTACAGACTTAATGCATTCCCTCTAAGGATACCACCCATGACATTCTTCAAAGAAGTGGACAAATACTCCTGAAATTCATTTGTAACAATAAACATCCAAGAATAGCTAGAGCAATCCTTGCGAAAATGAGTATGGGAGGCATTACTTTCCCTAACTTTAAATTGTATTACAAATAAATAGCTTTTTAAAACAGCATGTTATTGGAATAAAAACAGACCTTCAGATCAGTGCAATAGACTTGAGTATTCAGAAAATGTTCCTCAGACATACAATCAATCAATCTTTGATAAAGGGGCAAGAAATCCAAAGCGGAGCAACAAAAGCATCTTAAACAAGTAGTTTTGGTGCAACTTGTCAGCAGTTTACAAAAAAGTGAACTGCAGACCTCCATCTAACACCATATACAAAAGTCAAATCCAAATGGATTAAGGACCTGGATATGATACCTGAAACCATAAGGTGTATTGAACAAGATGTAGGTAAAATACTCCATAACATCGAGAATAAAGGCATCTTCAAGCTGGAAACAGAATTCTCCATACAAGTGGAAACAGAGTTAAACAGATAGGACTATATTAAGCTGCGAAGTTTCAGCACCTCAAAGGAAATAGTGCCTAGGATACAAAGCCATCCACAAATTGGAGAAACTATTCACACAATACCGATCAGATAAGGAAATAATATTGAAGATATACACAATACCAATATACGATATACAAGTTACTGACAGAACTTAAAAAGAAAAAAATCTAACCTCATCAAAAAATAGGAAGAAGGGGAAGGAGAGATAGCACAGAGGTAAGGCATTTGCCTTGCATTAAGAAGGTCAGTGGTTCGAATCCCATCATCTCACATGTTCCCCTGAGCCTGCCAGGAGCAATTTCTGGGCACATAGCCAGGAGTAACCCCTGAGCGCTGCCGGGTATAACCCAAAAAACAACAACCAAAAAAAAAAGGGGGGGAGAAGAAATGAGTAGACAATTCCTCAAAGAAGAAATACAAATGACCCTTCCATGAAGAAGGACGGTGGTTCAAATCCCGGCATCCCATATGGTCCCCCAAGCCTGCCAAGAGCAATGTCTGAGTGTAGAGCCAGTAGTAACCCCTGAGCACTGCTGGGTGTGAACCTCCCAAAAAAACCAAACCAAAAAAAGAAAGAAAGAAAGAAATACAAATGGCCAAAAGGCACATGAAAAAATGTTCCACATCACTATCAGGGTGATGTAAATTAGTACAATGAGGTAACATCTCACACAACAAGACTTGCACACATCACACACACACACACACACACACACACAAAACCCAAGAAGATTAAGTGCTGGTGAGGATGTGGGGAGAAAAGAACTTTCACTCACTGCTGATGGGAATGCTGTCTAGTCAAGCCCTTATGGAAAACAATATGGAGATTCCTTAAAAAAAAAAAAAACTGGAAAATGAGCTTTCATATGATCATTTTCTACTATTCCTTGTGATGTACCCTAGAAGATTAAAAAAACATAATACAAAAATCCCTTCTTCACACCTATGTTCATTGCAGCACTATTTACAATAGCCAGGCTCTAGAAACAACCAAGATCCCCCCCTTCAACAGATGAATGGCTAAAGAAACTGTGGGTCATATACACAATGGAATATTATGCAGCTGTCAGGAGAGATGAAGTCATAAAATTTTCCTTTACATGGGTAGACATGCAAACTACTATGCTGAGTGAAATATGTCAGAGTGAGACAAAGAATAGTCTTGCTTATCTATGGGTTTTAAGAAAAATTACAAACATTATTGTGGTGATAATGCTCAGGGATGAGAGCTGCCAAGACCAGCTCACAATATGAAACTCACCTCAAAGAGGGGTGAGTGCAGTTAGAGATATTATATACTAACAAACACCATGACAATGTTAAGGAATGGGAGAAGTAGAATGCTGGTTTCAAATATAGATAGAGGATGTGGGAGGAGGGAGATGTGGGAATTGGTGGTGGGAATGTTGCACTGGTGAAGGGGGTTCTTTTGGTGACTGAAGCCCAACTACAGTACTTTTGTTATCATGGTGTTTAAATAAAATTTAAAAAAACAATAAAAAATAGAAGAAAACCCTAGGAAATAGAAAGATATTCCATGTTTATGATTAAAAATTAGAATTAGCATTATTAGAATTAATAAAGTGACCATCATACACAAAACACTTTCTTACTTCAACAAAATCCCTATTAAAAGTCCAATGTCTTCATGCTGGAGGAATGGTCACACTCTTTTCTTGCATGAGGCGGACCCTGATTCAAATATTGGGTAGAAAAAGTGTAACATGCTTTTGCTACAGAATAAACATTATGTCACCATAATCATTAGACAATAATCTAAACATTATATGTATATTGTAAACTCTTTGTAATCTGTTTCATTTACCCTAAACATACATTTAAAAAGTACTCATTTCCTCTTTGATATGATTCTTGGTAGTTAACAGAAATCAGAAAACTACTTATTCTTTTTTTTTTGTATATGGATTCTTGCTAGTAAACTATTAATTGCAAAAGTACAACTTCATTGTTCATTTACTATTATACCAAAGGGCTATAATGAAAAAAGTGCAGATATAATTAAAAACCAAACACACCTGTAGCCTACACAATACTTGATAACTGAATAAAATATTATTACTTATTCTACCAGCTTGGAAAAATTATTATTGTAAAATATTCTATCAGCTTAGAGTAAGTAAGGTATGCTCCATCAATTCTTGTTTTAAAGCAAGGGGCAAAGGCACACAGTCTGGATTTTTTATTTGTACTCGACATTGTTAAATTTCATCATACATTAATGTTCAGTAAGTTCATGGTTGCTATCTTGCCAAGTGTTAACCTAAGACACATCTGGCCTTTTCTCAGCAGTGTCTTTCAGGAATTCACCCCCTTTGTCAGGTGGGAGGCTTGGCCTGCACCCAAGAGCCCTGCTGGAATCCAGCCATCATGCCTGTAGGCCAGGGACTATGATAGTATAGAATGTTAATAATTGTACCTTAATAAAGATGCTTTACATTTTTAATATTTTAAATTATCATTTCAAAAATAAAAAGCCAGCTGATTGCTGTTGTATGCTTTGAAACATGGCAGAAATTCTGAAATCTAGCTTCTTCTCTGTTCTCCTGTGTCCTGGACTTTGATACTCTCTGCCCATTGTTCCCTGGTGGCACTTTTTCAGAGATGAGCTATCCCACACACAAAAAGTAGAGCTGATTGCTGCTGTATGTTTTAAAATATGACAGACATTCTGGACTCTAACTTTTTCTCTATTCTCCTGTGTCCTGGAATTTGATACTCTCTGGCCATCTTTCACTGTGGGCACTTCTTCAGAGGTGAGCTGCCCTGTCTACAAAGACTGGAGTTGATTTCAGCTGTGTGCTTTGAAACACAGAAGAGATTATGGAATCTACCTTCTTCCTGCTCTCCTGTGTCCTGAATTTTACTATTCCCCATATCGTTTCCTGAGGGCACTTATTCAGAGTTGAGCTTTCCCACCCACAAAGGGTGGAGCCAGAGGAGCATGGCCACTATCCTTTCTTTATATCTGCACACACCTTCTAGCCATGAACCCCACCATAACATGTAGAAAAGAACCACACCACAAGTGTGACAATGGGGAAACAACATAGGCCAACACCATGCAAAGAGAATGAAGATGACAGCTCTGATGACTCAAAATGTGCCAAACACATAGTTAGGTTCTCAGATAAGAAGTTTAGAGATTAAATATGGAGGATGTTCATAGAACTCAATGGAGGCATAGATCGAGGTGAACAGACCACAAAGATAGAAGTCAGAAAACTTTAAACTGAAATAACTGGACTAAAAATCTCGGTAGATGAAGTGAAAAACTCAATGGAAAGCATCTCCAACAGAGTATTAATAGCTAGTGACAGAATTAGTGAGCTGGAAGATGAAGTGCAGAATAACTAGCAGAAGAGAATAAATAGAATAAATAGCAGAAGAGACTGTAAAAGAATCTTAAAGCAAATGATCAATAAAAAAATACTCATAAAATGTGAAAAAATGAAAGTAAAAGTCTTTGATAAATTCAACAGAAACAACATAAAAATTCGTGGAGTCCCAGAGACCCAGGAAAAAAATCCCAGCAAGAATCAGTAGTTAAGGACATCATTACAGAGAAACTTCCAGAACTAAAGATGGTCTGAAGCCAAATCCTGCATGCCTGCAGAGTACCTAGAATACTGCACCCAGCCAGACTCAGATTCTGGCTTTAAGGAAATATACATACCTTCATGGATGAACACCAGCTTAGAAACTTTACAGGCTCAAAAGCAGCCTTAAAAGTGACAAGTCTACTTTAAAATAAGACAGACCAAGAGACACACCAAGCTTCTGCTCAAAGATGACACTAAATCCCATGACAAATAAAAAATGCAATCCTAGATTGTTCTGATGCTCCTGCTGATAGAGCTGATAGACACGAGATGATACACAACTGGTTAGAATGAACACCCTCCATTTTCTTGTGGACTATACGTAGACTGTGGATGGAGGGTTGGGCCAAACTGTCACCCCAGAGGTCTCTCATAAACTTTGCTTACACAATTTGTTTGAGGTTTCTGATTATGTTACACAAAATATTTCTCACGTGTTTTATTCAGGCTTGTATATGTGCAGTTAAGATGATTGTGCTAAAGTCCCATTAGTTAGGGATGGGGATGGAGGGACCTCAAAGAGAGACAAAGATTTGAGTCAGGTCCAAGAGAAGAGGATGGAATGAGAAGCCTAAAGAAGAAGGGACTCCTTCAACCTAAAGTTAAGTTTCTGTTTAAGGCTAATAAGTTTCCATTTAAAGGCTAAGTTTCTATCCCAACAACAATAACTCAGATCCCAAGGCCCTATAAACCACAATATACCACCCTTGTCATCTATCCATGAAAGGATATAATGAAACACCCTAGAAAACAGCCAGTCAACTTAAAGGTCAAGACTTCCTGTTTCTAGCCCTATATAACCTGGCTTATGACCCCCTGGTGGGGTCACCACCTGTAAGGTGGCTTGATCAGTTTATGGCTTGTAGGTTTGTAGGTTGACAGAATAAAGCTTTGCTTTACTTAAAAAATAAATAAATAAATAAAAAAAATGCAATCCAAAAAGTTAGCAAAAGCAAAAGTTGGTTCTTTGAAAAAATAAACAAGATTAATAAACCACTAGCAAAACTCACAAAGAAAGGAAGAGAAGCTTAATAGACCAGATTATAAATTAAAAGGGAGAGGTCATTACAGATACTGCAAATATTCAAAGGGTAATCAGAGACTAATTTAACAAACTCTATGCTATGAAACATGAGAAAGTGGAAGAAATAAATATATTATTGGAATCTTATAATCTCACACAGATAAACCATGATGATCCAGCATATCTAAACAGACCCATCAATACTGAGAAAATTAAAATGGTAATCAAAAGTCTTCCCGAAAACAAAAGAACAACCCTAGATGGATTCACTAAGAAATTCTTTCAAACCTTTTTACTACCAATACTTTTCAGGTTCTTTCATAAAATTGAAGAATCAGGAACAATCCCAAATAGTCTTTATGAAGCTAACATCACCATGATACAAACACCAGAGATGCTTCAAAAAAAGAAAATTGCAGACCAAAATTCCTGATGAACACAAATGCAAATATTTTAAACAATATTTTGGCAAATAGGATCCAATGCCACATCAAAAGGAACATACACCAGAACCAAGTAGGTTTCATTCCACAAATGCAAGGATGGTTTAACATGAGTTAATCAATCAACATAATACACTATATCAAAAAAAAAAGAAAAAGAAAACCCATATGATCAAATCAATAAATTAAAGAGAGAGCAATAGATAAGGTCCAACATCCATTATTGATAAAAAAAAAAACCCTCTCATCAAGATGGGATTGAAGGAAACTTGTCTCCATATAGTCAAGGCCATCTACCACAAGCTACGGCAAATACTATTCTCAATGGAGATAAAATAAAGCCTTCACTCTAAAACCTGGTTGTCCTCTTTCACCACTTTTATTCAACATGGTGCTGGAAGATACTGCCATAGCATTTAGGCAAGAAAATAATATTAAGGGCATCCAGATAGGAAAGGAAGAAGTCAAGCTCTCACTGTTTGCATATGACATATTATATTCATAAAACCCTAACGACTCTACTAAAAAGTTTCTAAAATCAATAGATTCATATAGCAAGGTGGCAGCCACAACACTGCCACATGAAAAACAATGGCCTTCTTGTACACCAATAATGACAGAGAAGAAATTACATTAAAAAACAATCCCATTTACATTAGTGTCACAAACTCAAATATCTTGGAGTCAACTAAAGAGGTGAAGGACCTCTACAAAAAAAAACTACAAAACCCTGCTTCAAGAAATAAAAGAGAACACAAGGAAATGGAGACACACACACCCTGCTCATGGATTGGCAGGATTAACATCATTCAAATGGCAATACTTCCCAAAACCATTGTGCATATTTAATGCAATCCCTCTAAGGGTACCCATGACATTTTTCAAAGAAGTGGATCAACACTCATGAAATTCATTTGAAACAATAAACAACCTGTGAATATCAAGAGCAACCCTTGGGAAAATGAATATGGGAGGCATCATTCTGCCCAACTTTAAATTGTATTACAAAGTGATAGACATTAAAACACCATGGCATAGGAATAAAGACAGACCCTCAGAACTGTGGAATAGACTTTAGTATTTGAAGAATGTTTTTCAGACATACAATCAATTCATCTTTGATAAAGGGGCAAGAAATGCAAAATGGAGCAAGGAAAGCCTCTTCAACAAGTAGTGTTGGGATAACTTGGTCAGCTACTTGCAAAAAATGCGAACTTCAGACCTCAATCTAACAACATGCACAAAGGTCAAATCCAAATGGATTAAAGAGCTGGATATCAGACCCAAAACCATAAGTAAATGAGAATAAGTTTACTGACCTTTTAGAGTTATTAGAATTAAAATGAACTTTTACTCTAGAAATACTTAACAGATAATTCAGTGTATATTAAGAAATTTAGAAGAGACATTAGTATATTTTTTCTTAACTGAATTGTTAATAACATTCATAATGGTTTGCAGTCTTGAGTAATTAATTCAAGCTGCTTGAAAGAATTTTATTTTTATTTTTTTTTTTTGGCTTTTGGGTCACACCCGGCAGTACTCAGGGGTTACTCCTGGCCCTATGCTCATAAATTGCCCCTGGCAAGCAAAGGGGATCATATGTGATGCCACAATTCAAACCACCGTCCTTCTGCAGAAAAACAAGCAACTTACCTCCATGCTATCACTCCGGCCCCAGAATTTCATCTTTTGAGTGTATTATTTCTTATGACAATGCATTGCATTTTAGTTTGAAAATATTAATTCTGGATAATGTTTTTAAATTTGTTTCATCAAAGACTAGGTATTAAAAACATTTTACATGTAACATAATTCTCATTTATCCTCTTGCCTTTGGTTGGAACTGTATTTTAGTTTCAGACTAGAATAATCTATTGTATTTTCCAGAAAATAACCAGAAATACCTAATTCAATTTTATTTTAAACATAAAGAAACAAGGGCCGGAGTGGTGGCACAAGCGGTAAGGCATCTGCCTTGCCCACATTAGCCTAAGATGGATCACGGTTCAATCCCTGGCATCCCATATGGTCCCCCAAGCCAGGAGCGATTTCTGAGTGCATAGCCAGGAGTAACCTTGAGCATCACCAGGTGTAGCTTAAAAGCAAAACAAACAAAAAAGCATATAGAGAGAATGAGAAACAATCTGAGTTATCTGTAACATTCGATTCTGTATTTCTAGATTAAATCCGTCATGTCGTTGTTTCATATTAATGGTTTTCTTCTCAATGGAAATAATAAAAGGGAAAAGAAGCTGCTGGTTCCTGATGTCCAGTTTCTCTTGTAGATGTATTAAACATTCACACTTGAGTGTCTTATTTTCTTCATCTAAATACCAAACAGCAACAGACTTCTCCCCATAAAAAATAGGATTTATAATAGAAAATATTTAGTACCCACCTAATTCTAATGTCTCATTTAAATACTCATAAGATAGTAGAGAATATAATAAAATTTCTTATAGAATTTTGTTCATCCCCTCATTGTAACATTTTATATCATGAACCTAAACATTTACACATTATAGATATCACTGGTTCTCAACTGGAGATAGTATTCTTCTATAGGAAAATTTTGTATGTCCATATTGAGAGTAGGAAAGAGATCAATTGTTGGTCTCTAGAAAACAGAGAAATGACTATAGATATAAGATATAGTACAAATCTTTTCCTCACAAAAATATTGTCATATGTTAATAATGCCAATATTAAAATACCTTGACAAAAGAGATGAAGAGTAGAGGCAGATATTGAGAGTAATCCACTGAGTAACATTCTTCTGACAGTTATATCACTTGTATTTAGACACATATGGTAATGTTAACTTGCCTTATATATACTCTGAAGGTCATTGTAAGAGATTTTTGTTTTATATTCTCAAAAATAGTACACACTGTATTTTTAAAATCACCCTAGTTGCACAAGCATATTATTACTACTGCTATGACTACTACTACTTGTAGTATTTTACTCCTCCCACTTCTGCTGCGCATATATATATATATTGGCATGCACATAATGTATTATAGATTGATATTTGTATGAATATGGTGGTTTTCTTTAATATATTTTACTTAGTGAATTTTTAAATTTTTTTACTATATCGATCAACTCCTTTTACCTTCTGTTTATTGATTAAACATATAGTTTATCATTTAAAAAGTATTAAGGATGGTGCCACAGTGATTGTATAGTGCCTTGCACATGGTCAACCCAGATTTGTTCGCCAGATTCCATATGGTTATCCAAAATCATTTAGGAGTGATAGCTAGTGCAAAGCCAAGAGTAAGCCCTAGCTATTACTAGATTTATTGTCCCCCAAAATAAATAAGTAAAATTAAAAGTAAAACTATATAATACCTATATAAATACATAAATTCCCACTTTACTTTTTACAGTACTGTTTCTAAGATCTCTAAGATTAATTCACAGATAAGCACATCCATAGATAATTAAGCAGACAGGCATTTAATTTAGTTTTTATTTATTTAATGGGGTTATACACATATATCTACTTATATGTAAGTATATATACTTATATACATCTTTCAAATTGTATACAAGAAAAAATGTATCCTACTCTGTGTAGTATGGTATTCATACATTATGTGGCTGCAATGGTATTAGTGATTATTTTAAACATTTATTATTTTAAAGTGATAAAATAAGCATTGATTTACATTAATTCACTTCAGTTTGTCAATCCATTATTTATTCCCTATTCTTTTGTTTTGTTTTCTTTTTCAGCCACACCCAGTGATGCTTATGGGTTACTTTTGGCTATGCGCTCAGAAATCGCTCTGGCTTGAGGGACCACTTTCCCACTGCTCTGGTCCTAATATACCCTATTATTTTTATCATGAGTCTTTTACTATGAGAAATAAAATTAAAAAATTATTTTAATGGTTGTATCATATACTATATATAACATAATTTATTTAATGGGTTCTATATTATTGAATATGAATGTTGTTTTCCTTTTCACTACTATAAAGAGAATTTTATTCTTCATTTTACTATGTAATGATTTTCTTCTTAAGTATTCCCTTAGATATATGAGTACAAGTCAAATCACTGGTCAAATGAAACTTGATATATGTTCAAATATGTTTGTCAAAGTTGTCATTTAGTAGGTATTTTACTGTAGATGAAAGAAAATAAGTAACTCATATTTTATAAATACATGTTAATCTTTTAGGTAGTTCTTTTTTGAAACTTTAAACTGTTTGGTTTTAGAACTCAGAATTTTTTAAAATAGTGGTTTTTTTTTGTTTTTTTTTTATATAGCAAAGTGTTTATTTTGGCTTTTATGTTTGTTCATTTGCTTTATTTCTATATATTTAATGTGAAGTAACAAAATATTTGTTCATGTGACATGCCATCTACCAAAATACATCAAATTCTATCCATCTTGTAGCAAAGGCAGTTTGTGAAATATGTTGTAATAAGTATACAAACAATAATGTATAACTAACACTTTTATTAGTAATATTTTTAAATGTAACACTTTTAATTGTACAAATTATTTGTCCCTAGGGTCACCAAGGAGAAAAGGGAGATCCTGGTCTGGCTGGCATTAATGGTCAAGATGTAAGTCTAACATTTTAACCTCCTAATATTCTATTTACATTTTTTTCTGTAATGAATTATCTAATACTATTAAGTTTTTACTGTCCTTAGAAGGACTAACCTCAAAGAATGAGGTATTTTTTCATATAACTTTGAAGAAACCCAGTATTTTTGTTTTTCTTGGGTATTTCCCTGGCTATTATGCATGCACTCATACTTAATAGCTTCTTCCTGTTTGTACTAATTGGGTTGAAATTTTTTAGTTGCTTTTTTGAGTCACCATGAACAACAAAGTTACAGTTTTGTTCAGATTATCAGGCTCACAATGTTCCAACACCAATCCCATCACAATGTTCATTTCTCTCCCTTCACTGATGTCCCCAGTTTCCCTCCTGACCACCACCCCATCTGCCTGTCTGGAAGTCACTACCCCCCCCCCCTTTTAACACTGTGGTTTACAATAATGCTACTGATAGATTACCATGTCTATCACTTTGCCTTCTTCAGGACCCCGTCCTCACCAGAGTGATCACTTCTATCGTTGTTGTGGTGGTCTCTTCTGACTTAACTTTTCCTCCCCAGTGGCGAATTTCCAACTAAATGTGATTCTCCTGCTCTTCATCTCTATTGCCTTTTGGCATTTTTCGCTTTCCTAATATGTCCCTTTATGTCCTATAAATGTTCTGTAAATAAGTTCAATCATTTTTTGTCACTTTCTCTCTGATTCATTTCATGCAGCATAATATTCTCCAGCTCTATCCATGAAGCAGTAACTTGCATGACTTCATCTTTTCTTCTGGCTGAGTAGTATTTTATTGTGTACTTGGACCAAAACTGCTTTATCCAGTCATCTGTTCTTGGGCTTGAGTTGTTTCTAGATTTTGGCTTTTGTCAATAGTGCTTCAATGAACATAGTAAAACATGATGAATATACCTTTCCTGCATTGTTTTAGTGCCCTCGGGTTGAATTCCTATGTGAAATATCTGAGTTATATGGAAGCTCAACTCCTATTTTTTGAGTAATGTCTATAATTTTCATCCAAAAATATTGGACCAGTGAACAATTCCTGCAGCAGTTAATGAGGGTCCCTTTCAGAAACTCTTATCTATGATTCCTTCAACTAGTAGTCCTTCATTTTAATCTCTTCAGGGACACTGATGAGTGTTATAGACCCTTTAGCTTTTTTTGTATATTCAGTGTGGCCTGGGTTTTTACCCAGGACTCACCTTTTTTCTTTATATATTGTAGGATATGTAAGTAATATTATAGATCTAAGTAAAAGAAGAAAAAATGTCCAATGTGAAATCAGTATTGACAAACTTCTCTTGTACCAATTCTTCTATTTCAGACATATTCTCTCCTATAATGTATTCAAATCCTAGCATCTCTTCTTTTCCATAAGACAATTATCCCTCCAGAACAACATTTTGTATCATGATGAAAAATGAAGAATGATTTAAGTATGGACTTTACACTGAAATGTCAGTTGATCTTTAGATCATTAAACAACATTTACCAGACAGAAACTAACTATACTAAGGGAAGTGCCCACAATTCAATTATTTTGCTGTGGTTTCCTTTTTTGATTTGAATAAAAATATTTTAGAACAGTTGACCACTCTACTTTCTTAGTGAACAATCCCGTGGGAATCTGATAGTTAAAATCCTAGAGAACTGTGGTCAAAGTATTAAAGAGTACCAGTTGGAGATTCCCAATGGAGAACTAATCCAGGAATAAACTCTAGTAGTTGATGATAGCAAAGAACCTGACCTCTTCCACATTATTATTATTACTTACCTAAAACCCCCATTTAAATCATGCCACTTTTGTGGTTGTGTGTTTTTCAATGCTAATAAAACCTTATTCTAAAAACTAAAATTATTCATAATTTATAGCAGTTTACTTTGACTTTCAATAAGTGCAGGTACGGGGGCCAAAGAGATAGCATGGAGGTAAGGCATTTGCCATGCATGCAGAAGGACGGTGGTTCAAATCCTGGCATCCCATATGGTCCCACGAGCCTGCCAGGAGCGATTTCTGAGTGTAGAGCCAGTAGTAACCCCTGAGCGCTGCCGGTGTGGCCCAAAAATAAAAAAAAAATTAAGTGCAGATAGACACTTCAGGAAATAAAGGGTCTTACTATAGCTTTTTCAATTTAAATTAAAGTAAGACCTAGTGAGTATTATAATTTCAAAACCATTCTGGTAGAATAAGTAGTAATGAACTCAGTGGACCAATTTACTCTGTATACTTTCCAAATTAGAGAAAACTGGAAAAAATGTATATAGCTAAATGAAATAAAAAACCTCTTGTATAGTCTTTATACTTGAAGATTACACATATATTGATGTAAATGTATATTTTAATAATTTCTTCTGCGTCACATTTTTCTCAAATTGGGCAAATTCCATTTAGAAATTGCAAATCTTATTGAAAGTACAGTGTTTACATACCCTACTCATGGATTGGCAGGATTAACATCATTAAAATGGCAATACTCCCTAAAGCATTACACAGATTTAATGCAATCACTCTAAAGGTACCCATTACATTCTTCAAAAAAGTGGATCAAACACTTCTGAAATTCATTTGGAACAATAAACACCCTAGAATAGCAAAAACAATCCTTGGGAAAAAGAATGTGGTAGACACTACTTTCCCCAATTTTCAACTGTATTACAAAGCAATAGTTATCAAACAGCATGGTATTGGAATAAAGAAAGACCCTCAGATCAGTGGATAGGCTTGAGTACTCAGAGAATGTTCCCCAGACATACAATCACCTAATTTTTGATAAAGGAGCAAAAAATCCTAAATGGAGCAAGAAAAGCCTCTTCAACAAGTGGTGTTGGCACAACTGGTTAGTCACTTGCAAAAAAAGTGAACTCAGACCCCCAGCTAACATCATGTACCCAAATGGATTAAAGACCTTGATATCAGACCTGAAACCATAAGGTATATAGAACACCACATAGGTAAAACACTCCATGACAATGAGACCAAAGGCATCTCTAAGGAGGAAACTGTACTCTCCAAACAAGTGGAAGCAGAGATAAACAGAAGGGACTATATTAAGCTGAGAAGCTTCTGAACCTAAAAGGAAATAGTGCCCAGGATACAAGATCCACCCACTGAGTGGGAGAAACTATTCACCCAATACCCATCAAATAAGGGGCTAATATCCAAAATATGTCTAAAACTAACAACTAAAAACCAACAATGATTTCTATTTATTAGAATTCAAAAATATGCTGTTGTCTTCCTAAATGTTTTCTTGTCGGTATGTATATATAAATTTTGACTTATCTTCCAAGGTTTTGGAGAAGTAGACTAACAGTTTTGAACTAAAATCATGTCAATATTCCCTTGCATTTTAAATAATGCTTACCATTGATTGAAATAGTTGAAAAATTTAATTACTAAAAGTTAGCAGCGTTTGCAAGACCTTAGGTTTACAAATATTTTATCCAATCATTTAAAAGTTTTATTATAATATATTATAAAATTACTGAAATATATAATCATCTTAAGAGGAAGTCCTACAAATTTGTTAACTTTAGGTTTTTAGAAGCCAGACTAACATGACTTGGTTTCCAGTTCTGCCACTACCTTTCTGCTTACTTCTTAGTACATCACCTTTTCCTATTGTCATATAGTATTATTCTTCAGTATTTTTGGTTGCTGTAGGATTAGAGAGTTATTATATCTGGATCATTTAAAACTGTATCACTTTTTAAAAAATATAACGCATTTATAATGATTAAAAACCTAGTTAAATAAATAGATTTATCTTTGCCTGAGATAAATCTTCACTTATTTTTGTGTAGTAGCATTAATTAGAGAAATATTTAAATTGTTGACTTTAGCTTTTATCTCTGCATCATTTTTATTGTCTTCAATTTAAAAAAGGCCGTACAAAAATATTGGAATCACAAAACAGAGATATCAACTGGTGACAGCTAGTGCAATTGCTAGAGAATAAGACTATTAAGTACAACATAGGGCAAAAATTATTCATTAGTTAAAATAAGAGCATTTTATACTATCTGGTATTTGAAGATATTACATACTATGAGTCTTTTTCAACATGTTTATTTTTAAAATAAAATTAATTTATCATCTACTCGATTCATAATATTAGCTGTAATACTGTTCTTCAGAATTCATCTTGCCTTTAGATGAGTTCTTGTCTCCATATAGCAGGCAAAGTCAATTAGAGTGCTGTTAAAAATGTTTATACTCCTAAATTTTATTGAAAACATTGCTAATAGATGTTCATCTTAATATGGAATTCAGAGTCTGCTCTATTTGATTCATTATGGTGAGTGCTGTCTTTTTCTCCCCAGTTTTTAAAAACATTGATAATATCAGTGTGACATAAGGAGAAAAATTGCTCTTGATAAAAACATTACTGATCTGTTTTGTAGAACTGATCATAACGCCATGACTTTAACATTTTATTTGTCAGAAAACAAGAGTTACATTGCCTCACTTTTATGGCCATAAAAGTAGAAGCATGACAAGTGAAATACTGCTCTATTACACTTTATCCTATGTGAGTTGAAACACAATTCTTACATACCCATCAAAAGAGCACAAACTAAGCAAACTATTATCTCTTAAACTGGGAAGTAAAAAAAAACACATTAAGTATCTACCCCATACTAAGTATTTTTATGACTTATTGTTCAGAACAATCATTCAAGGTAGCTATGATTTTATGCCTACTTTATGGAGAATGATGAAATAACTTACCAAATATTATACATAAATTAATTTTCCTTTTCAGACTCTCTTCACACTCCCTTACCTCTAAAGATTTGAGCATGTCTAACAGAATTAAACATATCAGGGAACTATTAGATTCACATTACTATATATTTTTTAGTACTATTCAATATTCAAATCTATCTAGTTAAATTGGTTTCATTATTGCCCAGCCCTTAATGGCCACTGGCAAACAAATAAGGATAATTAACTGACTCAACTGCTAATAATTTTCCTATAAAGGTTATAATTAGAGTTAATATAGGAAAGACTGTTTTACTGTTCTATTTATACACAATAATATTTAATAATATATAACATGATGATGAGGACCTCGTCACTGAAACTTGAAACACTATTATGTTTTGAATTCAGTATTTTCATGCTCAGACCAGAATTATTTTCATGACATGAAATGTTTATTTACTTTTTAATTTATTTTTATTTTAGTGAAACAATTGTGATTTACAAAGTCCTGCATACTTGAATTTCAGTCATACAATGAATCAGGGCCAATCTCACCACCAGTGTCAACTTTCATCCACAAATTTTTCAAAATTCTATCCCATACCACTGCCCTTTGCTCTCCAGCCTACTAGTACAACAGGCCAGTTTAAAGTTTAGATTGGAGAATTTAGGTCTCGTTATTCCAATTGTTGTTGACTTTGGCTTGTATATTTACTTCTGTCCTTTTTATAAATCTCCACCAATGCACCTGAGACTGCTTGGACCCTGGCCCCCATCGTTTCATATTTGTTTCTCCTCCTCCACTCCATATCTTTCCTTCTCCTAGCTATATTCTAAGGCCAAGGGTGTTGAAGACAACTCTCATTTAGACCATTGTATTTCTTCATGCAGTCATTACAAATACCACATATAAGTGATGTGATTCTGTATTTATTCTTCTTCTGTTTTACTTGATTTAATATATCTTCCAATTCCATCCATGTTGTAGTAAATAGCACGATTCCACAATTCCTTACAGCTATGTACTGTAGTATTCTATTGTATATATACCCACATCTTCAAGATCCACTCATGTGTCATTGGACATCTAGGTTGATTCAAAGTCTTAGCCATTGTTCTGAGTGCTGTGATGAATAGTGGTGTGTTTACATACAAATGGATTAATGTTTCTCTTTTCTAGGGATAGATACCCAAAAGAGAGATTGTTGAGTCATATCACAGCTAATATTGATTTTATTAAGAAACCTTCATACTGTTTTCCATAGGGATTGGACTAGGCAGCATCTTACCAGCAGTGGATGAGAGTTCCTTTCTCACCACATCCCCATCAAACTGATTGTTTCCAGTTTTGATATGCACCATCCTCACTGGTGTAAGATCATATGATTTTTTATGCTACTGCTATTGATGTGGTGTATGATGTTAACTGATTGGCATATGTTGACCATTCTTGCACTCCCAAGATGAAACCCACTTGGTTATGATGTATAATCGTTTTGGTGTGTTGTTGGATTAGCTTTGCTAAGATTGTAGATTTTTGCATTAATGTTAATTGGCATGTATGTTTCTTTCTTGGTAGTATCTTTGTCAATTTTGGGGATGAATGTAATATTAGCTTCATGGAAAGTATTAGGGAGGATTTCTGTCTCTTCAGTATTGTGGAAGAGTTTAAACATCAATGGTAGTATCACTTCTCTAAATGTTTGATAAAACCCATAAACCCATCTGATCTTTTATTTTTGGGAATATTTTTAATTACTGTTTCAATATCCTTTCTTGTAATTGGCCTGTTTAGGTTTTCTATTTCTATTTTCTATTTCTTCATCATTCAGTTTTGGGAGATTATGTTTCCAGAAATCTTTCCATTTTTCTATGTTCTCGAGGTTTACTGTACAGTTGTTAATAATATGTTCTAATGATGTCTTGGATTTCTGGGGGGTTGTTGTAATTCTTCCCCTTTCATTTCTGATCCAATTTATTTGATAATTTTCTCATTTTATTCTGAGGTTTGCCAGTTGTTTGCCTATCTATTTTATTCTTTAAAAAACCAATTCCTAGTTTCATCATTTCTTTGTATTGTTTTCCTTGTTCCTATATGGTTGATATCTGCTCTGGTTCTTTTTATATTTTTTATTTTCTTTAGTTTGAGTTCCTTTGTTGTTAGTGTTTTAGATATTTAAGATGTATCTTTAGGTTATTTGTTTTGCCTTTTTCTTCACTCTTTAGTAGAAATGTATCACTGTGATTTCTGCCTCATTACTGCTTTTGCTGTGTACCATAGATTTTGGTAATTTATTTCTTCATTATCATTCATCTCAAGGAATCTTTATTACTTCCTTGATTTCTTCTTCGACCCAGTTGTTGCTGAGCATTATGTTGTTTAGTCTTCAGGTGTTATATTTTCTCCATATCTTTTTTTACTATCAAACTTGATCTCTGTGGCATGTGGTCTGATAGAGTGCATGGTATAATTTTTATGTTTGTGTAAATTTTTTAATTTATGCATGTGTTCTAATATGTTATCTCTCTTAGACAATGTTCTGTGTACACTTGAGAAGAATGTTTATTCAGCTTTTTGAATATGAAAGGCCCTTTATAGGTCAATTAGTTCCAAACCTTGTAGTTTCTCATATAGTATTTGCAAATATTCTGCTTCATGGATCTAGCCAGAGTGGCATGTTGAAATCTTCCTCTACTCTCATGTTACTGTACATATGTTTCTCTAGGTTTTTGAGCAAAAGCCTGACATACTTTTCTGATTCTACCTTTGTTGCATGTATATTGATTAGGGTTAATACTTCTTGGTCTATTGTTCCATTTATTAAAAAATAGTTCCATCCTTGTATCTAAGTGGAAGTAGTGTCCATCCTTGTACTTAAGTATTTTTTGAGTTTAAATACAATTTGGTCTGATATAATATGGTTATCTCAGCTTTATTGTTTTCCCCAAAATTGAATAATTGTATAATTTTTTTTCATCCTTTTACTGTAAACCTGTGTCTATCCTGAGATTTTGAGTGTGTTTCCTTTAAGCAGCAAACGGCTGGGTTTTTTTTCTGATCCAATACACTACTTTATATCTTTTATTGGGAGACTTTAGTTCATTGACATTTAATAAAACTATTAACAGAAAAGGCTGTTGTGCAATTATATTGTATAAGACTTATATATTATAACACCTATATATACGACTTATATATTGTATAAGACTGTTGATGTTATAATTTTGTTTGCTTTATATAGTTGATCTTTGAGTAGTTCATTTAGAGTCAATTTGGTTAGTGTAAATGCTGCATGTTCTTTTTTGTCTGAGAACTTATTTACTCCTCCCTCATGAATATATGAAAGGTTTTCTGGGTAGTGGACTCTAGGCTAAAAAAATTTTTACTTAGTAATTTAAATATGTCATTCCACTCTTTTTTGTTTTGTTTTATTTTGTTTTTGTTTTTTGGGTCACACCCGATAGCGTTCAGGGGTTACTCCTTGCTCTATGCTCAAAAATCTCTCCTGGCAGGCTTGGGGAACAATTTGGTATGCCACCATCCTTCTGCATGCAAGGCAAACTGCCCTACTTCCATGCTATCTCTTCGGCTCCTATTCCACCCTTTTTTGCGAGGATTGTTTCAAATGAAAGATCTCTTTTAATTCTTACGTTCTTTCTTTTATAAATAAGGTTTTCTCTTACTGCTTTAAAGAGTCTATCTTTGACTTTGATTTTTGCCATTTGAATCACTCTATGTCTTGGTGTTGTTCTTTTAGGGTATATTGTGTTTGGCACTCTTTTTGCCTCTTAGATTTGTATAGCAGCCTCTTTCCAGAGATTGTGGAAGTTCTCTGCTATTATGTCTCTCCCTACTTGTTCTTCCCCTTTCACATTTTCCTCCACTTCTAGTATTCCTTTAAGTCAGAGTTTATTTATCTTTTCTTTCTTCATTATTTTGTCTCTCCCTTCCTTTTTGATTTATTTACCAATGCTGGCGTGTAAATTGTCTTCAACTTCATTTATATGGTTCTCCACCTGTATAACTCTGCTATAAGGCTCGCTAACATATTCTTTAGTTCCTTCACCCCCATTTGTATTTTCTCTCATCTAAACAGTTCTTTGAGTTGGTTGAATTGTTCATCTATGAATTGCTTAACTTTACCAGCTAGCACTTCCTTAATTTTTTTCTGCTAAACTATTAAGTGTTGATTTTAGGTACTAATCAATAAGGCTCAGGTATTTTGGTGGGCTTGGAAATTTGCCCAGGTTTCTTTTCATATGACCATTTGCCGTTGTCCTCTATAATTTCTCCCATTGTTCTTTGCAATTATTAGGTTGAAATAATGGAGTTTCAGGCTCCCCATTATTTACTAAAGTGTTTTATTGAATTGAGTGTATAAAAGATTTCTAGAAGTATATATGCTTTGTAGGTTATTTTCCTAATTATGAAAAGTATCCCAGTATGCTAGGTAAAATTGCCAACTAATTAATTGGTTTGGTTGACTTAGTTTTGAAGCTGTATATTTTCTAAATTAAGATGTGCTGGAACCAATCTTCCTGGAAACATTAGATATAAATGAAAGTGTCTTCACATCTGTGCCATTTGGAAAGAGGGTGGTAGATGGGTGGGATTAGGTCAGCAGCCAGCTGAGAGAAGTGATTGGTTAACTCTGGTGGCAGGAAAGTTTTGGTTGGTAGCAGACACAAAAATCTCCTTCACTTGGTAAATACACCTGAGCTAGAAAGGCAGATGGGTGGGAATCAAGATAGCAGTTGACTGAAGGAAGTGTTTTGGAAATGAGATCGCTGGTGATACAGGAGTTGAAGAGGGTCCTTGTAGTAGCAGGGACAAAGAATTCCCTCAGCCAGATGTTATAACAGTTCCATTTTAAGTTTATATTGTTAAAGTTTAGGTCTCTTGATTCCATTGTTGTTGACTTTGGCTTATATATTTACTTCTGTCTCTTTTTTTTTAATATCTCCACCAATGCACCTGAGATCACTTGCACCCTGGCCCCCATCCTTTTATATTTGCGTTTCTCCCCTTCCACTCAGTTTTTTTACTTCTCCTCACTATACTTTGGGACCAAGGGTATTTGAGACAATTCCTATTTAGACCGTTTCTTCATGCAGTTATTCTAAATAACACATATAAGTGATGTCATTCTGTAATTATTCTTCTCTGGCTTACTCTATTTTACATAATGTCTTCCAGTAACATTCATTTTGGTAAATGATTTTCTTTCATGGGGTTGTATGGCAGTTCAAGTATGGATTTCCTGAAAACCCTCCACACTCTTTTCCACAAAGGTTGAACCAGGCAGCATTCTCACAAGCAGTGGATGAGAGTTTTTTTCTCATCACAACCCCACCAAAAGAGATTGTTTCCAGTATTTTTGATATGTGCCATCCTCACTGGTTTAAGATGATATCTCATTGTTTTCTTAATTTAGATTTTCTTAATAGGTGATGATGAACATTTTTTATGTGCTTGTTGGCCAGCTGTTGGTCTTCCTTAAAGAATAATAAGGTATTTAAATAAATGGATACTTAGAGTCCTTTTAGTCATTTTGTGGATATCTTTTATCTGGATAGTTTAGACTTAAGAAAGAGAAATCTGCTCTAAATTCACTCCCACACAAGCTTCATACCATGGACTGGTCCTTTTATCCCACTTCTCTGTTGTCTCTGTATAATATTACCTTATTCTCTTTTAGTTAAATAGCTCACAAATTATTAAATTATTAAATTTAATTATGATATAAATTAAAATTTAATTAATGAATCTATCATAATATAATATGAATAACATGATATGATATGATATAACATAATATATAATGATCATATAACAATACATTAATAATTAATAAATTAAAAGCAATTAAAATTTATTATTTAAATTTAATTATTACATAGACACAAAATTCTGTGTCTAGCCCTCTAACTCTAACTTATTTCACTGTACATAATATTCACCTTGTCCATCCACTTATAAGCAAATTTATGACTTCATGTTTGATAACAGCTGTATAGTATTCCATCGTGTATAGAATACTGTGAGGGGTTTGTGTTTTTGTTTTGTTTTGTTTTTTGCTATCCACTCCTATTCTTGGGCACTGGGTTGTTTGCAGATTCTGGCTATTATGAATAGTACTGTGATGTATATATTCTTGATTGAAGTAGTGTTCGGTAGAGTTTTTGAATAAGTCTTTCACCTCTTTAGTTAAGTTGATTATATGTAGTTGATTTTCTAAGGCAAATTGTGAATGGACTTTTTTAAAAATATATCTTCTATTTCATTATTTTTATATAAAAAATCCATGGACTTTTGTATAATAATTTGGTAGCCTGCTACTTTACTATACAAAATCTATTGTTTTTAGAAGCTTTTTGGTAGTGTCTTTAGGATTTTATAAATATATTATCATATAATCTTCAAATAATAATAGTTTTGGAGGAAATATGTCCTATAAACAAAGATGGATATTAGCCATTGTGTGATAAAAACTCAATCATGACAACCTTGTAACTATTTCAAAGTGATTCAAGTTAAAAATTATTTTTAAAAATTGTTTTTTTATTCTTTAAATTCATCTCTAGATCTGTTTTGAATGTTTAACCAATGTATTTTATTAAGACTGGAGAATATTTTCTATTTGCCAATAAGTCAGGATGTGTATATTTAGCTTTCTATTTTAACTATGAATACCTTCAGTTGTAGAACTAATTTTCTACACTGGAATCTAAGGAAGTATTCCTGAAATTTGTAATTTCTGAGTCAGGTTATTAATACATATTAAAACACTCATTATTCCAGAAGATTAAGGAATATGTTTATCATATATACTGTCTTTGTCTTGTTTTTTATTTGATAACTTTATAAATCCAAGTTAAGAAAAAAGGAGAGAATCTAAAGCATGCTTTAAAATAAGAGATTATATTTAAATACATTTCTGTGAGTGATCGACAAAGACCATGTCCCTCATTTCCTCCATTCTCCCCCACTTATCACAATCATATTTCTTGATGGAAACATAAAATGTTTTGACTTAACTCGACATTTCTGGCAAGCTTTATAAAGGCCAAATCAATGCTAACTCAGAGGTATTTACAATATCCACAAATTTAATCCAAAGTGGGTACTTAAAACCTCATATAGACTAAATGATGTTCTCCCAGATGGTGAATTAATGTCATTTTAGCAGGAAGCAAAGTTGCACAAATATGCAGTATTGAGAACTTGCACTGATTTAATATTTTGCACCCACCACAGCACAGATGTTGCTTATCATTTTAGAGCCAATTTTCTCTATTTCTCTGTGCTACACATTGAGGAATAAGATTTTAGATTTCAGTACATTCTGATTTAGTTTGTGACTAATACTTGTTAGAATTTAAAGCTTTTTGTGATCTATGTATAGAAATCACATTGATTGTATTCTTTGTACAGGGTTTGAAAGGCGATTTGGGTCCTAATGGTCCACCTGGCCATAAAGGAGAAAAGGTATTGTATTCTCCCAGTGAAGTGCAATTGTTTCAAGAAAATCTTTGTGGTAGCATTTTATTGATTCTGTTTAATTAGCAAAATTTAATTTTTTGAAAATTAATCAAGGGCTATTCCGTTAAAAACATTTGAATAGGAAAAGCTTTTTTTGATTCATTTAGTTAATCTTAAAGAGTCTAAATGCACAATTACTATTTTACATTATTTTGTATTTATAAATTTTACCAATTCTTTTTCTTGTTAAATAGTATTAGGTATTCTTTCACCACATTAGCAGCCATACCATCTATCAAGAAACTATGCTAATAGTATTGAGTTACTACTACAATGAGGAAGCAGCCAAATTTTAGGGGAAGAAAATGAACACTATGTCAGTCTTTGTCCAGTTACTGAATTTCCTTTAATTTCTCTAATACGACATTTTATAAGTCAATGTTAAAGTGTCTTAAAATATTCAAATTAAGTTGCATTTTGAGTAAGGTCATTGGATAATCCCAAATTGATAATTACTGTATTGTATGTGTGTGCAATTTCCATGATATCTTATTCTTGATTTTAAAATCATTTAGCAATCATTGTCTATCTCCAATACTTATCTAGTTTATCTTGAAAATAAATCCCCAGTGACTAATGTAAACTACATCAATGTTCTTTAAAGCTATTGATTATTTTATTCAGTTGTTACAAAAGATAATAATTAAGTAATCTTGTCTTAAATTTCAGTTAATTATATTAGAAAAGTTAAAATTATTGAGATACTTTCAAGACCAGAATACAAAATCTCTATGTCTCATGTCATAGAATAAATGGTCTTCAACTTGTCCATTATAATGTCCACTCAAAGCAGTGATCTTGAAATTAATAAACAAGAGTTATAACATAAATGAGGCAGGGTGGAGATAGTATTAAGTAATAGTTATATATAAAGTGAAAAATAATAAACCTTTTTAAGATGAGTCATTATCAAATATTTAATAGTTTCTTAACTTATCTAGTTGGTGATCTATTTTTCATATGTCAGCAAAGCAATTATAGTATTTTAAAACTACATAAATATAGGCAAAGCCTCTCAAAATTGTAGCAAGTACTATGCCAATTCAGCAGAGCTTTGGAAGAGGCAATAGGACTTTATCTTGCAGCTGGGAAGTTGGAGTGAGGAGATCCACTTATTATTTCTGCTGATCCTCATGCTAACTTTGTCAGAAAATGTATCTGTCATCGTGACACTCCCCAGCTGCTCCATTGGCAAGTAACTGTATTTGAAGAAATAGACTTTCTAATTTTGTATTATTAGACAAAAGAATAGAAAATTAGATTATATTAGTTTTGCAAAATAAATTCTGTGACTGCACAGAGGATAGAGTATATAATATGATATTTATATGATGAAATAAAAGCACATAATAAATTTACCCTTGTACAGACTTTTATAATTATGAATTCTATTTTTCTTTTATTTTAGTTATTGCTTGTATGCATTCAAAAATGTATGAATAGTGTGCAAAACATAATGTTGATAATAATATATTTCCAAATATATATTTTAGGGAGATGTGGGACCCCCTGGACCACCAGCCCTAATTGTAAGTATTCTTGAAAACAAGATTCAAAAATGAAAATTTGTCATATTTATTATTCACACTATATTATGACTAACCCACAATTTAAGCAATTAGGTAATCTTAAAAAATTAAAAGTGACTGTAGGACAACTAGAATCATAAAGAAAAACTCTATCCTAGAGTTCGTCCTAGGATCTGTGCAAAAAACGAAGATATTTAACTACAGAGGACTGACTTTGACAACTACAACTGAGCAGAATACTTTCTAGCACCATAAATACCTTAGGGTTAGACAATGAACAGGTCAGAGCCTGTACTTGATCTCATGACAATATGCTTCAACAGTGGAGACACAATGTAACTCTTAGTTCAAGGAAAATTTCTTTCTAATTTCCCCAATACATACTGTGCCTAGGCAAAAACAAAATCAAAAACAAAAACAACAAAAAGAAAACACCTTGCCACACCAGTCCTTTTTTTCTTTTTTCTTTATTTTTAAAAATTTTATATTTATAGCTTGAAAGTGACATTTCAAAAGATCTCACCAAACTTCCAGGTTGTAAATAGTCAGATATTTACAATTGCAAAGTAGTTATCTCAAGGTCTTAAAGATAGTTCAGACAAAATGCTTTTTTTTTTTTTTTTGGTTTTTGGGTCACACCCGGCAGCACTCAGGGGTTACTCCTGGCTCTATGCTCAGAAATCGCTCCTGGCAGGCTCGGAGGACCATATGGGATGCCAGGATTCCAACCAATGACCAACTACATGAAAGGCCACAGCCAAAATTCTTGAAGGAGTTCCTTTTCTGAGTAATTTTCTCTCCTTTCCAATTACTCATAATTTTGTTTCTTAATGTTTGATGAGACAATCATTTGGGGGGGTTGGTTTTGTTTTGTTTTGTTTTGGGGGGGGGGCTAACACCCAGAAGCACTCAGGGGTTATTCCTGGCTCTGTGTTCAGAAATCGCTCCTGACAGGCACGGGAGACCATATGGGAATGCCAGAATTCAAACTGTTGTCTGTTCTGGACCGGCTGCATGCAAAGCAAACGCCTACTGTTGTGCTCTCTCTGGCCCCAATTAGACATTTTATTTTTTATTTTTTTCCCTTTGCTCCTCAAAGGCAGGAAATGAGGTGTGACAGGAGGTTGGGGTTCCAAGAAAAATTAAAAAACAAAAGGTATTTAGATTCATTATTACATTTTCTGAATCCTAAAAGGTCGATGTTACTTTTCTCCTGTAATTTTCTTCTTCAAGAGTTACTAATGATAAAATGACAATATTCAATAACAGATTAATAAGGAAAAGTTTATGATGTACATATAACCATGTATTATTATAAATTCAATGTTTTATCATTTATTAAACACTGAATCATAAATATATAATATCTGTTAGAATACAATTTTTGTTCCAGATTTTCTTCATAAATCATTAAAGCATACCATTTTGCTTAAAGATTTGGTCTAAGAATAAGTTTTAGGCTTAAACAGAAAGAGGATGATTTTTAAAATAATATTGTGTTTAGTTTGAGGTCTATTTAATTTTATGTTAGAATATCTAAATACATAAATTATTTATATGATCAATTTGATAAATCTGTACTGATATTAGAAGGTCAGATTTAAGTAACTTTTAAGTTTGACTGTAGTTTTTCCCTAAGAGTATCACAGGAATCTTAAAGGTTTCTTGCTTTGATAACATTAATTTATTTATGATACAATATATAATTATATTATATTATATTATTATATTTCTTAGTACTTGAATTTTTCATTATGAAATTCCAATGTTAATTTAATAAATAATTCTGTCAGTAATCTTTGAAATATTTCCTACTTAAAGGAAAACATTACTACACTTTAAAAAACTTGAATCACCATGAATTACAAAACTACAAAGATATTTATGACTGTTTTAAGCATAAAATGTTCCAATACCCGTCCCTTCATGAATATCCACTACCCTCCTTCAAAGTCCCTCTTTCCCTCCCACCCATCTCTGTCTGTGGTAGGCACTATTACTCTACACCAAATCCTAGTGTTCCTTTCTCAAACTTACCTCCCAACACGGCTCCAATGGAAAACTTCCTTTTTTGTTCTTGGTTTCTATTGCCTTTGGGTATCATATTCCCCTATGAAGTTTCTTTATATCCTCCATTTGAAAGAGATAGTTCTGAGCCTATTCCTCTTCCTCTGACTGTTTTCAAGCAATCTAATAATCCTTGTATCCATTCATGTAGCAAGAAATTGCATGGTTTATCTTTTCTTATGGCCAAGTAGAATTCATTTGTGAATATGTGCCTGGATTTTTACTTATCCAGTCATCTGTTGTTGAATATTTGATTTTTTTCATATTTTGGGAGTTGTGAATAATGCAAAATGAACATCAGAGTGTGGATGTAGTTTCTGCATTGTGTTTTTGGGACTTTGGGATATATTCTCAGGAGTAAAATCATTGGGTCATATAGAAGTTCAACTGCTAAGCTTTTTTGAGAGATTTACATATTGAAAACCCATTTGCAATTATTTGGTTGAAATATTGCCCTTTCAAAAGGAAAATACAATTGGACTATATCCATTATAATTATTTTTTTTTATTTTGGGTCACACCTGCCAGCATTCTGCACTCAGGAATCACTCCTGGCAGGCACGGGGAAGCAAATGGGATGCTAGATTTGAACCACCATCCATTCTGTGTCAGCTGTGTGCAAGGCAAACACTCTACCGCTGTGCTATCTCTCTGGCCTTTTAAATATTTTAATGACAGCTCATATTTTCTGGTCGAGAATGCACATTTATTTGTACTGTCCACATGGCAGACATTATGAAAATGTAAGGTAAATTTTATATGATATGATATGATAAATTAAAACCACTCTTAAATAAAAATTATTTTATAAAATAGGACATTGAAGTTACCCAGATGCTATCATTTATATCATTAGCATTGCTTTATCAATGTGATAGCAGTTGTTAAAATTCCTGCACACTAAATTATACTGGTAACAACTTAAAAAAATGTCAATGATAAGGGGTCAGAGGGATAGATAGCACAACAGTAGGGAATTTACCTTACAAACAGCCAACCCAGACTGACTCCAATTTGATTCTCAACATCTCATCTGGTCCAACAAGCTTGCCAGGATCAACTTTTGAGTACAGAGCTAAAAGTAACCCGTGATCACCACAATGTGTGACCTCAAAGAA
Source organism: Suncus etruscus (assembly GCF_024139225.1). Classification (NCBI taxonomy): domain Eukaryota; kingdom Metazoa; phylum Chordata; class Mammalia; order Eulipotyphla; family Soricidae; genus Suncus; species Suncus etruscus. Next base: position 70,852,207 of record NC_064854.1, on the reverse strand, counting down.
AACAAAAAACAGAAATGTCAATATTGGATCTTTATTTTCAAAATTACATTTCAGTAAGTCTGCTGTATATTTTAATAAATCCTCATGTGGTTCCTCTTTTTCTAGTGGGTAGCATTATTTATGGATATTTTAATAGAACAGCTTTCATTCTATTTAGGAAATTTCTTTGAATCTTTGAGGGCGTGTGACATTCATCTGATATCCAACTTGTTCCATGATAATAAAACCATATTACATGCATTTTTCAAATGCATATTTTATTTCCTGAATCATAAGTGAGAACCTGAAAGTATTTCATGCTTATGAATTGGAAGACTTAATATTGTCAAAATAATTCCCTACCTAAATTACTATCTTGATTAAATGTATTCTCATACAGTCTCAGATAATATTCTTCAAGGTTTTAAGAGCCAATAATAAGATTTGAATAGAAACATAAAATATATAAAATAGCCAGAACAAAACCAAGAAAGAAGAAAATGGATAGTTTCTCATTGCTTCACTCTAAATTATATTATAAACTAATAAAATATGTGGTGCTGAAATAATGATACACTCTGACCTATGAGTTAGAATTCAATACCCAAAGGCAACTGCCCAGCTCTATGGTCAATTAATTTTCTATGGAGAATATAGTGACATGAAGTGGAATAAAGAAATCCTGTTCAATGAACATCGCTGGGAAAAGTGGATAACCACATTTTTAAAAAAGAAGCTGAATCCTATCTCATACCTTTCACAAAAGTCAATTCAAAGTGAATCAAAAACCTTGAGATTAGAGCAAAATTCATAAAATGCATTGAGAAAAATATCATTAGAAACTTCAATATTTTGACCTTATTAATGAAACTTCACATTTCTAACAAGAGGATATACATAGGAATGTTCTGATTAAACACTGAATCCCAAGTATTTAACCATTGATCCTTAGGTACATTGAAAATTTGTGGTCTAATTCTAGTGGTTGTAAATTTTCACTTCCACAGCACATTGAAAACACCTCAGGGGTATTTAAAAACTTGAATTTTCAGTCTAAACTACATGCTAATAAAATAAGAATCTCTGAATTAGGACTTAGAGACATTATATAAACTTTTTGCAAGAAATTTCAAGAAGCAGCAAGTTCAAGAACAAATGCTTTGAAAATCATGTTGAATATTTGCTCTGCTTCTTTCTTTTCCACAAAGGAGCAAACATTTTGAATTACTGATTACATCACTGCTTATATAAAATGTCCAACCTTTATTACATTAAGAATTTTTGAGGAATATCCAGATCCTCCATTAATACCTGTTTTGATTATATTTTGGCCATAGAGAATGAACTTGCATCTCCATATTTACAAACTACTAGCAAGATAATGAGTATCTTTGTCTTGAGCAGACTGCAAGCAGCAGCCTCTAATGTACATAGCTTAACTAAGCATAAGTGGCCTCATTAAATCAGAAACAATGTTAAACACTTTTCTCTGGGTTTTTTTTTTTGGGGGGGGGTCACACCCAGTGATGCTCAGGGATTACTCCTGGATATATGCTCAGAAATCGCTCCTGACTTGGGGGACCATATGTGACACTGCAGGGATTGAACCATGGTCCTTGCTAGGTCAGTCACATGCAAGGCAAATGCCCTACCGCTGCACCACCACTCCAGGCTCTAAATACTTTTTTTTATAAAATATTCTTGCTCTGATTTAGTTTTCTAAATTTGCTTAATGATAAATTAAAATTGTACTATGTTTCCATTTTTTGTACTTGTCGTAATGAAGAATTAAAAGAAGTAGTAGTTGAGCACACTAAAGCATTGAATTTACAGATTCTTTTTGCAGAACGTATTTTGAAGACATTGGGTTTTTTTTTTTTGATCGCTGCTTTTTCTATTTCCCTTTGATTGACCAAATTTGTCAATTAAATTTTTAAAATCCCTGGGGCCGTGAGGTGGCGCTAGAGGTAAGGTGTCTGCCTTGCAACCGCTAGCCAAGGAAGGACCACAGTTTGATCCTCCGGCGTCCCATATGGTGCCCCCCAGCCAGGGGCAATTTCTGAGCACATAGCCAGGAGTAACCCCTGAGCACCAAATGGGTGTGGCCCGAAAACCCCCCCCAAAAATTTTTTTTAAATCCCAAAGAACCATTTCATAAAAGAAATTCAGTACATAGGATTCTACATCTTTTTTTTTTACTAAATGCTACTCTTTTCTCTTTTTTATTCTTTCTTTTAGAGCTGGTTGTATATGATTGGGTATCAGTTGGAAAATTGGTAACAGGTAAAGAGTTAAACTGGAGGGAATAGTAGAAAACACAAACCAGTGTCCTAGAAAGAGTTTTTGTTTTGTTTTGTTTTGGGGCCACACCCGGTGATGCTCAGGGGTTACTCCTGGCTGTGAATTCAGAAATCACCCCTGGCTTGGAAAACGATATGGGACACAGGGGGATCAAACTGTAGTCCATCCTAGGTCAGCCATATGCAAGGCAAACGCCCTACCACAGTGCTACTACTCCAACCCCCATAGAAAGAGTTATTAATTAAATCAGCCAAATGCATTTTGTTTATTCTACCTTTTCCAACTCAGTACCATGAGTAAGCAACTTTCATGACTTCATATATCCTAAAATTTAGCTGAGTATCCATGGTATATGAAATATCCATGCCATCATTTTAATCCACTTATCTGTTTTCAGACATATGGTTGTTTTCAGATTCTGGCTATTGTGAATAATGCTGCAATGAATGTTGGAGTGCAGTTACCTTTTATACATTGTGTTTTGAACCCCTTAGGTATATTCCCAGGAGCAGTATTATTGGGTCATATGGAGTTCACTTTATAATTTTTGAGGAATGTCAATATTGGTTTTCAAAGGCTAGACCAATCTACATTCCCACCAGCAGTAAATGGGTCTTTCTACCCATATCACTGCCACCATTGGTTTTCTTGTTTATTGTTTTGTTTTGTTTTGTTTTTATGAATGCCTGTCTCTGTGGTGTGAAATGTCTTATTTTTTATTTAAATCTCTTGGAAGATTAATTATGTGGATCATTTTTTATATGTCGCTTGACCACCTAAATTTATACTCTAAAGAAGTTTCTGTTCATATTTTCCTCCCCACTTTTGATAGTTTAGGTGACTGTTTATTCTATTGATAGGGCCATATAATTTTTACTTTATCTTTTATTAATATGGTTTACTATACTAATTGACTCGCATATTTTAAACCATCCTTGTATGCCCAGGATGATAAAATTTATTTTGTGTGTGATTTTTTCTTTTTTTTTTTTAATTTTGTGACATTGAAGCAGGGGTATTCCAACCACCAGTGCTGTCCTCTCTTAACTCCAATTCCCAGAATCCCCCTTCCTTGCCCCCCGGAATGCTAGTATAACTGGTCCACTTTGTGTCTAGCTTATTGAAGATTGGCTATCAATTCTGTTGTCTTTGACTTTGGGTTTGGTGTTTAAGTCTCATCCTTTTTTATTTCTTCTCAATGTACATATAACTTTTTGGTTCTGGTATCATCCATTTTCCCCCCTCAATTTATGAGGCAGAACAAGATGATTCAAGTTATGCGGTTCTGTTTGAAATAAAAAAAGAATAAGGACAAAAAAGAAATAAACAACAAATAAAAATGGGAGGAGTACTTTTAAAGGTTATAAATATCAATTTAAAAAAAAGAAAGGAGAAAAAGAAGAAAAATATAACAAAAATACAAAAAAAACCTACAACAAAAACAAACAAAACAAAAAAAAGGAAGCAAATATCAAACAAAAGACCAAAACCAGCAACTACAAAAAGCACGGCAGCAACAAATACAATAACCAAACCATAACGATGAGAGAATAAAAAAGAAAAGAAAAGAAAAATGGAAGGAGGGCTGGTGTGGCAGGTTGCTTTTTGATTTTGTTTTTGTATTTGTTTTTCATAAGCACTGTAAATATTGAAGAAATTAGAAAGGGAATTCCCTTGGCCTAAAAGATACAGGATTTCTCTACCCTTAAAACATACTGTCATGGGAATAACTACAGGCTCCATACGCACTCCTGTTTCACACCCCAAGGATGTTTTATGGTGCCAGGAAACTTTCCGTTCATTTGTGAATGATAGAATCAGGCCTCTAACTAAAGATCTTGGTATTTGCACAAGTCATAGGATGAAGCCTAGGATAGAGTATTTCTTTATGGTTCTAGCAGTTCCATCACTGTTGTTGTAAACAGTGTACTGTAAATGGTGGCCTTAATTTTTTCACAGATCCTAGGATAAAGCCTAGGATAGTCTTTCATTTTGTTTCCAGAAGGTCTGTTTTATTGCAGTTGTCAAAGTCAGCCCTCTGGAATTAGAGATCTTGGATATTGAACAAATTCTAGGCTGAAGCCTAGTCTAGGATCTTTCTTTTTGGTCCCAGAATAAGTTCTGCCTAGTCATGGTTGTCAAAGTCAGTCTTCTGTAGTTAGCAATCTTGAGTTTTGCACAGATCAGAGGATGACATTTCTTCTGATTTTATCTTACCGTTAGGTGATTAGATAGGACAACCTGCTCTTAGATCAAGCTGTTGCCATTTCCTTGTTGCCAGGATGTCATATCAAAACTGGGGCAAGTTGGTTCTAGAGCGGTATTAAGAATTTCCGGGCCCGGAGAGATAGCACAGGCGTTTGCCTTGCAAGCAGCCGATCCAGGACTTTGGTCCATTTTCCAAATGGTGGTTGGTTCGAATCCCGGTGTCCCATATGGTCCCCCGTGCCTGCCAGGAGCTATTTCTGAGCAGACAGCCAGGAGTAATCCCTGAGCACTGCCGGTGTGACCCCCCCCCCCAAAAAAAAAAAAAAAAGAATTTCCCAGGGGTAGTTTGGTTCCTGGTGCTGCTGCAGGAAACTGTTTTATGTCTGAACTCTAGGGCTGGGGATTGGACAGTCACTCTCTGATCTCATGGAGCCTAAGTTGGGTCCACATCACAAATGTTCAGGGTGGGAGGCGCCCCTGTATTATAAAATGTATGTGTTCTTATCCCTAGTAGATAAGAACTTGTTTCTGTACATAAAATATCTCCTTTTTAGTATGCCTTTGCAAAATAAATGGTGTCATGTTATATTGCTGGTGCATTTGGGGGTAAGAATGCCAGGCTTGTATGTGATTTTTTTATGAATTATTGGATACTATATGCTAATAATAAATTTTAATAAATAAATTTATTAAATAAATTTAATTATTAAATTAAATTTAATAAATTTAATAAAACACTTATTTAAAATGTTTGAATCTGTATTTATTAAAGATATCAGCCTATAATCTGTTCTTATTATGTCTCTGCTTTTGTTATTAAGAAACTTTTGTTATTGTAGAAACTGAGAGTATTCTGTTACTCAAATTCCTGGTAGAACTTAAAAACAATTGGCTGTAGGAATGCTTTAAAGGTTTGAAGAATTCACTCATGAATCTGGCCTAGGCTTTTGTTCTGTGGAATATTTTTGCTTACCATTTTAATTTATTCAGTTTTTATAGGCATATTCAGGTATTCCAAATCCTTTTTTGTTGTTGTTGTTTTAAAGCCACACCCAGTGATGCCCAGGGGTTACTTACTCCTGGCTATGTGCTCAGAAATCACTCTTGGCTTGGGGCTTAATTTATTAGGATTTCTCTCTCTTTTAGTGTGTGATCTATTATATTCTTTCCAAAGAACCAACTCTTGCTTTCAAGACAGAGGAATGTTAGATTAAATTATATTAAGTTTTCTGATTCATTTTGCCTGCCATTCTGTGTCTCTTGGTGAATTGATATTGAGAGAAATTATTGTCATGGAATTTTGTGTCATCCTTTTTTCAGAAGTTCAATGTGTTTTTGAAGTTGTTTTGTTTTAAAGTGCCCCCTCCAGTTCTTCATTTAAAGCTTTTGTTTAAAATTTTAAGGTTGGTGTTGAGTCTGCAAATATCCTGAGCTGTTGTTTAACTGTGCAGCTGTATATCATTTCTTTAAATTTGAATGAAAATATGATTATGTGAAATATTCTTGGTGACAATAAACCCCAAAATAATCTGAGAAAATAAAAAGCTGGAGGTATAATCATCTCAAAGCAACAGTACACCAAAGTGTATAAAATTATCACATAAATAACAGACATACAAATAAGGATCTCAAAATAAAATAATGCATATTTGATCAATTAATATTGGAAGGGGAGCCAATAATAGTTACAAAGAAAATAGCCTCTTAGATAAATGATTTGGGGAAAATTAAATAATCTAATGCCAAAGAATGCATATGCCAAAAATTGCTCACCTACTTTACACAATTAACAAAAGATCTTACTCATAAATTCTTTTTTTGTTTATTTGTTTTGTTGTTATTTTGGGGCCTCACGCAGTGACACTCAGGGGTTACTACTGGTTCTGTGCTCAGAAATAGCTTCTGTCAGGCTTGGAGGACTATATTGGATGCTGGGTATTGAACCCAGATTGGCAGCATGCAAGACAATGAATGCCCTACTCATTGAGCTTTCACTCCAGCCCTCTCATCAAAGATAGAAATATATACATATACTTTTAAATTCCATTACAAATGGGACAAGACCTTAATGGGTATCTCTTCAGAGAAACACATACATGATTGCCAAAAACAGAAAAAAAATACTAATCATCTCATTATTAATGAAGTGCAAATCAAAAGTGCAATGAGATATCACCTGATATCTAGTATTGGCTATTCTCTAAAAACTAGAAATACATTTTGGGAATAAAGAAATCTATTCTCATATGACTATGTAAATCTTATTGGAAATCCATAATTGAAAATTATTGGATGTCAGAATTCTATTCAGTCCATGTATTTTGATCCTGGATATTCGCTCAAAAATTAAAAAAAAATTTCAATGAGATATTTGAACTCCGATATTTGTTGCAGTATTTCTACAATAAGTAAGTACTTGAGGGGCCAGAGTGGTGACACAGTGGTAGGGCATTTGCCTTGCATGCTGCTGATGTAGGACAGACCACGGTTTGATCCCCTGGCATCCCATATGGTCCCCCAAGCCAGGAGTGATTTTTGAACGCAGAGCCAGGAGTAATCCCTGAGAATCACCGGGTATGTCCCAAAAAACAAAAACAAAAAAAATAAATAAATAAAGTAAGAACTTGAATCAATTAACTGATTCATCATTAACTGATGAATAGAAGGATATTTAACATATATAAATATGTATATATCATTTACCATATATAATAGAATACTATTTTATTCTAACAAAAGATAAAATTCTGCAATTTACAATATGTAAACAAACTTTAGATATTTATGGTATCTCTATAAGCTAGACATAAAAAGTACAAATATAATTTTTTCACTTTCATGTGGTCTATATGTAAAATGAACATGAAGTAAATAAAACAATGTAGTCTTAGCTATAAGACCAATCAGTGACCGTCAGGGAGGTAATCTGGGTACCAGAGTTCATAGCTTTCATGCAGAAGTCTCTTTTCAATCTCCAAAACACATGACTTGTGGAAAGTAACCTATGAGCATAGTTTTTGCCTTTCCTCTGTTTTGCATTTGAGATGTGATCCAAAAGGGAAAAATAATTACTACTGGTTTATGGAAGTGTGGAGAAGACAGTGAGGCAGAAAGCAGGGCATAATTCAAGACAAAAGGATGCACATACTGACTTTTTAGTGATACAGACCTGAAATATACATATTATAATATAATCTTACTTGAATAAAAACAGCAACTGAACTTTAGTGGTGATCTTAATATAGTTTGTACATATTGACTTAATGATGCAGATAGCAAAGCATTTTATTATTAATGTAGTGTTATGTTATTATAAAAAGACGAAATATCTCCTTGCAACTTAAACTCTGCATGGAAGGTGTTTATTAAATGAGCTTGGAAAAAAAACACTAAGGAAATCTTTTGTCTCAATAACAACCAAATTCCTTTTATCAAGCTATGATTTTTAAAAGTAGCTTTATATATAAAAACCATGTATCACATAGTTGATATAGTTGGTTGTAATGCAATTGTTTTCAGATAAGTGAGAACAAATTTACTTTTAAAATAATAGAAAGGATGGGGCTGGAGTGATAGCACAGTTGTAGGGTGTGAATGCAGCCTATCTAGGACGGACCTTGGTTTGATCCCTCGGCTTCCCTCAGCGTCACTTGGATAGCCAAGAACTATTTGTGAGTACATAGCCAGGAGTAACCCCTGAGTGTCACAATGTGGCCCAAAAAGAAAAAAAATTAATAATAATGGAAAGGATAAAAAGAGAAGAGGAAAAAAAGAACCATTAGAAGCAAATTTTTGAAAATTATTTGATCACCCATAAAGTCATTGTCAGGAGGTTTAGTTATAATTTGTTGCTAGCTGTTATTTCATTTGTTTCTAAAGGTTAAGTAACTTCAATTATATATTGGCACCCAAATTGGTGTGTTCCTGTGGTGATGACAGCATTAAACATAAAATGAAGTAGTGGTGGCTGGAGCAATAGCACAGCAGGTAGGGCATTATTTGCCTTTCATGAAGCTTACCTGGGTTTGCTCTCTGGTATCCAATATGTTTCCCCTGAGCCTGCTAGGAGTAATTTCTGATCATAGACCCAGGAGTAATCCCTGACTATCGCTAGATGTGACCTCTGCCCCCTAAAAAGAGGTTGTATTTCTGCCAATAATGTTATTACTCTATTCAGAAATTTAAAGCTTCATTGCTGACTCTGCAGATTTTGTGGGTGTTATTTCAGCTGCCGGGGCTTTTAGAAACATAAAAAGGCAAAAAGGAAGAATGCCCACATTTAGCCCACAAAAGTCCTGGTGATATCATCCCAAATACCAATATACTTAGAGTTTTGGTCAGATTGACATCTCTACAGACATTTGTTGAGGAGTGGTGAAGCATGACCATAGGCAAACTGCTGCAAGTGCCTCTGTCTTGCAGTGCCAGTGCAATTTTGGTGAATCCACTTCAGGGAGAGTGGGTTGCCTGGGTAGGCATATGGGGGAAATATAAAATATGAAATAAATGAAACCACACACAGTATGTGGGGACAACACATCTTCTGGCAAGAGTGCGACAAGTTTTCCAAACAGGGGGTTTTACAGGGATAAGCCAGTCACAGGTGAAGAATAATTATAATCACAAAGCAAATACAACAGTAACAATACCTAAGTTAAGGGTGTGCCTGTAAAAATTCTAAGTTACAAAGGAGAAGGTTACAACTCAAGGTAACTCTTTGCAAGCTTACTTCAAATGCAAAATCAGGATTAGGAGGAAGTAGGAAATATCTAGAAACTATATCTTCCTGGGCTGGACTCTATTGTTTTAGAGGTCAAGTAAAGGAAAGAGCCAATAGTCCAGGGGTCTGCTCTCTGGCTTCACTTTTGATAACCAGAAACTGCAGCTGCAAGGACATATTTGAAAAAGAGAAAAAACATTGTCTTTTCTTTTAGGTGTTAAATATTATCCAGAAAAGGGGTTCTCTTAGTAATCTTTGGTGCTGGAATTTCTGAGCCAAATTTTTTGATAGAGGCCACAATTTTGCATGAAATTTACAAAGGAGAGCTAGCCAAATAATGACCAAAAATGTAATGCCAAGCATCTCTTCGGAAATTCCTCAACCATCCACGCAGGGGAAAAGGCGTACACAGCAGGCCTTTTGAGGAACCTGGTGGATTTTATTTCAGTTATCCCCACCAACAAAATCTGAGGATATATCTGGTGGGCTGAGCTCTCCTAAAAGTTTATGTATGTGTGGCAGCAAACAGCAAGTATAGGTAATGAGTACAGCAGGTATGATTTCAGCAGGATGAGGACTTGGCTCATCTTCTCCAGTGATTGACATCTTTCAACTATATGGATGATGTACCCATGATTTTTCACAGGGTGGTTTCTATCTCTTTCGAGACAGAGTCCCTATTGCTGGTCATATGTAGATTTGGCAACTAAGTTTTTGGGCATAGTCTTGGCTGCCAGGTCTTCCATAAGTACAATATAGTGGTATGGGGTAAGATACCAACACTCACTCAAATGAAGTTCTGGTGGTATCAACCAAAAAAAAAAATACCTGGTATAAACACTAATGGCAATTCTTAGCTGTATTATATAAAATAACCGGTATTTTGTCAGATTGGTGTCTCTACAGAGAGTTGTATAGAAGTGGTGAACAGGGTCATAAGCAAAGCATTGATCTCAAACTATAATTTTTAAACTCATGTAGCAAATTTGTATTCAAAGCAAATTCTGATCAAATAATCTAAATCATAAATCCTATATGTTAGCTTAAAGAATTTTTTGGTCTTTGAAGGATATAATTTACATTAACTATGTTTTACAAAACCCATTGTATATACATCCTAACATTTAAATATACTGGTGAAAATAGAGATGATTTGGTTGTAACTTTTTATTAAAATGCTAATCTAATTATAGTGTGTGTTTATATAGAGATGCTTTAAAATATTGTATATGTCCTATATCTTATTCTTGCCAGATTATCTTCTATTAACAACAAACTGCTATTTTTTTTGTTTTGTTTTGTTTTGTTTTTTTGGGTTACCCAAAAGTGTGTTGATATAATAATTCTAGACCCTAAGATTTTCCAATTGGCCTTTTAATTTCAATCACATATAATTTTCCACTAATGCTTCTGCTCTATATGAAATTCCCTGTAGTTAGGTAGCAATAAAGTGTTCAATAGTATTTTGGAATTTGTAAAAAAAAAGTTCAGCTTAGTACTTTTTACATTTTTATTTTACAGTTTTGTTTTGTTTTGGTTTGGTTTGGTTTTGGTTTTTGGGTCACACTTGGTGGTGCTCAGGGGTTACTCTTGGCTGTCTGCTCAGAAATAGCTCCTGGAAGGCACGGGGGACCATATGGGACACCGGGATTCGAACCAACCACCTTTGGTCCTGGATAGGCTGCTTGCAAAGCAAACGCCGCTGTGCTATCTCTCCGGCCCACAAACTGCTATTTTAACAATATAGTTTTCCCAAATACCTGAGGATTCAAGACCAAGATCGGGGCTATCTTTTAAACAATGCTAAGTTTTTGCTTCCTTATTTACTCTCTGGTTTTGTTTTTTCATGTCAAAAATACAGGTGAAGGAAGATAAAACAGTAAATTTTCATGTAATATTTCTGTTAATCTTATTTCACATGAAAATAACTGTTCCTTGGAGAGACATGAAATTTTCCAGAGAGGACCAAAAATTTGCACAAAAGACAAAGTTTAGGTCAGTCAATAGCTGTCTTAGATGTGCTCATTGATTTTTTTAAGTGTCTTTGCTTTAGAATCAAAAAGAAGATACCAAAAAAAAAGGAACATAAATTTTATCCTATTAAAGCTACCTTAATATATCATAAGTAACTGAAAAGAAAATCTCAACATGTCATTTCTAAATTTAATGACAGTCATATAAACAAATAGGCCTATTGCATAAAAATCATATAGTATTCATGTAGCTAGAAAACATTTAATTATTTTTCTAAATTAACATTGACAAAATATAATTTCCGTAGTCCAGTAAATTCTAGAATCTTTGTTCTATTTCTCCCTTAAATGCTTACCTATTTACTTGTTATAATATAACTGTAAATACTTGTTTACTTTAAGTACATTGAAGGGTTTTTGTTTGGTTTGTTTTAGGACCACACCCAGAGTGCTCAGGGCTTACTCCTGTCTCTGCTCAAAGAAACCACTCCTTGTAGGTTTAGGGACTATATGGCAGGGATCAAACTCTATTGCAAGGCAAGAGCCATATCCATTCAACTATCTTTCCAGCCTTAAACAATGTATATTTGAATCACAGACTCAACTACTAAATAATGCTTCATTTACTAGAAAAGTATAGTATATACTTAGGATTTAATACATTTAATACATAGTATTAAATGCCCCAATAGAGTGATTTATCCTAGTCTGTTGAAAACATGTTTCATAGCACATAAGTACTATATTTTATAATATATAAGTATTATACATATTCATATGTGTATATGTATGTATACATATATATTACAACACTCACTAGAGAATTCGATCTGTTTGCTTTAAATTCTTTATATATTTGTGCTATATGATTTTTCCATAGTCAAAAGCTTATTTAATACCATGAATCTAACATGTTGTATAATTTAATGTTTAATTCATCATTAACATTTAAAAGTGATAACTCAGCTCTGTATTGATATTTTAGAATAATATTAGAACAGTATAAAGAAGACAGTTGAATATATTTAAGAATCCTTTCTTAACATGTAAATAAATGAACAAATAGATGAGTTGATTAAATATGAGGTATTTCTAAACATTCTTTATTGATCCTGTGCAGAAATATAGGGTAGCTGATATTTAAGGACTAGAAAGATTTATGTTTACCCTCAGAGAAGATTTATGTTTTGCAAAAACATGCCTTCAGCTTATTTGACAGGGAGATGATTTATATACCTTTCATTATATTTATGGTTTGAGAATAGTTACTTCTGCCTTTGTGTATATAATCTTCAGTTTCAAAAAATGTTTCAAATTGTTTTCATGAAAAAGTTAAAGTATGTATTTTAAAATTGAACAGTAATTTTTTTCCTAAACATGCTGTACATAGCACTTTGATAATGTTATGAAAGGGTTGTCTTACTTTTTGTTGAGATATTCAGCAATTTAAAAATAAACTTTTAAATATATTTCAAATGCCATTAAAAATTATAAAATAGACAAGCCTTTCTAAACAGTGTATGTATAGAATTATGTATTTAAGTCAAATTTATGCAATAATATGAATTAATAAAATTCTATTGTTTTAATAACTTAATTTTGGGGAAAATTTTAGGTGATTGATTAGGGGAGTACAAAAATGATTGCTGACTTAAAGGACCACAACAGTATTGTTTTCAATGAACTATTCCACTATTTTAAAGAAACAATGTGTAAAAAAAAATGTTATGAATTATATAGATTCTTTTTGTTTGTTTTTACGGGCCACACCGTTTGATGCTCCGGGGGTTACTCCTGGTTAAGCGCTCAGAAATCGCCCCTGGCTTGGGGGAACCATATGGGAGACTGGGGGATCGAACCCTGGTCCTTCCTTGGCTAGCGCTTGCAAGGCAGACACCTTACCTCTAGCGCCACCTTGCCGGCCCCATGAATTATATAGATTCTGTGCTCATATTACCTAGGCTTGATATGTTACTTGACTTTTCTTTGCCTTAGTTTCATAATCCATAAAATGATGTAGTAATAATCAAATTAATACATATAGTTTTTAACTTTGCACCACACCCTCTGGTTGCTGAATTTACTCTTGATTCAATGCTCAGGGACAACTTCTGGGTGCCTTTGGATACCAAAGTTGTGCCACCATAATTGAACTCATAATGACTGTATGCAAGGAAAGACTCCCCCTCTGTACAGTTTATAACAACGTTTGTATACTATAAAATATATTTAGCTTTCAGCAAATGTTTTCCTTGTTTTTACATAATATTCAGTATTTAAAATATTATTAAGGAAATATCTCTGCTCCACTCTGCAGCTGCACTTCTCCTAGTCCAGATAAAAGACCCCAACCCACCATCAAGAACTGAGGCAAAAAAAAGACTCTGTTTGGCAATGACCAAAAAGTGTGACCAGAAAAACGACTCTCCCCACAAAACACAGAGACAGACAGGAAAATCAGCTTGCCACTCAGAAAGTGCTCAGATTCAAGGCCATGTGGTGTGCTGAGGTTCACCACACTGCAACCACAGCAATAGGGAAAAAAAACAAAAGCCTCTACTATGCTTAAAGAATGAAGATGGTAGTTACAATGACCTGAAAAGTACAAAACTCCTATTAAGCCTGTCAGATAAGGTCTTTATAGAAGAAATATGGAGGATGCTCATAGACCTCAAAGAAAATGTGGAATGAGCTGAATGAAACATAAATAAAAATGTCCTGGATTCCACCCTCACAAGAATATCCCAAAAGACAATGGGGAAGCCTATATTTCCTTTATAAGTTTAAGACCTTTATAATACTACCTCTTAATCTATTTATCGTCAAATAAAAATTAGCATCTTTTATCACTTTGTTCCCTTAAGTACCTTTTTTATAACTCATTTTTAATTATTTTTATATATGTGAGTATAATATATACATATACATATATATACATATATATATATATTCTTGTTTTTCTTTTCTTCTCTCCCTAACTTCACCTGTTTTGGTTCTGCTTAGCACAAAAGCCTACAAAAAAAAGTTTTGCCTGGGATAAAATCTCAGGTCAAAACCAGGTCACAAAGACGATGGATCCTCATCCCCAAATGCACCAGCAATATAATATAGCACCTGGGTTTTTTTTTGTTTGTTTTTTTTTTTGCAAAGGCACACTAAAAGGGGAAATTTTACATATAGAAACAAGTTCTTATCTTCTAGGGATAAGGACTCATACGTTTTACAATAAGGAGCAACTCCCACCCTGAACATATGTCATGTGGTCCTAACTTGGTCTCCATGTGATTATATTGCAACCGTCCAACTCTGAACCCTAGATCTCAGACAGAACACAGTTCTCTGAAACAGATCCAAGTACCAAACTCCACCTGGGACATTCTTAATACTACTATTACACCAATAGGTAATAGATTTGATATGATATCCTGACAATGAGGAAAAGGCAACAACTTGTGCGACCACCCAAACCTGCCCACAGGGACGGGGGGTTGCCAGTTATTCGTGGGTCATGAAGAGGACTTAACCTGTAAAAGAATTGGGGAGGGGAACAGACATGACTCAAGACAAGATTCTGATCAAGAGCCGTTTATTGCAAAGTTCACAGAGCTTATATAGTACCAAGCCACAAAGAGGCAGGAGGTGGGCCTGCGGAAAGAAATGTGTACATGCCAGATAACATGAAGGCATTTACCGTTAAAACATTTACAATTACTCAATGTTCTTAATAAACATAAAGTTAAACCTAGATCTTAACTCATGCTTGAAAGATCAACAGGAACAAGGCTGGCAACATAGTTTAGCAAACCTCCTCAGGCATCCTGTTTGGTAGCACAATTTGTGCTAACTTTGTCTTGTTTTACTCATTTCCTAAGCCCGGGGTGGGGGGCCTCGAGGGCAGCTATACCAAGAAGTTCTGCAAAGCATCAGCAAAAGCAGACCAAGGGTGTTCGGCTGTCAGGTCCCTGACAAACTTGATCTAAGAGTGCTTGTCTTACCTCACCACCTAAGGATAAGATGAAATCAGAAGATACATCATTCTTTTCTCTGTGCAAAAGCTAAGATCACTAACTACAGAAGACTGTGACAACAATGACTGGGCAGAACATATCCTGGGACCAATAAAAAAAGATCCTAATCTAGGCTTTGGCATATGATCTGTACAACAACCAATTACAGAGGTTTGACTTAGACAACTGCAACCAAGCAGAACTTCTGGAAACATAATAAAAGATTATATCCTAGGCTTTGTCCTAGGATTGGTGCAAAAACCAAGACCACCAACTACAGAAGACTGATTAAAACAACAGTGATGGAACAGAACTTCTAGAACTGTAAAGAAAGACTCCATTCTAGGCTCCATCCTATGACCTGTGTAAATACCAAGATCTCTAGTTACAGAGGCCTGAGTTTATCATCCAGGACTAAGTGGAAAGTTTCCAGACACCATAAAAGGACCTAGGGGAGAGTCAAAGAATATCTACAAAGCCTGAAGATATTCCCATGACAGTATATTCAAGAGCAGAGAAACCCTGTATCTCTTGGGCCATGGGAATTACTTTTCTAATCTCCCCAATATTTATTGTGCCTATGCAAAAAAAGGAAGCACCAATTAATTTTTTAGTTGTTATTGCTTTTTTGTGCTATGTTTTGTTTTTATTTCAGGACTATGGTTATTGTTTGGTGTTGTCTTTATTGCTGTGGTACTTTTCAGGTTATTTTTTATAATATCTTTATTTAAGCATCTTGATTACAAATTTGACTGTGATTAGGTTTCAGTCATGTAAAGAACACCCACTTCACCAGTGCAACATTCCCACCACCAATGTCCCAAATCTCCCTCCATCCCACCCCACCCCCACCTGTACTCTAGACAGGCTTGCCAATTCCCTCATTAATTCACATGGTTATGGTAGTTCTGGGTGTAGTTATTTCTATAACTGCACTCACTCTTTGTGGTGAGCTTCATGAAGTGAGCTGAAGGTTCCAGCCCTCCTCTCATTGTCTCAGGATTGTTGCAAAAATGACTTTTATTTTTCTTAAAACCCATAGATGAGAGACTATTCTTCACTTCTCCTGATGGCTGCATAATATTCCATTGTGTATATGTACCACGGTTTCTTTAGCCATTCATCTGTTGAAGGGCATCTTGGTTGTTTCTAGAGCCTGGCTATTGTGAATAGTGCTGCAATAAATATAGGTGTGAGGAAGGGGTTTTTGTATTGTATTCTTGTGTTCCTAGGGTATATCCCTAGGAGTGGAATAGTTGGGTCAAATGGTAGCTCAATTTCCAGTTTTTGGAGGAATCTCTATATCGCTTTCCATAGAGGTTGGATTAGACGGCATTCACATCAGAAGTAAATAAGAGTTCCTTTCTCTCCACATCCCTATCAGCACTGATTGTTCTCGTTCTTTCTGATGTGTGCCAATCTCTGTGGTGTGAGATGGTATCTCATCATTGTTTTGATTTGCATCTCCCTGATGATTAGTGGTGAGGAGCATTTTTTCATGTGCCTTTTGGCCATTTGTATTTCTTTTTTATCAAAGTGTCTGTTCATTTTTTCTCCCCATTTTTTTGATGAAATTAGATGTTTTTTTCTTGTAAAGTTCTGTCAGTGCCTTGTATATTTTGGAGATTAGCCCCTTATCTGATGGGTATTGGGTGAATAGTTTCTCCCACTCAGTGGGTGGCTCTTGTATCCTGGGCACTATTTCTTTTGAGGTGCAGAAGCTTCTCAGCTTAATGTATTCCCATCTGTTTCTCTGCTTGCACTTGTTTGTAAAGTGCAGTTTACTCCTTGAAGATGCCTTTAGTCTCAATATCATGGAGTGTTTTACCTACATGTTGTTCTATATACCTTATGGTATCAGGTCTGATACCAAGGTCTTTAATCCATTTGGATTTTACCTTTGTACATGGTGTTAACTGAGTGTCTATGTTCGCTTTTTTGCAAGTGGCTAACCAGTTCTGCCAGCACCACTTGTTGAACAGGTTTTCCCTGCTCCACTTAGGATTTCTTGCTCCTTTTTTTGTATTGTTGTTATTTTTTTTCCATTTTTCCCTTTCTTCTCTTAAATCAATATTTATAGCCTCTAGGACTCCTCCTATTTTTGCTTGTTTGATTCTCCCCCCTTTATTTTCTTTCTTTCCTTCAAACATAACTTGAAACATCCTGTTGCACCTCACAAATTGAGGGAGAAATAATGAAGGGTACCAACATCAAACAGTCATATGAACATCGAATAGAAATTAAAAAATGATCAGACTTAGGTTTGTAATCCACTTTAATCAAAATAAAAAACTATTAAAAGGGAAAAAATCAAGAGGAAATGAAAACAGAAATGAGAAAACTTCAAACTGAAATAACAGGACTGAAATCTTGGTAGGTGAATTAAGCCTCTGCAACAGAATAACAGTATCTTAGATATGAATCAGTGAGCTGGAAGATGAGATAGATAAAAACTCAATACAACAGAAGAGGTTGGAAAAGAGCCCTAAAACAAGAAATAGGGCAATGGAAAAATATCTTCAATGAATGAGAACAGATGAAAATAGAAGTTCTTTGATAAATTAAATAGAAACGACATAAAATCATTGGAGTCCCAGAGACCCAGGAAGAAAATTCCCATGAAGAATCAACAGTCAAAGACATTATTGAAGAGAAACTCTCAGTACTAAAAAATTTTATACAACCAAATATAGCATGCCTGAAAAATACCATTCAAGTGAGATCCAAAGAAAGGCATTCAAATAGCATCCTAGTCACAATGATAAATCCCATGATAGGGATAAAATACTGAAAGAAGCAAGATCAAAAAAGAAATTAAAAGGACCATCCTTAATATTTACAGAAGATTTTTTTCAACCAAACCTCAAGACCTGAAAGTGTGATATAGTGACAAAATTCAATGAAATAAATGCTTCACCAAGAGTACTTCACCCAACCAAACTTACATTCAGGCTTGAAGGAAGGATACACAGCTTCATGGATAAACAACAACTCATAAATTTACAGACTCACCCAATACCCATCAGACAAGGGTCTAATCTCCAACATATACAAGGCACTGACAGAAATTTACAAGAAAAAATATCTAATCCCATCAAAAATGGGGAGAAGAAATGGACAGACACTTTGACAAAGAAGAAATACAAATGGCCAAAAGACACATGAAAAATGCTCCACATCACTATTCATCAGGGAGATGCAAATCAAAACAACTATGAGGTACCACCTCACACCCCAAAGATTGGCACACATCACAAAGAATGAGAACAAGCAGTGTTGGCGGAGATGTGGAAAGAAAGGAACTCTTATCCACTGCTGGTGGGAATACTGTCTAGTTTAACCTTTATGGAAAGCAATATGGAGATCTCACCAAAAACTGGAAATCGAGCTCCTGTACGACTCAGCTACACCACTCCTAGGAATATACCCTAGGAACATAAAAATACAATACAAAAAAACCTTCCTTACACCTATATTCATTGTAGCACTATTTACCATAGCAAGACTCTGGAAACAGTCAAGATACCCTTCAACAGATGAATGGCTAAAGAAACAGTGGTACATATACACAATGGAATATTATGCAGCTGTCAGGAGAGATGAAGTCATGAAATTTTCCTATACATGGATGTACATGGAATCTATTATGCTGAGTGAAATAAGTCAGAGAGAGAGAGAAAGACGCAGAATGGTCTCAGTCATCTATGGGTTTTAAGAAAAATGAAAGACATTCTTGCAATAATAATTTTCAGACACAAAAGAGAAAAGAGCTGGAAGTTACAGCTCACCTCAGGAAGCTCACCACAAACAGGGATGAGTTTAGTTAGAGAAATAACTAAGTTTTGAACTATCCTAATAATGAGAATGTACGAGGGAAATAGAAAGCCTGTCTAGAGTACAGGCGGGTGTTGGGTTTGGAGGAGGGAGATTTGGGACATTGGTGATGGGAATGTTGCACTGGTGATGGGTGGTGTTCTTTACATGACTGAAACCCAAACACAATCATGTATGTAATAAAGTTGTTTAAATAAAAACATTTAAAAAGTTACAGACTCAAAGCAAGTCTTAAAAAATGAAAGGTCTACTTTAAGAAAGACAGATCAAAGACACGCCAAACTCCTACAAAAAATATGACTCTAAATTGCATAACACTTATTTCTTTCAATGCCAATGAAATAAAGGCACCAGATTGCCAGAGTGGCAAAATAGATAAAAAAAAAAAGATGAATCCAACTTTTTTTGTCCACAAGAAACACCTCTAAATAGTAAGAACAAATATAGACTTAAAGTCAAAAGTTGGAAGACAATCATCTGAGCAAACAACTTCCATTAAAAGGCTGAAGTGATCATACAAATATCAAATGACACAACTTTTAGACATAAAAATGTTATAAGGACAGAAATGAACATTTACTAATAGTAAAAGGATGTGTCCAATAGGAAGATACCACACTCCTAAACATATACACACCCAATGAGTGACCAGAAAATTATTTAAAACAATTGTTGACATATTGAAGGAAGACATCAGTAGCAACACAATAATAGTAGGAGACTTCAGCACTGCCCTTCACCACTCGACAGGTCAACCAGGCTAAAATCTAACAAAAATTACTGGCTCTAAAGGAATAAATGGAAAAGAATAGTTTATATACCATGTACACTCGAGTATAAGTCGACTCAAATATAAGCCGACCCTTCTAATTTTACTCTAAAATCTGGGAAAACTTAGTGTCTCTAACATAAGCCGGGGTGGAAAATGCAGCAGCCACTGGTAAATTTCAAAAGTAAAAATATGTACCCAAAACAATTACAATAATTAAAGAATTAGTAATAAATACATGATTACATATACAATACATGATTGCTTGACATACTGTATACCATTAACATACCACATTAACCCATAATATTAAAGGCAACTTTGATAAAGTGTATAAACCATTGAAGACAGTAAAGCATTATAAATAAATGGTTAAAAATCCTGATTCCTAGCCTCATAAATTGAGAGAGGAAAAGGATGATACCAGGACCAATCATATGAACATGTAGTGAAAATAAAAATGATCAAATTTGAGCACCAAATCCAAAGTCAATGACAACAGAATAGATACACAATCTACAACAAGCTGTAAAGTGGAGACCAGTTACACTAGTATTCTGGGGGGTAAAGGAGGGAGATATGGGATACATTCTGGGAACATGGATGGAGGGAGGACAACACTGGTTGTGGATATGCCCCTCATTCATTGTCACTATATACCATAAATAAATCTGTGAAAGATTTGTAATGCACTTTGGTCACAATAAAAATTTATTTAAAATAAATCCTGAATCCTTATACTCTAAAACCCTTGATAATAAGGATTCAGGATTTATAAATACTTATTTAAATGACTTTACTGCCTTAAGTGGGTTTTTCGATTTTCATGTGCATGCACACTGAATGAAATAACCTGTATGACCAGAGTATAAATCAAATTCGGGTTTTTTGGCACAAAGTTTGTACCTATACTCAAGTATATATGTGATATATAAACTAGTAGATTATATATATATATATATATAATCACTCTCCACCCTCAGAAAACTAGATACACATTCTTCTCCAATGTACATGGATAATATATCTAGAATAAACCATAAACTGTCCAATAAAATATATTTCCAAAAACCAAGAGGATAGAATTTGTACTAACTTCTCAGATCATAATACAATGAAATTAGAAATAAATTACAAACAGACATAACAACTTAACACCAGAAAATTAAACAGCTCACTGTGTTTAATCATTTAGTGTTTAATCACTAAATGATTATTTAGTCAGAGACAAAATAAAAAAAAAGTCAAGGGGCCGGAGAGATAACATGGAGGTAAGGCGTTTGCCTTTCATGCAGAAGGTCGGTGGATCAAATGCCGGCATCCCATATGATCCCCCGTGCCTGCCAGGGGCGATTTCTGAGCGCAGGACAGGAGTAACCCCTGAGCCCAGCCGGTTGTGACCCAAAAACAAAAACGAAAAAAAAAAGAAGAAAGAAAAATAAAACAAGTCTAAATATTTCTTGCAACAAATAAGATTGAAGACACAAATTATCAGAGTTTGTGGCAGACAATACATATAGACTAAATAGAATATTTTTCATTTCCATTTAATGTAATCTTCTTGAAAACAACAAAATTACATATTTCATATTAATCACCTAAAGAGAGACAAAAAGTACTGTTCCATAAGTTGAGTAAACAAATATTTTACTTATAAACATTTCCTCAAAGTATAATACTAAGTAATGAAGTAAAAATACAGGTAAAAATAAATTTATTAATTTGAACATTATAATAAGAATCAAATCTTTACTTTTGACCTACCAAAGCAAATAAATTTAAGAAAGGCAATGTACCTATCACATTAAACATTTTCTTTCTTTTTTATCATATCTTTATTGCTGTTGCTCACTTGGCCTGATCAGATTGCAGAACTTCTTTGAATTTCCTCAAGGAGAGTGGGTTCACAAATGGTGAAATATGAAAGAAATGAAGAAACACACAGTTTAAGTAGGAGAACAAAATATTCTGACTTTAATGTTAAGAATCAAGGGTATATATTTGGGGATTTTGCCAGTTACAATGTTTTCTATGGTATGAAAACAATGCTTTCTTTAGTTAAATCACAACAAATCTCTCTTGTTAATGAAATTTCTGCAAAACAATTTCAGATGGCTCTAGGTGGTATGCAGAACTGATGAATATATACATTGCAAGAAACAATCCAGAATTAAAAAGAGATGATAAATTTTAACATCTCAAAGCAGCTCCTGTTCAGCTAGGCCCTGGATGTTGATGCTAAGGTAGATTAGGGAATTTTACAAGGAGCTGATTTTTCCGACCAAACTTCTTTTTTGTGCGGATATAAGTTTTATTTTAGGGGCTAATACAGATAACTCCATCCTAAGTTCTGACTAAGAAAAAGTTTTTAAATGAGCAATTACCTGATAGAGATGTAAATCTTTACCTGGTAAATATTTTCTCAAAAACCCAATGCTTTTGGTTAATACTGGCCGAACTTTTTATGTAAATTCTGAGGCATGAATTAGTTAGTAAATACATAAAGTGCTTCACAGATGTCCCCAAAACAGAACATTCCTTTCTGCTTAAAACTGCAAGGGCATTCAGAAGACAATGAGAAATAAAGTTGTTTTTAAGTGTCTTTGAGGCTGAGTTTTCCAGGTAAAGAGAAATTTAAACAAGGCTATATTTGCCTGAATAAATCCTTATCTTTGGAAGTAAAAAAGCTCAAATATATACACACTTAATACAGCATAAGGGAGATTCATATATAGGCCAAATAAGTGTTTGTTACTAAGCATGAAAGATATCACCTTCACTTATTATAAATGTTGACAAGTCATCCATGCTGAGGAAAGTTTTCTCAGCAGACCTTCTAACAAAACATTTATTAGATTGTGGTGGAGAAAATTTATTTAAATACCATGGTTACAAACATCTTTGTAGTTGGGTTTCAGTTATTAAAAGTACACCCCACTTCATCAGAGCAACCTCCCCACCACCAATGTCCCCCATTTTTCTCCTCCCCGATGCCCTGCCTGCCTTTGAGACAAGCATTCTATTTCTCTCTCTCACTATTAATGCCATGGTAATAGTTAGTGTGGTTATTTCTATAATTTCATTCACCACTCTTTGTTGTCTGTTTTATATTGTATCTGGGTATTATTATCATACTGTCTTTTATTTTTCTTGAATCCTACAGATGAGTGTGACCATCTCTCTCCCTCTGACTCATTTTTACTCAGCATAATAGTTTCACATCCATCAGTGCTAGGAAAAATTTTATGGCTTCATTTTTCCTAACAGCTGCATAGTATGCCATTGAGTATATGTTGCACAGTTTCTTTAGTCACTCATCTATTGTCAGGCATCTGGGTTGTTTCCAGTTTCTGTCTATTGAAAATAGAGCTGCAGCGAACATAGATGTGCAGAGGGCATTTTGTATTGTGTTTTGTGTTCTTAAGATATATCTAGGAACAATAAACATTTTCAACAATGACAATTGTAAAATCCTTTGTTATCCTTGATTATTTATTACCTAAAAGTCATGGATTTTGTGCTCTAAATGGATTTATCTCATAGACAAATTTTATCATTTGGATAAATTTCTATATTTTAATTTTTTGCATTCTCACTTTTTAAATAAACCTTAGAAAATAGTTATTCTTTGTCATCCCTTCTCTATACTGCTCCTTTATTTAGCTATTAGTCAATTTTAATAATATAGTCTGAGGCTTTGCAATTTATACTTCTCTTCAGCCTGTATTTTTGAG
Source organism: Suncus etruscus (assembly GCF_024139225.1). Taxonomy (NCBI): domain Eukaryota; kingdom Metazoa; phylum Chordata; class Mammalia; order Eulipotyphla; family Soricidae; genus Suncus; species Suncus etruscus. The sequence continues at coordinate 70,828,682 of NC_064854.1, read as the reverse complement.
ACAGAAGGGAATTTTAATTTCTTCTAGATTCCTTTTGCATTTTCCAACAATCTTTTAATTTATTTATATAATATACCTTGAAAAGTTTTCATGTTTTTCATGTATCAAATGCCAGGAATGAAGCTGTGTCTTCTATCTAACTCATTTGACATATTCCCCATTTTGTGGTTGAAATATATATATTTCTTTGAAGTCAATTTAGAATATAAGGGAAAGAGAAAAAATTTAGAATATGAGATACTTGAATTTAGACCTCATAATCTAATTATTTTCTGTAAATGTTTGCTATCTTATCTATAAAATGATAAATTTCTATTTCTTACAAGTTAGAATTAAACAAAGAACATGTGTAAAATAGATTTTATACACACTAGCAATGGGCAATAGATTTTAGGTTTTTTTCACTTTCTAATTATTATAGAGATGATAAAATAATTTATTGAAATTATGATGTGTTGTATAAGGCTTCTGTGCCATTATAAAAATTTGTGTTGTTTTTGTCTGATCATTTAGTATTGTGTATATGCTTACCACTGATATACTTACCAAATTATTTTTATTTGCTTACTTTTATACATTACTCTTTCTTACAAAAACTTGGGAGTCACTTTCTGATTCATTGATTTCATTGAATTATATTATATATATATATATATATATATATATATTATATTTACTTTCTTGCCAAGTTTTTAGTAACCTTTGAAAGTAAGAGCATTTCGAGGATTTGATATCATTTTACTCTAGTTATTTAGAAAATACATAATTATGACCCTGCAGATTGAACAATGACACAGAACAATGTCCTGAGCTCTATGTGACAATTTTTTGACTAATCTTTAATGCAATTTGCTTTAAACTAGAGTTACACTGACATGATCTTAAAATAGTCAGCTATAAAATCCTTGTAATTATGTGGGTTACATGAAAGTCTTACACCACTTTGACAAGGTTGTACTTAAAGAAACTTTTGTATATAGATTTACTTGTACATTGATCTGCAATATAATTATACAAAACATACAGTAACTCTCAAATGTACTTAATTCTCAGAGTTCTAACTTTTGCATTGATCATTTTTGCCAATACAAACAAGTCCATATTTTCTCATTGAACACTATAATAAGCTAATAATTAAACCATATGACAACTTTTAATTTTAGTTAATGTACCAATTATTTAAATGGTCATATTGTTCATTCTCAATCATGAAGAATCTGTCACTGCTTGTTGTGAATTAAAAATTTGCTATTTCATTTGGGATTTGCTTGGTTGGGTTTGCTATACATACCCTCTACCCCATACCTCCAAATGTGAAGCTACTGCTCCCAAGTTTCACTAGGTTAAGCACCTACCAGAATGGTTCCAGAAGATGATGAAAATGAGGAGGAGGAGGAGGAGGATAACGAGGTTCAAGATGGTGGTGATGATGATTTGTGAGCCATGTCTACCTATGCTCAAGGCTTATTTCTAGCTGTGAACATAGAAATAACTCCTGGCAGGTTCAAGGGACCAAATATGGATCCAAGCTGGTCAAGCACATGCAAGGGAAGCATCTTACCTGCTGAATTATTTCTCTGGTTCCACAAAATTAAATGTTCTAGAGAAGTAATTAGTCAAAAATAGTCACCCTGGCACTTTTACATATAGTTTTTATAACTAACAAGATTTGATTAATCTGAAAAAATCATCTAATTGTATCTACCACCAATAAGAGATTATTAAAGTAATATTCATTAAATTGTCAAATTAGTGGCAAACTATCAGAATTTGAGAACAGCTGGTATAAACACTAATGTCAATTCTTAGCTGTATTTTATAAAATAACTTGTCATATAAAAGTTAGGGTAGTTCCTTGCTATTTTGGATGCTAAATTTGAGTATGTGCAATAAATGAACTTTGAAACTAATTTATTTGCTTTAGCATATTAAGTTTTATGAGTAAAATTTAGAGCATTTTTTATTTTGGGACCACACCTGGAGATGCTCAGGGGTTACTCCTAGCTGTGTGCTCAGAAATCACTCCTGACTAGGGGACCATATGGGATGCTGGGGAATCGAACTGCAGTCTGTTTTGGGTCAGCCATGATAACACCTTGCCACTGCACTATTGCTCTGGCCCCAGTTCTGTCTATTCTTAATACTTACCAATGCACCTGAGTCACCTTGGCCCCTGTCCCCCATTATTTCACGTTCTTTCTCCTCCATTCAATTTTTTATCTTCTCCTCACTATACTCTGAGGCCAATAGTATAGTATTGGTTCCAAGTGTTCTATGAAATGAAGCAAAGTGCACTAGTCAATCCCATTTAAACCATTGTATTCCTTCATATAATTATTATAAATGGCATATATAAGTAATACCATCCTGTATTTATCCTTCATATGGCTTTATTTTATTTAACATATGGAAAACATAAACCAACAGACAGTGAGAGAGCAGGTAGGGGGCAGGAAGACTGCAAGCTTGGGCCTGGGCAAAAGGAGAATCAGCAGTCTGATTATCTTTCATCAGAAGAATCATGCACCAGACAAGTGGCCCCACAAAAACAGTGAGCCCTGAGTTTAAACCAACTGACTGCTGTAAGAAGAGTGCATCAAGAGCAACAGGAAGACCATGGGCATGGGTGAGAATGCCAGAGAATCAGTATCCCAATCAGCTTAAATCAGGGAAGTGACTCGCACCAAATCAGTGGCCTTTAAATATGAGCAGGTGTGTTAACTTTTTTCCATGGTCAGGCATCCCTTCAAGTTAATGAGCCCCAGCACATTACAAAAAATCACCGAAGTGAAAAAGGTCACAATGGAAAAGCAATGCAGAACCCAATCATGTTTTGTGAATGAAAATGGTAGTTCTGAAGAACTAGTAACAGCAATTTATATAGCCCTTCTAATAAGAACTTTAGCGAGGAAATATTAAGGATTCTCAAAGAACTCAAAGAAATCATGGAACAAACAGCCAAAAAGATTTAAAAGGATAGATAGTAGAAGTGTGATTTTAAGCAGAAACAAGATAATTGAAACTTGATAGGCAAAATGAAAAAAAAATTTACTGGAATATCTCACTTGCATAAAACTGCTGTTGGTAACAAAATCAGTGAGCTGGAAGATGAGCTGCATAACTCTTCCATAAAGTATACAAAGTTTGAGAAGTGCCTTAAAATAAATGAACAAAAGATAGAAAATAAATTTTTAAACGAAGTGAACAGACAACAAAAGAATTCTGGAATAAATAAAATAGAGATAGCATAGAATCTTTTGGGTCCCAGAGAACTAGAAATCAAACCTCCTTGAAGAATCAATAGTTAAATATATTGCTGAGAAGCTCCCCAAACTGAAGTATGCACCCACATACTGGATGCCCAAAGAGTACCTGCTAAAAGAGACACAACTATAAACAGCCAAGGCACATTCTAGACACAATGGTGAAAATTATTAAAATAGGCTATTGAAATCAGCAAGAGAAAATAAGAAAATAACATACAAGGAAGCATTGTCCTAACTATTTACAGCAGATTTATTGCAAGCAAAGTTCATAATAAAAAATCAATGAATTGAACACCTTACCATAAATACTTCACCCAGCCAAACTTTTATTTAGATTTTAATGAATAACACACAGCTTTAAGAATAAATTGCAGCTCAGAAACTTTACAGATTCAAAATAAAACTACAAAAAAGAAATGAAGGATGTATATTAAGGAAAGACAAATGCCAAATTACCAAAATTTTACAAAAAGATGCACAAATTGTATAAAAAGTATCTCTCTCAATAACAAAAGACTAAACCTATTAATCAAGATAAAGTGTCAAAATAGATCAAAAAATTAAATCCAACATTTTGCAACCTGCAAGAAACGTATCTGAATAGTCAGAGCAAACACAGACTCAATGTTAAAGAGTGGATAACAATCCTTCAAAAAACAACCCCCAAAATGTCTGGAGTCACCATCCTAATAGTAGATGATGTAGATTTCATATTTAAAAAGTTTATAAGTAACATAGAGGGTAATTTCTTAATAATCTAAGAAAATATACATCAGGAAAAATCACGCTACTAAACTATGGGCTAGCAAAATACTAAAACAACTGCTAATATATTTGAAGAAAAGCATCAGTAACAATCGCAGTAGTAGTTGGAAATTACAACTCCACACTATCCTTGCTTGATAAATCAACCAGGCTAAAATTATACAATAATATATTGTATTTTAAGAAAGAAATGTAGAGAGGGTTTAATACACACACACACACACACACACACACACACACACACACACACACACACACACACACATATATATGTATAAACATATATAGCTTTTTTTTATCCCCAAAAGCTGAATACACATTCTTCTCCAATGCATATGGGACATTCTCCAACATAGACTACATGATGGGTCATTAAAAATACCACACTAAAATCAAGAGGATATAAATTATATCAACTACCTTCTCAGACCCTGAGGCACTGAAAATATAAATGAACTACAAACAAAAATAGATAAAAAAAATTTTAACAATGGGGAGGGAGCTCACTACTGAACAACCGATTAGTCAGAGAGGAATTAAATAGGAAATTAAATGATTCCTGATAACAAATGAGAATGAAACCATGAATTGCAAGAATTAGTGGCACACAGAACAAAGATAATAAGAGGAAAGTTCATAGCTTTTCAAAAATTTATCAGAAATAATAAAAGGTCAGACATATATCACCTAAATACACAACTTAAAAAAAATTAAAAATGACCAACAAAATAAGCTGAAGAAGGGAGAAGGAAAAAAAAATTAAACTTAGAGTATAAATTAATGAACACTACAAAAAATCCAAAGCAAGAGTTGGTTCTTTGATTAATAAACCATTAACAAGATTCACAATGAAAGAGAGGGGAGCTTAATAAACCAAATCAGAAATGAAAGGGGGAATATCACAACAGATACCACAAAAAATCAAATGGTAGCCAGATTACGTTGAGGATCTTTATTCCACAAAACAAGAGAACCTGGAAAAAAATTGATAAACTCTAGGACTCTCATATCCTCCCAAGGTTGAACCAAGATGATGTAGATGATCCACGATGAATGACCTATCACTATTGAGGAAATTAAAAATAGTAATCAAATGGTTTCTTAAAAAAGTACAGGCCCAGATGGATTCAGTTGTGAGTTCTTTCTATCCTTTAAAGAGGTCCTACTGCCAATCCTTTTCAGGCTCTTTCTGGAAATTAAAGAATCAGAAACAGTACCAGACAGTTTCTTTGAAAATAACATCATCCTGATACCAAAAATAGAGACACCACAAAATATTGAGAATTACAGGACGATATCTTAAAGAACACAGATGCTAAGATCTTCAACAAAATAGTAGCAAATATAATACAGTTATATTTATATATAGTTCATCAATTTCATACATCATGACAAAGTAGAATTCATTAAAAGATGGTACCATAAGCCACCTGTCATATGGACATTGAATGGAAATAAAAAATGATCAGACTTAAGCACCAAACCCAAAGTCAACGACACCAGAATTGATATCCAATCTACTACAAACTAATCACAAATGAAATCTCTTACTCTAGCAGTCCATGGGGCAAAGGGGAGAGGTAGGGGATGCATGCTGGGAACAGGGGTGGAGGGAGGACAACACTGGTGGTGGGAATGGCCCTAATTCATTGTCACTATGTACCTTAAATATTATTGTGAAAAACTTGTTATTCACTTTGATCACAATAAAAATTATTTAAAAAAATTAGGGGCTGAAGAGATAGCATGGAGGTGGGGCATTTGTCTTGCATGCAGAAGGATGGTGCAGAAGTGCACCATCCCATATGGTCCCCCAAGCCTGCCAGGAGCGATTTCTGAGCATAGAGCCTGGAGTAAACCCTGAACACTGCTGGGTGTGACTCCCCCAAAAATAAAAAGAGATACAAGGGTGGTAAAAAATACACAAGTCAATAAGTATAATACACCATGTTAATAAGAGAAAAAATAAAGCCATATGATTATAGCAATAGATTCAGGGAAATAATTTAACAGGTTTTAGCACCTATTCATGTTAAAACATTTTCAACAAGAATGGAATTGAAGTAATATTTTCCTTAATATACTCCTCAATATAGTCAAAGCATTTTTACCACAAGCTCATGACAAGCATCATAATCAATGAGGAGAATTAAAAGCATTTCCTCTAAAACCTGGCACAAGATTTGTCTCCTCTTGTCACTTCTACTTACATAGTAATAGAAGTACTTGTCACAGCAATTAAGAAATAAAAGGCTACTGAGGGCATCCAGACAGGAAAGAAAAAAGTAAAGCTCTCATTGTTTATAGATGACAAGATCCATATTTAGAAAATCCTGAAGATTCTAACAAAAAGCTTCTATAAACAAGAGATTTGTATTTTAAAGTGGCAGGATACAAATTTAACACATAAAAATCTATGCTTTTCTACATGCAAATAATCGAGAATAAAGGGATATTTAAAAAAAAACACTCAGTCACTATTTTTGCCTCAGAAAATCATATACCCTGAAATCAACTTAACTCAAGAGTAGAAAGACCTTTTCAGACAACTATAAAGAAAACTAAAAAAAAAAAAAAAAAAAACTGCTTCAAGACGTATAAGAGGACAGAAGGAAATGGACACACAAATCTAGTTTTGAATAGGGAGGATTAACATCATTATAGGGGTAATACTTTTCAAAGCATTGTATGAATTTAATGCTATTCCAGAAGAATACCATGACAGTTTTCAAAGAAGTGGAGAGGAACTTCTGAAATTCATATGGAACAATAAACATACACTAATAGATAAAGTAATCCTTGGGAAAAAAAGAAGAGAGGAAGAATCACTTTCTCCAACTTTAAATTGTACTATAAAGCAATAGTCATTTAAACAACATGGTACAGGAATAAGGATGCTTAGATTAATTAACAGAATTAAATAATCTAAGACTGACCCTAAGTATACAATCAATTTATCTTTGATAAAAGGCAAGAAATACAAACTATAAAAGGAAATCCTATGTAACAAGTGTTGTAGGAAAACTGGCCAACTATATACAAAATATTAACTCAGACCTTTATTTAATGCTATGCATGAAACTCAAATTAAAATGGATGAAAGACATTATCAGACCTGAAACCATAATACACATATAGAAAAATATAAGCAAAAAAACTACATGACATTTATTCTAAAGGCATATTCAAGGAAGAAACACCAGTGGCCAAGCAAATGGAAGCAAAGATAAACAAATGGAACTATATTAAAATGAAACTTTTTTTGTCTCAAATGAAAGTGGTGGGGACACAAAAACATTCCACAGAATGTGAGAAACTACTCACCAATGCCAATTTGATAAGAGGTAACATCAAAGATATACAAAGCACTGATAGAACTTAGAAAAAATACTAACCCCACCCAAAAATGGGAACAGAAAATGAACAGACATTTCCTCAAAGAAAAACTAAAGATGTCTAAATAACAATTAAAAATGCTTCACATTATTAATAACCAGGAAGATACCAATAAAAACTAAAATGAGATATCTCATACCATAGAGACTGCCACACATCACAAAGATAAAAAGAAAGCCATATGATTACAGCAATAGATTCAGAGAAATAATTTAGCAGGTTTTAGCACCTATTTGTGTTAAAAACTTTTAACAAGAATAGAATTGAAGTAATTGTCCTGACCTGCAGAACTCTGTAATTCGTGGTTACGTGAGGGGGTCCCAGCCTGAAAAATAAAGAGAAAGAAATGGGACCCAAGACAAAGAATGTTCTGATCAATGGTCAAATTTATTGAAGCAGATGACCGGTTTATATACTACAGCAGAGCAGCGGGGAGAAGAGGGGAAATACAAGAACAGCCTTTGTATTACAGATGACTTCATTTACAAGGTACAATTTGATATTTTCTCAAGAACATTTTGTGGTCAACTTAGACAGGTCAACTTAGACAGGTCAAACCTGGAGCATACTATTCAGACATTCTGTAGCCAACATCTGTTTCTCATAACTTTTGACAGGACAATGTGCTGTTTCCATACTTAATTTCTATAGATGTATTCAACTGTCACAAGATCTCAGAACTTGTATATGTCAGAACTATTGTAGATCTGTGCTGTTTCCTGTGACTTTGGAACTGGGCAAATGCCTCTTGTAAAAGGTTAGGCACGTATGCATGCCACACAAAAGCAAAGTTCATGCTGTGGGAAAAGAAGGCAGGCCATACAGATTCCATCTGAGTCTGCCCCTGACAAGTAATATTTTCTTAATATATTTCTCAATATAACCAAAACATTTTAACACAAGCTCATGACAAACATCATAATCAATGAGGAGCATTAAAAGCATGGGGGTGTTCTTTACATGACTGAAACCCAACCACAATCATGTTTGTAACCAAGGTGTTTAAATAAAATATAAAAAATCATTTCCTCTAAACACTGCAGGTGGGAATGTCTAGTGTACCTGCCTTTTTATAAAACAATAATAATATTTCTCAAAAACTAGAAATTGAGCTTCCAAATGTACCAACAATACCACACCTATTTTTTTTTATTTTTATTTTGATCGTAATGGCTTACATATCTTTCACAGTAGTATTTTAGGTACATATCAACATTGAATCAGGGGAATACTCATCACCAAATTTGTCCTCCCCCCATCCCAGTTCCCCTTCTGCAACCCATATAACCCACCATCACTCCCGGACTGCTAGAGTAGGTGGTCCCCTCTTTGTCCAGCTCACTATTAGTGATCATATATCTGTTTGGTCCTGGTACCCTACCCTGTCTCCCCCTCTATTTAAGAAGCGGAGCTAGATAAATCGAGTTATGTGGCTTTGTTTGAAGGAAAGAAAAGCAATAGATTGGGGTACAAAATAAGAGGGAAAAAACGAAGTCAAATATGCTGAAAGTAGGCAGAGTCCTTCCAGAGGATTTCAACCTCAGTTTGAGAGAGGATGTGAAAAAGGCAATTGAAACACCACCACAATACAGAAAGAAATATCAAATTAAATATCCAGTGAGCACCACAGCAGTAAAGACAAGCACCACACAACAGTCTTGGTTCTAAAATCAACTCATGCCTGAGTGCAAAAAAAAAAAAAAAAAAAAAAAAAAGGAGAAAGGTAAGATAAAATAAAATAAAATAATATTGGTGACATCAACTTCAATCTCTACACTAATATAAATATGTCAAAAAAATCAATCGATAAATAAATATGTGAAAAAATTATTGTTTTGTGCTTTTTTTTTTCCTTTTTCCCCTGCATAAGCACAGTAACTATTGGGGATATTATAGAGGGAATTCCCTTGGTCTAGGAGATACAAGGTTTCTCCACCCCTGAAGTGCACTGTCATGAGATTAATTATAGACTCATTGCATGATCATTTACTCTCCCCTCGGTGTTTTCGGGGTGTATGGAAGACTTCTGCTTCGTCATAGATGGTAAAATCAGACCTCTGCATCTAGATATCTTGGTGACTGTGCAGCTCAAGGAATGGGGCTTATGATGAAGTCTTTCTTTGTGGTTCTAGCAGTTCGGTTTCTTCTTTAATTCATCTTCTGTAGTTGGTGGTCTTGGTCATTATGTTGCTCCTAGGATGGAGCCTGGATTAAAGTCTTTCGTTACATTTCCAAAGACCTGTTCAGTTGCGGTTGTCTCAGTCAGACCTCTGGAATGGGAGCTCTTGTTTGTTGAACGGATCGTAGACCAAAAGCTAGGCTAGAGATTTTTGTTGCTGTTGTTGTTGTTGGTCCCTCCACACCTATTGATATAACCTTGGGACCCAAAATTACAATTACAGAGAAGCCTTCTCTATTGCTGTATTCATAGCAGCATAATCTATGATAGATAGAATCTGAAAATGAGAACAGATGAATGGATAATGAAGCGTGGTATATCTACCTTAAGGATACTATGCAGCTATTAGAAAAAAATGAAGTCATGAAATTTGCTTATATGTGGATATATATGGAGACAATTATGCTGAATGAAATGCATCAGAGGGAAAGGAATAAACATACTCATTTGTGGTGGATGTAAAAATTTGTAATATTGCAATAATATTTAGAGACAATAGAAACGAGGACCAAGAGGACCAAACCATGGGAGAAATCTTGCCACAAAAAGTACTGAGTTCAGTTAGAGTAGAGAAGGGACTATGATGACAATGATAGTTGATACTGATTACTCTGGAATAGAACTGGGTGCTGAAAGGGGATGAAATGATATACAAGTTAGTCCTTCATTAACAATAGTGTAAACCACAGTGTGTAAAAAAAGAAAGAGAGAGAGAAAAGAAAACTCTCTCGTCTAGAGGCATGCAGGGGGAGAATGGATATAAAATTGGGGACATCAGTGGTGGGAAATGTGCAAGGTTATGGGTGGTGCATTTTGTATGACAAACTCAAGCATGAACAACTTAGAAAAAATGGTGTTCAACATATATAGTTTCTGCTACATAATAGAAAAATGTTCTGGATATTTGTTTGACAATATTATGCCTAAAATAATATTGTAGGTACAATAAGATTTATATCTTATTAAATAAATTATACAGAAAATTGAACTTAGGCCCCCAGCTAACATCATGTAAGAAGGTTAAATCCAAATGAATGAAAAACCTTGATATCAGACCAGAAACCATAAGGTACATAGAACAACACATAGGTAAAACACTCCAGGACATTAAGACTAAAGGCATCTTCAAAGAGAAAACTGCACTCTCCAAGCAAGTGAAAGCAGAGATTAACAGATGGGAATATATTAAACTGAGAAGCTTCTGCACCTCAAAAGAAATAGCTCCCATGATACAAGAGTCCCCCACTGTGTGGGAGAAACTATTCACCCAATAACCATCAGACAAGGGGCTAATCTCCAAAATATACAAGGCACTGACAGAAATTTACAAGAAAAAAAATCTAATTCCATCAAAAAATGGGGAGAAGAAATGGACAGACACTTTGACAAAGAAGAAATACAAATGGCCAAAGGACACATAAAAAATGCTCCACACCACTAATCATCAGGGAGATGCAAATCAAAACAAATATGAGGTACCACCTCACACCCCAGAGATTGGCACACATCACAAAGAATGAGAACAAGCAGTGTTGGCGGAGATGTGGAGAAAAAGGAACTCTTATCCACTGCTGGTGGGAATGCTGTCTAGTTTAACCTTTATGGAAAGCAATATGGAGATTCCTCCAAAAACTGGAAATCGAGCTCCCATACGACCCAGCTATACCACTCCTAGGAATATACCCTAGAAACACAAACATACAATACAAAAATCCCTTCCTTACACCTATATTCATTGCAGCACTATTTACCATAGCAAGACTCTGGAAACAGCCAAGATACCCTTCAACAGATGAATGGCTAAAGAAACTGTGGTACATATACACAATGGAATATTATGCAGCTGTCAGGAGAGATGAAGTCATGAAATTTTCCTATACATGGATGTACATGGAATCTATTATGCTGAGTGAAATAAGTCAGAGAGAGAGAAAGATGCAGAATGGTCTCACTCATCTATGGGTTTTAAGAAAAATGAAAGACATCCTTGCAAGAATAATTTTCAGACACAAAAGAGAAAAGAGCTGGAAGTTACAGCTCACCTCAGGAAGCTCACCACAAACAGGGATGAGTTTAGTTAGAGAAATAACTAAGTTTTGAACTATCCTAATAATGAGAATGTACAAGGGAAATAGGAAGCTTGTCTAGAGTACAGGTGGGGGTTGGATTGGGAGGAGGGAGATTTGGGATATTGGTGATGGGAATGTTGCACTGATGATGGGTGGTGTTCTTTACATGACTGAAACCCAAACACAACTATGTATGCAATAAATTTGTTTAAATAAAAAATTTATGTTGCTGTACATGGAGAGAAATGGGGAAAAATACATACATTCTCAGCAGGAATGTCAAGAATTCTTGCTGAAAATTCTCAGGGCCTAAGAGATAATGCAACAGTAGGGTGTTTGCCTTGCATGCAACACACCCAGTACAATTGGTGGTTCAATTCCCAGCATCCCATATGATCTCCCAAGCCTACCCGGAGTGATTTCTAAGGTTTCTAAGGTCAGATCCAGAAATAAAGCCTGAGCACCACTGGGTGTGACCTAAATGCCAAAAAAAGTAAAAATAAAAAAAAAGATGTATTCCCCAACTTAAGTTATATTACAGTGCAATAGTCATTAAAACAGCATGGTATTGAAATAAAGACAGACCCTCAGATAATGAAATAGACTTGAGTATTCGAAGAATGTCTCCGAAACATACAATTAATCTTTAGTAAAGAGGGAAGAAATGCAAAATGGAACAAAGAAAGACTTTCAACAAGTAGTGTTGAGACAGCTGATCAACCACATGCAAAAAAGTGTACTGAGACCTCTATCTAACACCATGCACAAAGGTAAAATCAAATGGATTAAAGACCTTGGTATCAGACCCTCAAACATAAGTTACAAAGAAAAAGTAGGTAAAACACTCCATGACATTGAGACTAATGGCATCTTAAAGGAGGAAACAGCACTCGAAACAAATGGAAGCAGAAACAAACAAATGGGACTATATTAAGCTGAGAAGCTTTTGCACCTCAAAGGAATTAGTGACTAGGATACAAAGACCATCCCCAGAATGGGAGAAACTATTCAACCAATGCCCATCAGATTAGGAGCTAATATCTAAGATATACAAGGTACTGACAAAACTTAATAAGAAAACACATCTAGCTCCATCAAAAAATGGGGAGAAAAATGAACAGACACTTCAACAAAGAAATACAAATGGCCAAAAGACACATGAAAATGTTCCACATCGCTAATTATCAAAGAGATGCAAATCAAAACAATGAGGTACCATCTCATGCCACACATCATAAAAAACGAAAGCAATCAACTCTGCTGGGGATGTGGGGAGAAAGAAACTCTCATTCACTGCTTGTGAAAATGTCATATAGTCAAATATTTCTGGAAAACAATATGGATATTCCTCCAAAAACTTAACAGTGAGCTCCCATATGATCCAGCTATACCACTCCTAGGAATATACCCTAGGAACACAAAAACATAATACAAAATATTTTCTGCACATCTATATTCATTGCAACGTTATTTACAATAGCCAGAATCAGGAAATAACCTAGATGCTCTTCAACAGATTAGTGTCTAAAGAAACTTTTGATAATATACACAGTGGAATACTATGCAGCTGTCAGGAAAAATCAAATCATAAAATTTTCCTATTCATGGATGGACATGGAAACTATTATGCTGAGTGAAATGAGTCAGAGGGAGAGAGACAGACACAAAATATTTTCACTCATGTAAGTAAAATAAAGGACATTATTGTAATAACACCAAGAGACAATAGAGATGAAAGTTGGAAGGATGGACCACAATATAAGCTTACCACAAAGAGTGGTGCATGCAGTTAGAGAAATAATTAAATGAACAACTAACATCACAACAGTCATGAGTGATAGAAGTAGTATGCCTTGTCTATAACATCACCTGGAAGCAATCCTCTACCTCGGAAGACCCTACACTGCTCAGACATCGACCTGCTCAAAAGAAACTTCCCTTAAAACTGAGAAGACTTAACAACAACAACGACCTGCTTACAGGACAGGGCTCCCCTCATTGCCCTTTGATTGTGAGATGAAACGAGAGGACGCTCCACATCCTGACTTCAATGTAGGATATGCAGATTCCAGGATCTTTAATGCAGAAACATGATACCAACAACAAAGACTGTGTGAGAAATAAAAGTGTGTTGGCACTACAGACAATGTCTTAGAATGGACAATCTAGTTTGCCTGGAGCCTAGAGTTGGTCTTGTTCCAGGAAACTTCAGGGGTCAGGTCTCTTTGTATTTAGGCCAAGGTTATTCCTTTCCACGTCCCTCATATTTTGGTGGGCCTATGCAAACAACAATTGCCACTCTAACACCGTTTTTACTGTGCTCCTTTGACTCTAATCCTTAAAAAGAACCCACTTAAAATTTGAGGTTAACTTAAGCTAATATGCATGTACATGGAAATGTAAAAAAATACTATGCCTGTAATGTTTAAGGAGTTATGTAAGTTTTATGGCTTTAGATTGCCTTGTGTGCTGTTAAGAAATATTATAATGTGTTACAATCTGGGGACTTGAGGGACAAAGTAATTGTACATGGATCCTGTCTTATTTATCTTAATGTTCTCTGGCTGAAATTTCAAAGTTAAGATATCAGCAAGGGGACTTCTGAGAATTATGTTATGGGTGATTGTCCTTCCACTGTAATTTTATCTTGTCCTCTTTCTTTGCATCTTTATTCTCATAATTAAAAATAAAAAATTATAAAAAAAAGAAGTAGTATGCCTATGGCAAATAGAGTCAAGGAGTGGGGAGGATATAAATGGGGGGCATTGGTGGTGGAAATATTGCAGTTGTGAAGATGAATGTTCATTTTTTATAATTAAAAACCAATGACAAACATGCTTGTAGTCATGGTGTTTAAATAAATGTATTATTACAAAATAAAATAAAATAAAATAAAAGTTATATTCCAGAATATGTATGTGATTGGTTAATAGAGTTTAGTACTATTTTTATTTAGACAAATTAAAATATTCAACCTTTTTGTAATAGATCAGATTGATATTTTCAGATATCAATTGAGTAGTATATTTTCTTCTTGAACAGTGTCATTGATTTTGTTTTTTTTCTGGCACTTATAATTGTCTTTTTTAGTTTCTCATGTGATTAGCTTTCCATTTTATTCAATTTTCTCACTGAGTCATTTATTTCTTGAAATTCCCAATCATACATACTGCAGTATCCTTGGCAAGTGGTTACTTAGACCACCAATATAATTATTATTCTGTTTTCTTTTTCATTTTCTTTTGGCTAATTCCTGACTAGGCTACTACTTTTTTCTGTTTCTTTGGCTAAATCTCAAGCAGTTATTAAGAAAATGTGAAAATGATATATATATATTATGAGAAGTTTACATGTTGCAATGCTGTAAATCCATGTCTGTAAAATTCAAGCATTATTTCTAATTCCAAAGAAAGTTTGAGGACTAGCAATTAGGGATGTGAGGTCTAATGTTTTCATTTTAAGGAAGGAGATTCAGTGTTAGTTAGCTGGTTTGTGATTGACTGCACCTAAGTTTTTGAAGAAGTTTTATAAAGTAATCAACACAGAGACAAAGCAAAGCACAACCTGTGTGCAATACAACCTTGAGAAAAATCCACGGATTAAAAAAAAAAAGATAATTTTATATGTACAAAAGGTTGTGATAACCACCTCTTGGTCTATTTCTGTTCTCACCCTCGGATTTCCAGTCGAGACAGTTCCCAGGGCTAATTCTGGCTTTTTTGCCCAGAGGGTCAGATTTTCACTTCGTTTTTCCTCACACATGCCTAAAATTGTTTTATTCTACTATCACACTTGATTTATGTTGTGCCTTCGTACAGAATTCTAGTTTTAGAGACCAATAGATAGTTTCAACAGGTGAAGTCATATCTTGCAAGTGAAGAAACCTGCAAGGTTCCAGCATGCAAGCCTCCAGCATTACAGCACCTGGTTGAGCACAGAATTGTGAGGCCAAGTCTCTCTAGGAAGAGTCTCTTGCCCTCTGAACACTGCTTTGATTTGTTTCCCAAATATCAGGTTGAAAATTATTTTCATTGCAAACAGATTATTTTCTATTATTTTCTGACAATCACTATGGTGTGCTACAATCGAATGCCTTGGGGGATTTCTGGATCCAAAAAAAAGAGAGCAAGAATACTTATTCACTGACTGATTCACCATTCTCCTAACACTCTACTTTTTTATTTTCTATTTACACTTTGGTCGAACTGACTTAAATCTGTACCTTCCCTTTCTCTTATTGACTCATGCTGAAACTAGGAATGATGAAAATATCTCGAGATATATGGAGATGAAATACTTGATATTTACAAACACTTTATTGTTTTTGGACCACACTTGGTGGTGATCAGGGATTACTCCTTGCTCTGTACTTAGAGATCACTCCTGTAGTGGCTTATTGGACCATATGTGGTGTTTGTCATGGAACCAGGTTGGCCATGTGCAAGACAAAAATTGTACCTACTATACTATATCATTTCAGCCCCTATTTAGAAATACTCTTCTCCATGCTGGAGCACAGGCAGGGTGCTTGCCTTATACACAGCCTATTTGAATTCAAGCCTTGGCACAATACATGATCCAATGAGTACTGCAAAGAGTGATTCATGAGCACAGAGTCAGGAGTAAGCCCCCGCTCTGCCAGCTGAGGCCCAAACACAGAATAAAAGCAAAAAGAAACACTCTTGTCTCATA
Source organism: Suncus etruscus (assembly GCF_024139225.1). Lineage (NCBI taxonomy): Eukaryota > Metazoa > Chordata > Mammalia > Eulipotyphla > Soricidae > Suncus > Suncus etruscus. Next base: position 70,812,315 of record NC_064854.1, on the reverse strand, counting down.
AAAGATAATTTTCAGACTTCTTTCTTTGCGAATTCTACAATATTCTCTACCTTATCAAAATTACTATCATTCTTCTGAAAACGGTGGATACCTGTGGTAGAGAGAAGGATCAGTAAGTAAAAATTTAATTCCCACCAATTTATCAATTCTAGCTGCCCTAACTTGGTATTTTATGCACCATTTCCAATTATTTATTATAAAAATCTAAATCTTCTGAGAGTGACTCCTCTGTTCACCACTGAGAAGCACCTTCCAAAAAATCCTAGGTTTTGGTTGAAGCAATAGCACAGTGTTTGCCTTGTATGCAGCTGGCCCAGATTCTATCCCTGCAGGCCATATAGTCCCAGAGCCTGTCAGGAGTGATTCCTAAGCACAGAGCCAGGAGTAACCCCTGAGCACTTTTTTTCACTTTTTTTTCAATAAAGTAGTTAATATTAACCAATATATAACAAATATATAATAGAAAACTTTTAAAAATCAAGTTCTGTGTCTTATTCAAATGAATGGCACAAATCCAAGTAAAATTGTTATTTTGCAATACTACCATGTGAGAATTAAAAATAACATATTAATATAAAGTATAATTTGGTGAATGAAAAATATAAACATTCATGTCAAAATGTTTATATTTTGTCCATTAGTAATATCACTATTAAAGAATCAGACCCATTCATTAACATAATATCTAATTCGTGCATTGTGCTAAAATGCATTGCAAGATGGAAAGAACTGAAAGTAAATATAATTTTTAAGTGGAAATATAATGATTGGAGCAAAAGTTTGTCCTTTAAGGAAAGTCCTCATTAAAGTACAGATGTTTCTACAGATTCACAGACTGCATGTTTTGTCATATAATTTAAAATTTTAAAGGACTTTTAGACAGAATTATAAAAAACATATATAGAATCTGTACCATTAAATACGTTATTTCTGCATTCAGAAATCTATTACTATTAAAATGTATCTTTACAAATAGGTGTAATGACCATAACTCATTTCTCCTGACTAAAATGTTGCCAGAGCTTTTAGGGAAATTAGTAAGATTTTGAAGTTACTACAAATGATGTCCATTTCATCAACTGCTAAGAGAGGATAAAATTGTCCATCCCTATGAATATTCATCAAAATATTCCTGGCCACACATCTATTTTCTATCATATACTTATAATTGTCTTAAATAAAAAATAACTCTTCTTTATATCCTATTTTTTATTGGAGCAATAGATGGTCTTAATATTTACTATATCTGGTCTGATGCTTCTAGAGCTTGAGGAACAGTGGGTTATCAGAATACATATAGCACCATGGATTAATGTTCCAAGGGATTGATCTTGTAAACTTGCACCATGTAAGAGATACACTCCAGCTCTTTGAACTATCTCCCTGGACCCAAAATTCAAGTTATTGATTTTGAGAAAAGTTATACACAGTCAAGAAATTAGATGTGTCATGATAATGATTAAAAGTGACATTTAATTGGTCATAATTCATTACCATAAATATTAGAAAATATCACATCTCTAAAATAATGTGAAATTCACTTCCATGAACTGGAATGCATAGGTCCACTAAATTATTACTTAGTAGCTTATTGTGTTTTGTTCTGAAGGCTCCAACTTATACAATTATTCTCATTGTTCTAACGTACAAAAACGTTATAAATATTCTATAAGGACAGGTAAACTTCTATATATTACATTTTATAATTGCTTTATTTAAGTACCATGGTTACAAAATTGTTCATTGTTGGGTTTAGTCATATTATGAATTTCATCCTTCACCAGTGCATCCTTCCTGGCACCAATGTCTCCTGTTGTCTTCCCACCCTCACATCTGTCTTTAAGACAGGCAATTTACTTCACTCATTCATTCTTTCTCTCTTTCTCTCTCTCTCCACTGCACTGTTGTTAATAGACGAGCAAGTTGGAGTCACTTTCTCTCTTTCTGCACAGATTTTCTTGTTTTTTTTTTTTGTTTTTGGTTTTTGGGCCGCACCTGGTGACGCTCAGGGGTTACTCCTGGCTATGGCGCTCAGAAGTCGCTCCTGGCTTGGGGGACCATATGGGACGCCGGGGGGATCGAACCGCGGTCCGTCCTCCTAGGCTAGCGCAGGTAAGGCAGGCACCTTACCTCGAGCGCCACCGCCCGGCCCCACAGATTTCTTGTTAAGAGTGATCAGTTCCAACTATCATAAGTCTAGTAAACCTTTATTTTTACACTAACTACACTCATGGCTCATTGTGACAAGTTTTCACCCCTACACTGAACCTCCTGACCCTTATTTCTATTGTTTTATTATTATTATTAATTATTATTACCATACTATCTCTTGTCTTTCTTATATCATTCAAATGAAATAAATCATTCTATTGCTATCCCTTTGCCTCTGGCTCATTTCACTCAGCATAATAGTCATCAGGTCCTTCCATGTACTGGCAAATTTCATAACTTCATTTTTTTTAATGTTTTGTAGCATTAGACTGTGTAGGTGTACCAAAGTTTCTTTAGTCACTCATCTGTTGTTAGGCATCTGGGTTGTTTCCAGATTCTGGCTATTGTAACAGGAGTGCAAAGGGCATTTTATATTGTGTTTTTTTTTTTACCTGAGGTGTATCCCAAGAAGTGATATTACTGGATCATATGGAAGCTTAAATTCTAGCTATTTTGAGGAATGACCATATTGTTTTTCAAAAATGCTGGACTAGTCTGCATTCCCACCAGCAGTGTACTTTCCATTTTAATACATTCTATTTGAAATATAAGTGTGGATAAGTGATATCTTAAGAATTTATGCAAATTCTTCTTAATCCTATGCTTCAAATATATGAAGCTCTTTTACCAAGCAATATTCATAACACTTAAAATATATTTACTTGCATAACATTTTTGTTGATGTGGATTTTAGTTATAATAAGTTCTTCAACATTCCTAGTAACGAAGAGCAAATGACACTTTAAAATGAAACTTTCCTATTTTATTTCATATTTTTCTGATAGAAAAAATTATAAGCATATCTTGTTTTGTGTATATCTTCAAAAATAAAAATGTATTCCAATACAATTAGTCTACCCTATCAACTCTGTTAAATATTATGTTGTATTTGTTAAACATTTCAAAATTTGTTCTGAAACAGTTAATTCTAAGTAATTTCTCAGTTAAATATTTACTTGGACTTCTATGATGGCAAGTTCTATTCTGACTTAAATAATCAGCAGATTGTTCAGAAAAAGCTGTGAGGAATGCAGCATGCTTTTAAAGCTATCCCTTGAAACCTAAAATGGTTTGACTGAGTTAAACAATTTTGTACATATTTTTATCCTAGACAAAAGAGGTAACAGTCTTATGAATTCCTTTCTTTGTCAACATTTTTAATGCCCAGAATTTCACTTTAAAAAAAGCAGATGATGTACAGAAATATGCAGATGTTTGCTTCATGAATAATCTAAAATTATTCTTAAATTACCTTTCAGAAAAGCAATAACTATTTGTAAAATTTTAGGAATACAATTTAGTTTTTTATAGACTAAATAGATGAAAAAGAAGAAAATTGATAGAAATTATTCTTTGACAAATTAAGAAAAACATGAAAAATTTTAAAAATGTATGATTATCCATATATGCACAAAGATGTGTACAAAGATATTTAAGAATGAGCCTTAAATTAGAAAAAAAAGTTGAATATTTTATCTGTATGATATAAACTAGTGGTCATATATACAATGTAATTTCTCTGTATAGAATGCTATTAATGATAATTGGTTAATGCTTAAACTATAAAACAATTTTATTCAGTGATCAATGATTCAAAATGATCAATACAATAAGAAATACAGGCAGACTCAAACGTTTTCTTATTTTGTTCAAACATAGTTTTTTTTTCTTTTATATTGGGAGAGGGATTATGGCCAGACCTTAACTCCTGACTCTGTGCTCCAAAATCATTTGTAACAGGCTTAGGGACCATATGGGATGTCAGGATAGAATCCAGCTTGCAAGGCAAGCTCCCTACTCGCTGTGCTATCACTCCAGCCCCAAATTCATTCCTAATTTTAATTGTAGAGCAAAAACCTGTTTTCTACCATAGTCACCTTAGATTGTACTAAAGCAATATTTTTATGGCCCAATTTACTATTTTGTATTAAGTCTGTTCTCTATTTTCTGGTTAGAATATAATGAGCCTCTGTCTTCTAAAATCCATAGTCAACTAATAAATAAATAGAAAAATGTATATGGCATTTACAAGGCCAGATAGAGTAAGAAAGAATTGCGAAAATAATTGTGAAAGAGTTCTGATGCAATGCCTAAAACTATTCAAGTTTGATTTATACAAGTTGGTGCATAGGTATAACTATGATTTTCATAAGTGGTATATATGATTATATTTGATATATATAAAAGTAATTGTTTAACTTTACTACATGAGAATAATGAGCTAAATAATTGTAATAATGAATCACTTCTGGAGCCAGAGAGATGGTACAGTGAATATGCTTTTGTCCTTCACGTAGCTGCCCTGGGTTCAGATGATGAATCCATAAAGGGCCACCTCATATATTCCCCCTGCCGGGAATAATTCCTAAGAGAAAAATCTTTGAGCAACACCAGATGTGACTCCAAAAACATTAAAAAAGAATTATTTGAAAGTTAATTAATTAGTTTAAGAAGACTATGCTTTTTTTGTATTTGGTTTAACTAATGTTTTACTGTCAATATTATATTTTAGCAAATGTCAGTTAATATTTAAATAGAGATGAAAATATTATGAATATCAATGCACACAATTTTAAAATTTAATTATAGATAATTCAAGTAGTGAGTAATCCATTTTCCTATTTTTTGACAAATTTCTAGCTGGGTGCTAGAATCATTAAAGATGAATGAGAAATTCAGAAATATGAGTAGACATATTAGTAAATTTATTTGTACAAGTATACTAAATTATTCTATTTTGTTGTTCCACTATTTTTAACACAAATGATTTTTTCATGCAGTACATTCCAATTGAAATTTTTGCATTATATTGGATTTTTATATAATTTCTCCAACCAGTGAAAGTAGTGGAATTTTCATTATTTGTCATGAAAAATTTATTGTGCTCATTTAATGTTTTGTGTTCTAAAACTCATGTTTAAGAACACTGAAAAAATGACATTTGGAAAGATATCAAAAAAGTTGTATGAAAATTTACTATTCATTAAATGATAATAGTTTTCCTAAGAGCAAGAGAGAAGACTTTAATCCAGAGCCAAGGTTTTTTCAGTCTTATTAAAAACGACTGTATCCATATTAAAATTAATATTTGGTATGTTTAGATTTCTGTAATTTTTATAATTTTTGAACTTATTGTCCAAAAGTTGGCCAACCTAACTAACTTTTCATACATGTTTTCATGTGCTTTTTTTTTTTGTAACAAACGAAACTGATCACATTTTTTATTTTGGTGTTCACCACTACCTAAATCATAAAAAAGTATATAAAAACTTCATAACATTAAACTGTTCCAAAAGTATATAAATAAATTAAATTAATAAATATATTAATTTTATTGGTTATTTTTTGGAGGAATTGGAACAATTAGGAAGACTATTGAATGCTATTATATATGCAGATTTTGTATTAGTCCACAACTTAGGGGATATTAATTTATATTAAATTCTGACAATATTAATCAAATGAAAGCTATCTAAATAAGAATTTAAATGTATCCTGGATGAGAATATTGTATAGTGCATAAACTATATGCC